>NC_080846.1:45592852-45896158 GCF_030435755.1 Ochotona princeps | reverse complement strand
CATTCCACTTTCTTCTTTTCACTGCAATGAAAGAATGGAGCTGTGTAGCCATTGCTCCTGTCAGGGCTGAGTAATGTAAATAGCTTCCTTATAAATAACGTAAATTGTTAGTTCCTTATAATTAATGTCTTTGCAGACTGCAAAGATCACCTTTCGTCCCTTCAAAAAATCCATTTCATCTGAAGTTATTGTTTGAGATAGAATAAGATTAAAATTCTTTCTGTTAATAATTTGTCTCTTAGCCATTCAACTGACCCCAACAATACAGTCTTAACAACAAAAATCACAAAAGACATGACAATCTCCACTTTGTCCCTTCCCTCTTGATAGTCACACTTTTTTTTACTTTTTCATACATTTAGTTAAATAAAATCATTTCCTAAGTGTCCATACAATGTATTCATGAATTCACATGTACCTTCCAAGAACACGACACATACATCACCTAACCATTATTTTTTTAAAAGGAGGTGGTGTGGACTCTACTGCAACAAAGATTTCACCCATGTAATAGCCATTCTATAGTGAAGCTTAGGAATGGAAGGAAAACAGAAAATCTTAGAGGAGGTGATGTTTCAGCCCTGCACTGTAGCTACTTCACAATCCAGATATACCCTTGAGAGATACGCTGCCTATTTACTGAAGTAGCCTGGCCCAGAACAGAGTCTGACTGAGTAAAGCTCAGCAAGGGTGAATGTATGTGGCATGAGTGTGTGTCTTACTGGTTCTGATGCCAGGTGGGGTGCTTGTATCCGACATTCAAGGGCGTGTGTACAAGGCCAGCCTCCTCTTTGGATTTCGGCTTCTTATTGATGTATGGCCTGGCAGGTTATGACCAGTACTTGGGTCCCTGCCACTCATGGGAGAGAACTAGACTGAGTTTCTAGCTCCGCCTCAGTCTTTGCTGGCACTTGGGTCTGGAGCCTGTAGATGACGATTAATGTCTGTGTTCTCACTGTCTTTCTTTCTTGGTGTGCTTCACAAATAAATACATGACTTTTGAAAAGCAAAGAAACGAAAATAGTAATAGCAGAGGACAGGCACACAGAAGAAGGACATCCCTAACCGAGAGAAAAGCTTAAGTCAGATATTTTACAAAGTCATAAACACGCACAGCCAGATTAAATGAACAATTTTTCCAGTGTGATGAGCCACAGACTGCAATAGATCAATCGAGGTGGAAGATGAAGTACAAAGGGAAGCACTATCAAATAGAGCAGGTAGGGTAGCTGGAAGGATTTCCAAGGAATTCAGACTTGTTTCTGTATTCAGCAAACCACATCAGCAATAGATCCCCATCTTCCCATGGTTTGGCCTAGACGTTGAGACTTTATAACAGTGTGAAAGCAAACCCATTCAGCCAGTCTGGTTTTCACTTTCAGTATAGTATTCAACAAGATATCCAATAGCATATTATACAATAAGCCTTGTGTTAGATGTTTTTTTGTCTAACTAAAGGCTAAAGTAAGTGTTCTGAATCTGTTTAACACAGGCAGGGTTAAGGCATGAAGTTTCATTGATTAAATACATTTTCAACGCACTTTACTGAACATAACTCCATAATAAATCATGAGCAAACATGTAATGTAGAAGCAAAACACCGAATTCTGGAGTCCATTGCTGTGGTGTGGCTAATTAGACCATCACCTGCAAAATGGGTGACCCATATGAATACTAATTTGAGTCCCAACCAGTTTCTGATACAGTTTCCTGCTAATGTACCTGGAAATACAGCAAAACATAACCCCAATAAGTTGGGCCTCTGCCCCCCATGAGAGAGACCCAGGCTCCAACTTTGGCCTGGCCCAGTCCTGGCCATTGTTGCCAATTGGGACATAAACCAATGAACCAATATATGGGAGATCTCTCTCTCTTTCTCCCTCCATCTCTTTCTCTTTGTAACTCTCCTTTAAATAAGTCTGTATTTTTAGAAAAATCTAAATTCTATGGCCAGATACCATAGCTTGAATCCATAAGGCATAGAAGGAATATTCTATAACACAATTAAAGTAATATATGGAAACCCCAACAGCAGTATCATAGTAACTGGGGAACATAATAGAGAAAAATGTAGGAAGCACTCTGCAAGATATAGGCATTGGTAAAGACTAAGAAAAGTCTCCCAAAGTACAAGCAGTCAAAGCCAAAAATAAGAAGAGACTACATCGAACTAAGAAGCTTCTCACAGCAAAGGAAATGATCAACAAAGTGAAGAAGCAACCAACAGAACGGGAGAAAATCTTTGCACACTAAACAACAAATAGGATACTAATAGCCAGGAATTACAAAGAGCTTCAGAAACTCAATGACAGCAAAACAACCTTGTGAAGAAATGGGTGAAATGAACAGACATTTTTCAAAAGAATAAATTCAAATGACTGATAGACATATGAAAAAATATTCAGGCTCCCTAGCTGTCAGGGAAATACAAATAAAACTGCACTGAGATTCCACCTGACTCCAGTGAGACTGGCCTACATTCAGAACTCTACTAACAATACATGTTGGCATCGACATGGGGAGAAAGATAACCTACTTCACTGTTGGTGAAAGTATAGGCTAGTGCAGCAATTAAGGAAGCCAGTCAGGTAACTGAAAATTGATCTACCAAATGACCCAGCTATCCCACCTTTTAGAATATATCCAAAGGAAATGAAATTTACATTTGAAAAAAATGATGTTAACCTTTATTTACAGCAGCACAACGTACAATAGTGAAGACATAGAAATAACCCAGATGTCCACTGAAAGAGGAGTGAAAAAAGAAAGTGGGGTACATCTACTCTATGGAATACTACTCAGTCATTCAAAAAGATTACCATTTGCAACAAAGTGGTCCAAACTGGAGACCATTATGTTCAGTGAAATAAGCTAATTCCAAAAGGATGAATATCATATGTTCTCTTTAATATAAGGTAACTTTCATGCAAAACACAAGATCAATAAATAAGTAAACATGTATATATGTGTATTCAAAGGAGATTGTCACACAGAGAAGTGAAGATGCAGCACAATATGCATCTCTATTCCTGAATAGAAGATGGACTCCCAATGAAACTGTTAAATAGATCTTGACAATAGGATGCAGAACTTCCTACCATTGTTTATACCTACAATGTCAGGATAACTTACATAACAGAATGATGATGGACTTGACACTGCTGCTACAGGACTATCCAATTTCAAGAATACAGTGGAAAAGAGGGGATATGGGGAATGGGAAATCCCCAAGCCTGTGGAACCCATATCATGACAAACAAAAATCTGGGCCCAATTCAATGGCTCAGTGACTAAATCCTCACCTTGCATTTGCCAGGATCCCATATGAGTGCCAGTTCATGTTCTAGCTACTCCACTTTCCATCCAGCTTTCTGCTTGTGGCCTAGGAAGGCCATAGATGATGACCCAAAGCCTGGAACTTTGTACCCAGATAAAAGACCCAGAGGAGGCTCCTGGCTCCTGGCCTCAGACCATCTCAGCTCTGGCCATTGCCCAACTAGCATTTGGGGAATGAACTAGCAGATGAAAGAGCTTTCTCTCTGTATCTCCTTCTCTGTGTAAATCTGCCTTTTGAATAAAAATAAGTAACTCTTTGGCCCAGAGCAATAGCCTAGTGCCTAAAGTAGCATGCCTCACGCATGCTAGGATCCCATATGGGGGCCAGTTCAGGTCCTGGTTGCTCCACTTCCCTTCCAGCTCCTTGCTTGTGGCCTGAGAAAGCAGTAGAAAATAGCCCAACATCATGGGACTCTGAATCCACATGGAAGTCCCAGAGGAGGCTCCTGGCTCCTGGCTTTGGATTGGCTCAGTTCCAGCCATTACAACTATTAGGGAAGTGAAGGAGTGGATGGAAGATCTTTTTCTCTGTCTCTCCTTCCCTCTGTAAATCTGACTTTCCAATAAAAATAAATAAATATTTTAAAAATCTTTAAAGATTCTCCTTAAATCAAGGATTCTGAATTTGTGAACTGAGCTCTGAAAGCTAAATAAATAGCCATGGTTTTTCCATTATAGCATCTAAAAGCAGACTTCAGCTTACGAGTTCTTGCGTTTTTCTGATTACAGGCATGGAGCAATACTTTTGTTGCTTCCTCACACACACTGCCCCACTAACATCATAATCCATTAGCTAACATCAGAAATTCCTACTGGTAAAGGCCACCTGGCTGTCACTCTGGTCTGGCTGTCCATTAAGACCAGTCCACAAGCCAACCTTCATTAAGGCGCTATTACTTTGCCTCTGCCACTCTAGGACTTCCCCTATACTAACACTATGAAGATAAATTTCTGGGCTGAACAACCCCTCCCCCATCTCAACCCAGGGCTATAAGAGGCAGAAACTGCCAAGCTTCTCCAAAGTCATTGGTATTCTCTCTCACGTTGGAATATCCTTTGGGATACTCCTTATACCATCAGTGAATTAATATCCTCTGGGCTGTTGCAGGGAACATAGCCAGGTAGTGCATTCTTAGGACATACATTAAAAATATAATCTAACATTCCCTCCTACCTGAGCTTTTGGATTCTGTTCAGCAGGATATGGCACTTGCTTACTATAGAACATTATTAAGAAGTCATTTCACAAGTTTTTAGGAACCCTGACTCATGGGTGAGTTTTCCCATATTAATAAGTTCCACCTTTCCAGCTCGATATTCCTTTGCCTTAATCTTGCATACTGTAGGCACGTCTTCTCCCCTGAGGGGTGGAGGTCCTCAGGTATTGCACAACTCCCAGGGGTTACCTAAAACCATGAGTACCATGAGTAATACTGAATCCTCTCATGTGTACTTTCCCCCTCTATACACACTAATGACAAAGTTTAATTTCTAAGTTATACAGAAAATGAACAATAATAAGCAACAATGGGCACAGAGCTCAGGAGCTTCAGGAGTTTCAGGAGCTGCCTAAGGAGCAATCTGTGACTCGATGGAGCAAGCAAGGAATCACCTACACGTGGGATGGACTATAGAACAGCATGTGCCAAAAGTGGACGTCCAACTCAGATGTGGGAGGATGGCTCCATTGAGCAACCAAGAGAATCAGTTGTACCCAAGATATTCTCAGCAATAGCAAATTTCTGCGGTGGATTTCCAGACAGACAAAGCAGAAACGGGCATCCTTAGCTGAGGTGGTCAAAGCAATATCGGAATATCAAATGATATTCCAAGCAAAAATAGGATCCATCTACTGTTGATAAAGCTTCTGCCCAGCTTGCTCTTTCTTCTAGAAAGATCTGTCATCACACCTTTATCTATAGCCTTTCCTTAGGTCTCAAGGGTCATGAGATCATACTTTGGATCAAGGAGAACCACAATCCTGAACATGGGAAAGCATAGCAAGATGCTGCAACACATCGACTAGAATGAGATCTATCCTGTAAGATAGCCAAATCTTCACTAACGCCTTTAAGGCTTTTGAAAACATGTGATTGTGATGAGTTCAGAAGATAAAGCCAAAGAATGCAAAGCAACCAGAGCATGCAGAAAAGCAGGTTTGGGGTCTGGTGTTGTTGCATGGGGAAAGCTTGTTATCCATGACTGTTGAGGAGCCACTTTCCATACACACTGGCATTGCTCGGGTACCACTTGGTGACACTGCAGGAGGTCCTGTAGTTGATAGGGCTGCCGGAAGAAATATATCAGCAGGGGCCCACTTCTCAAGTTCCTTCTGGATTAGTAGGCCTGTCTGAGGAGTTGGGGGGCCATCATGGCAGTTAGTGATTCCATAGGGAATAGCAATTAGAGCAGGTGCTGTGGTTGTTGCTACTGCCAGCCTTTCTGGAGCCCAAACATAGTACCCATCAGGATAACGGATTTGAACTCTATCTATAGGCAGACTGACTTCTACCCCAGAAATAACAGCACTACCACCTGGTATGAGAACACCAGCTGGGCTCCTCCTCTCCTCTTAAGGGACATAAACAAGCATGCCCCCTCCAGGAATACAGTCTCTTCCACCAGGAATTAGATGCTCACCTCCTTCAGGAATGCACCCGGAAGGCCTTAGGATAATGCTGATCTGTCTTGGTAATTTCTCCTTTGCAACACATTTTGTGAAGTTGTACAAAGTATTTGTGAGCTTTTTGTCCCTTCTTTATGCATTAATAACAGTTAATAAGAAATGCATAAAGCAGTTAAGCTGTAAAAAAATAATAGAACAATTATGACAGTGTTAACAGTATGCTATAATAAAATTTTTTCAAATCTTACAGAATCGGAGGCCAGCCTTGAGGCACAACAGCTTAAGTAGGGCAATGCCAACATTTTGTATCAGTCTAGGTTCAAATCCTGGGTACACCTCTTCCAACCAAGCTGCCCACTAACGTACCCAGGAACACAGCTGATGATGATTGGACCCCTGTGACCAGTGAGGGAGTCCAGAATGGCGTTCCCGGATGCTGACTTTAGTTTGGCCCAGATCTGGATTTTGTGGTCATTTGGCGAGTTAACCAAGAAGTGGAGGATCTGTGTGTGTGTGTGTGTATCTAACTCTCCCCCTCTATTGTTGAGCCTTTCAAATAAGTAAAAACAAACAAAAACGAAAGAAAACAAAACAAAAACAGAGTGTTTATTTCTGGAATTTTCTGTTTCATATTTTCATACCATAGTATACTTTAAGGGAACTAAAACTGTGGAAAGCAAAACTGTGGTGAAGGCAGCTATCTCAGATACATTCTTACATATGTTTCCTCCCCCCCCCAGTTTCAGCTAGTACTCATTAGCCAGATTCTGCCATTCCTTTGGCATGTGGTCTCTTTCTTCTCACAGCCCAGCTAGTCATTTCCTGCTCAGGCGTTGCTGAAACCTGATGTTGCCTTTTATCCAGGAGGCAATGAAGTGTGTTGGGGGCATATCTGGAGGGAAATCAGCCTCATCTTGAAGGGCACCTGCTTCAGATTAGGTCATTGGATGCTTCTTTTAAGACAAGCAGAGACTGTTTCTCTGGCAAGTGGTTAGGAGCTATTTCTGCCAACCCCCAGGACTAGGTTGGAATTTAAGAGCTCAACATTCTCAGGCTTGTCTACTTACATGTCCCTTTTCATGATCTCACTCTGCTTGAAACTCTCTGCTATATAACCAGATTCTGGGCCTGGTTTTCAGCAATGTCTGCCATACAGTAGTCTCGGGCTATAACAGGCATAGTCTATCTTTTAGAACAATCTTTAATTTGACAATTAACTGCAGTTAAGACAGGTGAGTTCCCTGTTGCCTTCAGACTGCAGAGGTTTCAGTTTTGAAATCCCATTTGGAGAAATCTTTTTACACAGCACTTCTTCTTTTTATTCTTAAAATTTATGTATTTTTATTGGGAAGGCAGGTTTACAGAAAGAATGAGAGACAGAGAGAAAGATTGTCCATCCACTGGTTCACTCCCCAATTGGCTTCAACAGCTGGAGCTGAGCTAATCCAAAGCCAAGAGCTTCTTCTGGGTCTCCTATGTGGGTGCAGGGTCCCAAGGCTTTGGGCTGTCCTCTGCTATTTTCCCAAGCTACTAGCAGGGAGCTGGTTGGGAGCTGGTTGGGCAGTGGATCAACAAGGACACAAACTGGCACCCATATAGAATACAGGTGCTTGCAGGTGGACAATTGACTAGTTAAGCCCTACACAGCACTTTTTAAAAATACAATATTTGAAAGGCAGAGCAAGAAACACACACACACACACACACACACAAATAAACACTTAGAATGAGAAAGACATTGGGAAGGTGGGAGGAATGTAGGAAGGAGGAAGGGATGTCAGTATCTTCCATTTGCTGGTTTATTCTCCAAATGCCCACCACAGTGAAGTTTGAGCCAGGCCAAAGCCAAGAACCAGGAACTCCATCTGGGTCTGCCAAGTGAACAGAAGAGATCCAACTAATTGAACCATCATCTTCTGACCCCCAGGTTACACAGGAGCAGCATGCTGGAATGGGAAATACAGCAGAGACTCCAACTCAGTGTGGCACTCTAACACGGAAGTCAGCGTTTCCAGCATGTCTTAACTGCTGCACCACTACTCCTGCCCTACACCTCACTACTATTGTACTTGCCACTGTGCCCTAAAAAACAGTTTGAAGCAAATACTTAGGTGCCAGGACTTTTCTTTGGTAGTATAATTCCCATGGGGGAAAAAAAACAAAGAATAAAGAACTGATGGAAAGGAAATATGATAAAATGCTGGCCAACACATCATGAAGAAATGTGACTAGTTCCTCAGACATGCGGGATATCTACCAGCAGGCAATGTGGACTTCTGCCTTACTATGTCTTACAATAGTCATTAAGAGGAATATAGCATCTCATACAAGTTCAAAAGTGGAAGCAGGAGCCAGAACACTGCAAACAAGCAGACCAGCATGAAGAAGCTCACCATAGCAGCTGCTGGAACCCAGCAAGTAGCTGAGCACACAGCACATAAGACAGAAAATCCAGGCAGTGCATAGTGTATGTCCAGCAGCACCCTAAAGGAGGCAGAACAGCAAGCTGCATGGAGCTGGGATTTTAGCACTACAAAGCCACAATACTAGTCCTAGAATGCTCAGATACAATTCATCATGTGACAGAAAAATGAGCTTGCACCTTGTTTAAAGAACTACCCTTGGAGTTCTTTGCAGGAGTTACCAAACCTCTTTTCTAACAAATATATCACAGGAGTCAGGAATTTCACTTCTTGAAATCGGCTTTGGATAGTTGTGCACACATAGGATGCATAAAACACACACTGCAGATGTTTATTGTTAACAATACATAGGAACAATAGTAAAGCATTAGAAACCATTTATCTGCACACCAAAGGGTCATATGTAGATAAACTGTCAGTTCATCCATCATGTTAAATACTAGCCAGTATTCTAAAGAAATGTAATATTTTAAGTTTTTTTCCCTTATTAAAACAAGCAAAGTGATATGAACAGCAGGCTAACATTTATGAACTGGGCAGTACCACAAAACAATAGTATTGGTGTGTATGTTTGTGTGTTATGGGACAGGTGGAAGACAGCCAGATGAAGAACAAGAGTGATAATAAATACATTCAGATGTTCTGAAAAAACACACTTTAATAGGTTGTTAACAGAGGTTATGTATAAGGGAGCACTGTAAATGTAGTTGGAGATCAAATAAGATGTTTAACTTGGCTATCTATTTTTTTCCTTTTGTAATGAAGAAAAGGCATTGGTTATGTAGTCACACGCTAATTTAGAAATGTAAAGCTATTAGCAATTTGTTCTGTTTCTTTCCTATACCTTCCAAATTTCCTGTTGTTAACACCTAGAACTTTCATTGTAAAACAAGAATATGTGTGGTTTTTCTCTGTAGGACACAGAGGTAAAGACGTATTCATTTATTAGAGAAAATTTCCACTAACTTTTTCATTTTGGTGAGAACATTTAGGAGCGCATTCATGTATCATAAGCCATTGTGCTGTATTTACTAAGTCTCAACAAAGGCATACAATAGTTTTTTCATTTATGCATTTAGGACTAAACTAAGAGTCTACATGGACTCCTGGAATATGAGGTATGTCTTTAACTAACTGTTCCAACTCCCCCTTCCTTCTCCCCTCTACAGTCTTCGTAACTAAAGACTAACCATGAGTTTACTATTAGGGAGGAAGCAGGGAAGTAGGCGGAGACATTACAATCCAGCATCCCCAGGGAGAAGCTTCAGTGGAGACCAAAATGGAAAAACATTGATAAGAGGATGTTCTTGGATCTGACATATAATACGTTATTTAGAAGAAAAGCAAAACTTTTATCAGACTTTCCAAATTGATCAGAAAACCTCAATTTTATGATTTTCAAATCTCAGTTTAATGAGGTTTAAAACCTTTCATCCTGATTCACAATAAGAATACAAATGTGTGATAACTCATTTGTAGTTGGGTTCCTGTCGAGAGACTGACTGTGAAGTGACATGCGTATTGTCTATTACCAGATTGAGATGAGAAGCAAGTCTACCCTTCAATCCTGAAAAGAAAAAAATCCCAGGGTTATTGGATTGTTTCAATACTTCTTGTTTGAAAGTAAGATAATTCTTTCATGTTCTAATGATTTAATTTATTCGTTGATGAGTGACAGAAAGAGAAGAGACAGGATCATCTACCCACTGGTTCACTGCCCTGATGACCAAGGCAGAAGCCTGGAATTCAGCTGGATCTCCCCCTTGGATGTTAAGGTCCCATGCCTTGGGACTAACTTCTGCTGCCTCCAGGCACATTAGCAGGAAGCTGGATCGAAAGCAGAACAGCCAGGATGCAAAACAAACTAGTGGAGGACTCAAAATGTTCATACTTCAAGAGGATTGGTTAAAAAGAAGACGTAGGAGACTAATTTTGAAGCTGCATTCTCCAAGAAAGCACAGTTCTTAATTCAGATTTTATAGCCATTTGCATCTACTTTACAGAGCTGGTTCACATTATGAAGTTACTAAACTCTGCCTTCATCCACCACCTTATCCCTTCTACTGCATACCACCAAAAGCAAGAACAATGATACCTTTGAGGTCATCTATTGTGGTTCCAGTCGTAACCTCTAGGTGGCCTTCATCTGAGGCTTGCAATGTATTTCTATTGGAGAACAACATTTTCTGTTGGTTATCTTTTCCTCTTTGTTTCCACAGCCTCAGCCTTTACTTGGTTATTCATCCTCTTTCAGTGAAGTTTCTGCAAAAGTTCCAAAATAGTCTTAGAAACTATAAACATGTATGTACCAAGAAACAGAGCTACAAAATAAATGAAACAGTAATTGGTAAGAATGAAACAGACGTGAAACACATCCACAATTACAGCTGGGTACCTCAACAGCCCTTTTCCTACAAGTAATAGGTCAGCTAAAGAGAGAAAATGAGAAAGTTCCAAAAAACTTAACACTCCCATGAACCAAGAGTCATATTTATTCTATCTATAGGATGTGTTATTCCTATTCAGTGTTCACACAAAATGTATCAAGACAGATCATCTCTTGAGGCAAAAATATAAATAAATGAATTTCAAAAAAATGAAAATTTCCAGAGGCAATTCCATATTTATAGTGGACCCTTAGCAGCAAAATCTCCCAACATCAGCAACTAAAAAACACTTTGCTAAATAATCCACTGGTTAACAAGAATGGGTCGAAGGAAACCAAATATGCATTGACCAGAAATGAAAATGAAACATACCTAAGCACACTGCATCCAGGCACAGCAGTAGGGGTGGTTCCATTTATAGCACTGAACGCTTACACTCAGAAAGAGAAAAGTCTCCAATTAACGATTCAAACTCCTCTGTCAGCAGCTGGGAAAAGAGAAGCAAAATAAAACCAAAGCAATCAGAAGGAAAGATACATAAGAGCAGAATCTGTGAGGCTTAAATAACTGGTTGGATCTCATACATGAGCACAAACTTAAATTTCATGCATATACTTTAGGAGAGAGTCTGAATCCACATATGCCAAATGCTTACAGTTCCTAACCCAAAATAAGTTTTCCACAAATATTGTTTGTTAACAAAACATATGAGTGAGAACAACTGAAGCAAGACGTTGTGAAAACAATTCCATTTTTGAATAAATACATAGCGAAGCAATTTTTTAAGTGACAACTTCATTTTTTCAAAAGATTTGTTTGGGGAGTTCTGTAAAAACTTGTATTTCTGTTTGTCAACGATAGCACATTTCCAATGTCATCTTGGTAGCAAACTCTTTTCACAGTGTCATGAGCACAATGCTCAAATCACCAGAAACATTGTCAACAAAAAGTACCAGAAATTTTCCCCCTGGTTCTACACTGCAATATGGATTTTTTTCTTCAAATTCCTGAATGTGAAGTCAGAAACATGAAGAATTTTTTTTAAAGTTTTTTTTTTTTTTTTTTTTTTTTTGATTGGAAAGGCGGATATACAGAGAGGAGAGACAGAGAGGAAGATCTTCCGTCCGATGTTTCACTCCCCAAGTGAGCCACAACGGCTGCAATTGAGCCAATCTGAAGCCAGGAGCCAGGAGTTTCTTCTGGGTCTACCATGCGGGTGCAGGGTCCCAAAGCTTTGGGCTGTCCTCAACTGCTTTCCCAGGCCACAAGCAGGGAGCTGGATGGGAAGCAGGGCCGCCGGGATTAGAACTGGCGCCCATATGGGATCCCGGTGCGTGCAAGGCGAGGACCTTAACCACTACGCCATCGCGCCGGGCCCCAGAAACATAAAAAATTAATAGGCCTTGATAAGGAAGCCAAGAATTATATAAGCGTGTGTGTATATGAATTAATGCAAATGCTCAACGTAATGTCTGACAATTAGTAGTCACTTCCCAAGTATTTGTTGAATGAATGGATGGAGTGAATGAACAAAAAAATGGATGACAAATGGGAAGAATTAAAAATGAATTCAAACCTGAGCACCTGAAGGAATCCCTAATGGTGTTCTTAGTCAATTTAAGGAACTTAGGAAGTGACTTAGGGAACCTGCCATACACCACACAGGTAGGTAACCATTGTATATAAACCTTCTTTACTCCAAAAGGGTCCCCAGCTGCCCAGCACTCCAGTTGGAACTGTATGATCTCACCACCAGTCGTGGTTATTTGGACCTGGGATGAGTGCTTGGCCTAACTGGACCAACCAGATTATCTCTCCTGGGAAATCTAAAACCAAGAGAATCTGAGAAAACTGGTCTAGAAAGAAGAAAAAATAGCAAGATTTCTAAAAAACAAACAAAACAAAAACAAACAAACAGAAGCAGAAGCTGGAGAGAGAAGATTGCCTATATGAACAATTTTTGGTTCCTGTTTTTCATCCCTTGTAAAAATTCAACTGTCTTTTTTCTTCCATTTGTTTCTGGTTATCCTAATAATACATTTACCTTCATGGTAGAACGGCAAAAATCAGATTTATTTTCTGATGTTCTGGGGCAAAACTCATTGACTGGGCATGGAAGACTATGACTGATGTATTTTTTGGTCATGTAAAATCTGACTTCCTTTCCTTGTTCAAAAATATTGAAACCTCAGGGCCTGTATATCAGTGTAGCTGGTAGTGCTACCGCCTGGACTTTAGCATCCCGTGTGGGCACCATTTCTGACTGCTCCAATTATAACCCAGCTCCCTGCTAATGTGCCTGGGAAAGCAGCAAAAGATGACCCAAGTCCTTGGGTCCGTGCAACCCATGTGAGAGACTCAGAAGAAGCTCCCTGTTTCTGGCTTCAAACTAACCCAACTCATTGTAGTGATTTGAAAAGTGGACTAATGTATAGAAGATCTCTCTTTGTCTCTCCCCAGGTCCCTCTCTGCTACTCTGCCTTTCAAACAAATTAAATAAATCTTAAGAAGAAATATTGGGAACTCATTTGACCTTAGCTTTCCCACATTTCATTATGCCTTTTTTTTAATAGAATGTGTGCTAGCAGATTTTAATTTTTATTTAGTTTCATTTTATATAAAAGGAGGAGAGATAGGGAATAAAAGTCAGAAAAGGGGAGGGAGAGAGAGACAGAGAAGAGATATCCTTTTACTTGTCCGCTCCCCCGAATGCCTGCAACAGTCAAGGCTGGGCCAGGCCAAAACCAGGAGCCAGGAACTCTACTCAGGTCTCCCATGCAGGTGGCAGGAACCCAAATACTTGAGCCATTACTGGTGCCTACTGGGGTGTGCATTAGCAGGAAGCAGGATCAGAAACCACGGCATTCCTCCAACCCAGGAATTCTGATTCTGATACATGATGCAAGAATCCCAAATGGCTTCTCAACCACTAAGCCATACACCTGCAATCTCATTATGTCCTAATAAGAAATTTCCTTGTCCCTCTCTTAATGTTCTTGGAAAAGATAGCCAATATTACAATATATAGGTATGGTTTTTTTTTCTGGCTTAAGTTAGCTTTTCAAATCTCCAAGCACCTTATGTTGTCCATCTCTTCATAGTGAATAGTGCTGAAAAAGGAAGTTTCTGAAACATCCTAGAGAAACACTACAGACACTGCTGTTCTCTTTAATACGTGCACACAGGCCTGATGCTCTTCTCTCGGAAAAATGAAAAAGTGGAATGAAAAACATACGCAAGGAAGTTTGAACCACAGAACATTGTACAAGCAGCAAAATGCATGTCATTTTCTAATTGCTTTGTGGTTTCAACACCTCTTCACAATATCTTGCAAAAAAAAAGTCTGCAGATTTCAATCCGGCTCTGTGCAAGCGGATTTCTTAATGTCAGCAGGCTCCACACACTCACAGCCCACGCTTGTTCAGTTGCTAAGTGCACTGGATTGTCACAGTATGTTCCAAAGACTCTAGATTTCTCTCAAATGTGAAAGATGTGCTTTTAATTGGAAGTCCTTGTCTTTCAAATACAATATTCTCTCAAAACAAATGGGGAAAAAAGTGCCCACTGGATTTCAAATCGGTTGTGTTAAAAATGCCTTGTAAGTTCTAAAATTTTGTAATGTACACTATAGAATAGTAACGCAAAAACTCAGAGATGATTTGTACATGAGTTCTGCATTATTAGCTTCACCTTATTAGGGGTAAAGATCACAACATGCTATTAAAAAAGATTTTTTTTTTACCATGCTCTGGTTACTTTTATAGATGAGATGCATTGCAAAAAGTATTTTTAATCTCTAAGTCAATAACATAAATAAAATTTTAGACAAAAGCTTTAGCCTGTGATAAATTATAAGTCATAACAGTTGTATTTAGCAGATATTTATATATATGCATATGTATACATGCATACATTTGTGAGTGGCAGTACTATAGCAAAGCGGTATCTGGTAGATATTGCAAGCCACAGGCTTAAGGATTGAGAATCTTACGGAAGAGACTGCGAATTCATTCAGCAAGCATTTACCAAAACAAGGTACTTTCCTGGGCACTATATGTGAACGGTTCCCTTGCAGCATCAGGATCATGACAATATATGTCATCAAACATACAAATGTTTACTTTAAGATATTATTTTGTAGACTATGCTTTTTGAAAAAACTCAATCCTTAAAGAAATGAAACATTAAGACTCCACCACCACCACTACCACTAGGTGGGGTAACCACTATTACATTTTAGGGTATCTTTTCACTGTTGTTAAAATAAGCACGGAAAACACATACAAGATCTTTTTAAAACAAAACCAAAGTGGTATCACACTATGTACAAAATCAGTACGGCACATAGTGTGACAGCGTGGGCTTGACACAACACTCCGTGGATTCAAATCTCAGCTCTATCACTTGCTAGCTATGTGACCTTTTGCGTATTCTTGCATATCTTAACACCAAAGTTTTTAATCTTTAAAATGAGAATAGCATTAGTAAACTAGTGAAAATTAATGCTCATCTCACAAAACAGGGCCTCACACATGGTTAAAACTCAATAAATGCCAATAATTATTATGTAACCTGTGTTATTTCACTCAAGATTATATATGGACCTGCTTCTTCTACTTCAGCTGTTTTCCAAGCCTGAATAGTACATCCTCCTGTTTATTATTAGGTATACACAGATTGCCCTGACACATTCACAAATAATGCTGCTAATAATACCTTTGTGCTCAGATTTCAGTACTTCTGAAGAGGAAATGCATAGAATACATAGAGAGAGCTCAAAAAAGATAAATATTTTAATGTTTATTATATATACTCCTGAACTTCCTTCCTAAAATGTGCCAAATTGTATTCCACCCTTTTCCTTCGACAGTGTGTTTGAAGTGAGCTGGGAAAGTGGTATGAAAATATCCCCCTATATTTTCTTTTTTCAAAAAAAGATTGATTTATTTTTTAATTGGAAAGGCAGATTTACAGATAAGGAGAGACAGAGAGAAGGATCTTCCGTCTGATGATTCACTCCCCAAGTGGCCACAATGGCCAAAGCTGAGCCAATCCAAAGCCAGGGGGCAGGAACCTCTTCCGGCTCTCCCACGCAGGTGCAGGATTCCAAGGCTTTAGACCATCCTCGACTGCTTTTCCAGGCCACAAGCAGGGAGCTGGATGGGAAACGGGGCCACCGGGATTCGAACCCATGTCTGTATGGTGTCCAGGTTCATGCAAGATGAGGACTTTAGCTGCTAGGCTACCATGCTGGGCCCAATATTCTTTTGTAACTTATTTCTGCCCTCTTGCTATTGCAGATTATGGCAGATTTTGTCAATTCACCATCACAAATGTACACTCCTCTTTCATATGTAGCATTGCTTGTCAGAGGCATCTGCCTGAATGAAAATTAACATTTCTCAGTGTCCTCTTATACCTAAGTAGGGCCATGTGTCTGGTTCTCGATACTGGTATATGACAAAATACAATATAAGTCACTTTATGTCACAGAGGAGGGACAACAGGTATATGTTCCATTCAAATATCCATGAGAATGCCAGAGCTACAGATGAGTCTACTACCTTACCTAACATATAGATTGTGTTTTGCCGAAAGACTTTAAAAAAATTTCAGTCTGGGCCCTGTGCAGTGGCTCAATTAACTAATCCTCCAGTCCTACTTTGCAACAGCATCATGCAAAATCATTATTCCAGTCTTACATCCCTCAATAAAGCTTTTTTGTTTTTCTTTATTTCGATTCTAAACATTTCTTAACTTTTTATACTTTTGTGGACTTGTGGCTGTTGAATTTTTCCATAATATTTTGTATGTGATTATTGCTTGTACATAAAACACTTGCTTTTGTAATCTTGTCTTCTCCCATCTTACAATTAGTATTGTTGGCTCATTGGTTTTGCTTTTTGTATTCTTTCTAGATAGGAGTGTATTTTGAAATGGATGGATTTCATCGCTTGAGGAAGTCTATTCTCTTACATGGATGTGACTAAATACTCTTTCAGCATACCAATCAGTAGAATCATCACATACATTGTTGAAGAAAGCCATAAAATTGGACAAAAATGCTCTTTTGTTGCTGCTGCTATTGTGTTAGAGGACCATGTTTCAAAAAGCTATTGGTTAAGGACAAGCATTTGTCACAGCAGTTAATACCTGCATCCCACATCAGAATATTATGGTTCAAGTCCAGGTTTGCTCCCAATTACAGCTATCTGTGAGGCAGCAAATGTTGGCTCAAGTGCTGGTGCACCTGCCACCTGTATGGGATGCCAGACAGGAGCTCCTGGGTCCTGATTTCAACCTGGCCCACTCCCAGGCATTGCAGGCATTTGGGGAAACAGCCAGTGAGCATGGGATGTCTGTGTGTCTGACTTTCTGATTTTCAGGTAAATAAATAAATAAGTAACAAATTTTAAGTTGTTGACCACAGCATAATCTGAAGATTGGAAAAGCAAATTAAGCCTTGAAATACTGGTGCTGTGTGATTCAACAAGTCAAGTTTGAATACTAATTCTTAGGTTGGCAGTTTGATACCAATTAATATTAGTGTACTGGCTCAAAACACTGATATTGAGTATATTTTTTTATTAGTGAATGTTCACTAAACGGAAGAATCATACAAGTTGGAATGTGATCATTGTAGAAGTCATGCCATATACATGGAGCATGGACTATGACAGTAAGAAATTTTAAAAGGAAATTCTGCATAAAAAAAAGTTATTCAAGAGAAACAAGGGTGGCATGATTAAAGGAAGAAGTAGGTAATTTAGATATTTGTAACTTGGTTCAGAGAAACAGTAAGTAATTTTTAACATAAATGTGTCACATTCAGTATTTATCTTATACTTAATTGTGCATACCTATGGGCAATTAGAAATAATTAGAATTTAGCTGGGTGTCCCTTATTTTTTCTTCTCAATCTGGCAACTCTAAGGAAGGGGAAATTACTTCTTTTAAAAATAGCAGCCGGTTCTGATTTTAGGGTTATAATAAATCCACATGGACTTCTGTTTCCTCCACTAATTATGTTTCCTCACAGGAAATTTCTTTTGTTTCTAGAGTGGTATCATGCTTTCATATCATTGGTTTTGCCAGCATCTTTAAGAGTTTCTTGGTGATCTAGTCACACTTACATTCTCATGATTACATTGGTCAGTTTAGATATCTGGAGTGTTTCCATTCATGAAATTTCTCCTGTACTTGGCCATGAATGTAATTCCTATAGAGTCAAGTGGAGTTCTCTTGATACAAATGTTCTCCATCCCTTACGATCAGGAGATACACTGTCCTCATGTGCCTGCTGTACTCACAAGGCTATTTTCCTGGCATAATCATGAATAGTGTTGCCTTCCACTCAAAAAATTTTGCATTTGTATCTTTCTCAGAAACGACGGCAGTTAGCTTAGCTATCCCATATCTTCCTCTGGCCCCATCATCCACCTTGAGAGTATCTGGCAACAAATATTACAGGTAAGTTACAGAGTAGAACTCATAGCTTTAACCTGGGGGCAAATGTTCATCCGGGACCTGGAGACTAAAAGAGTAACGTGGTTACGCGCAAGCAATTAATTATCCCACAGCCAGGTTGCCTAAGATCCTAGGTTTTATTATCAGGGGTCTGAAGAGCTGTTACCTTTCACTTAAATAGGATTGCAGACTTTTTATATCAGTGTGTGTTCTTCCCCATGCCTAACTCCACGTGCTTTGATATTGAATAGTGAATCTAGAATAGCACCTGTTATACCACCTACAATCATGGTAATTGCATGTGAAATGTAAAAACTCACTGTGCAACCAGGCCTGTGTTCATCCTCACAGCAACCTCATGAGGTGGCCACCAGTATCTCCACTTTGCAGATCAGGTAATTAAGGCATAGAGAGAGTAAGAAAGTCCCCCAAGGTGCAGAAGACCCAAAGAAAATAAGCAGTTTACCCAGAGCCTGGCAGTTGAGTCCAGAGCTCAGAATGTTAATCTACAATGAGCTCACCTAAATCCCTCTTGGCAAATAACATCTCTCTTCCAGCTGTCCAGAGCTCCTTGGGCTTCAGCACATCTCTACAACATTAGTCATTTCCGTGGGATTTTAAAGAGGTAAGAGAGGTTCACTCTTGAACTCACTTAACAATCACGAACCAAAAGCTTGTCAAGCTGTGTGTTTTCTGTTCTGAACTTGGGTGCCCTGCCATGCTGAAGGATTCTGTATAGTTTCAGAGTATTGGCCAATCCTTATTTACATGCTCAGCAGTCTGCATTCTACTGACTCACTGATTTCTTAGTCTGGAAAGCTGATTAAAGACCTGGTGTAAAAGCAAGCAAGGAAGGTGTCATGGAGATGTCTACAGTGTTATTGGAGACTCTATTTTAGGTACATTATGGGCAGTTTTAGGGTCTTAATATAGCGGTCCTTTATAATGTATAGTGTCCTAAATTACATTATTTTAAATGAGAAAAGAGCAGCACCAACTGAGGCTAATCCCATCATTTTGCAAACAAGAAAAGGAATTTCAAAAAGATCCAGAGCCTTACCCATTATCTCACAGCTAATGAGTGATACAGACAGAACAGCTATCC
Organism: Ochotona princeps; assembly: GCF_030435755.1. Lineage (NCBI taxonomy): Eukaryota > Metazoa > Chordata > Mammalia > Lagomorpha > Ochotonidae > Ochotona > Ochotona princeps. The sequence goes on along the minus strand of NC_080846.1, from coordinate 45,876,814 downwards.
ACACTGCCTTAACAAACCCAGAACTGTCTTCGTTCTGTCTTACTACCTCTCCACTCGGTTGCTTTGGAAACATGGCAAATCATTAAAACCATATACTGTGTGTCTAGAAATCGTTGTTTCATGTAAGTTTGCTTAAAATGTTCTGGACCCATAATTTTGAAGTAATTATCTCAATTTTAATGGAAACCTTTTTTCAAAAAGATATATATTTTATTTGAAAGGTAGTTTCACAGAGAGGGAGAGGCAGAGAGAGAGCGAGATCTTTCATCAAGTGAGTCACTCCCCAAAACGCCAAATTGGTTGGAGTTCAGCTAGTCCTAAGCCAGGCACTAGGAACTTCTTCAGGTCTCCCATACAAGTGCAGGATCCCATAAACTTGGGCCATCCTCCACTGCTTTCCCAGGCCATTATCAGGGAGTTGATCAGAAGTATAGGGGCTGGGACTAAAACCAGTACCCGTATGAGATGCTGGCCTTGTGGGAGGAGGATTACCTTGCTACACCACCCTGCAGGAAACTCTTCAAGGTGATTATTCTGTCATGACTCTCCACATTATGTTTCAGAACTTTTCGTACGTATTGGCAATGTAAACCATACTTCTTTTCACCCTCAACATTACACTGACACCTATCCAAATGTATTAGCCTCTTATCTCAGCTGACTCACTTGGCAAGAATAATGAGCTTCTAGGTTACTGCCCGTGGTAATCCACATTGCCCTTTGGCTAGATAAAATAAAGAATATTGTTCTACTTGAAGGCCAATGAATTTTGAAAAGTGAAAGCTTTTCTTTTTCTTACTCTTTTTCTTCCTGATAGCAATTGGCTTTCTAGCTTAGGGTTATATTCCAGAAATTGCAACATTTCAAAGTTTAAAAATGGAATGTGAGATGAAGTAAAAGGATGGAGAAATAAGAAGCATTTCACAACCTCTCAGGAGATAAATACATTTTGGAAAAAAAAAAATGACATTCTTCCCTAGGGCCAAAAGAGATAGGTATGAAGAAAAAGAAAAAAGGTAGAAAAATTAACTGATGATTGAACATTGTTGTGAGGGGAAAAAACCGATACCCAACAATCTTATTTATTTATTGCTATTTGAAAATTAGAGAGAGAGAGAGAGATCTTTCATTCTGTGGCTTATTCCTCAAATATTGCCAAACCAGGCTAGACCAGAGCCCAGGAGGCAGGAACTCAGTCTGGGTCTCTCATGTGGGTACAGGGACCCATCTGTTTGAACCTTCACCTTCTGTGCCCTAAGGTGCATATCTGTAGGAAGCTGGTAGCAGAAGGGGAGCTGAGACCCAAATCTAGGTACTCTGATACAGGATGCATGCATCCCAAGGGGTAACTTAACCCTGCACAAATGCCCATGCTAAAATTTTCTGTTTAGAGGGATTGAATTCTTAAGGAGCACATGGCTCATAGGCTATTATTTTAGAACAAAAAGCAGTAAGTCTTGTCTAATAGTATCACTATCTTCTCTTCTTTATTGTTTCAAATTAAGAAGACAACAGAGATGGAAGATAAAGTACGAAGAGGGTACTAAAAAAGCCTCATGGAAAAATAACTTAGAACCCAAGCTTATTTTGGTGTAACCGAAAGTGTTGATACAGACTTCCAGAACACCCGGGTTATCCCTAATTCTCCCAAAAGATGATTTTCTTGGAATCAGCAAACTGCCCTTCTACCCTACTCCCAATCACTTCTTGGTACCAATGTGTCCAGTCCCTTAGCTTCAAAGACATACTCACAATCCCACTGAGCCCAACTCAAACAGCCCCTTTTGCCTCTCTAGTTTTCTTTTAGTGTAATTATTATATTTTTGACAATATTTACATATTTAATTAAGGTAAAAAGGTTCAAGGGCTACAGAAAAATGGGTAAGACTATAAATTCCATATTGTTTCCTTCATATATCTGAGGTATAGGGGGATTTTAAGGGAGAAGCCCCACCCAGTCTCCCACCCGCCGCAGGTCCCTGATGTGGGGCATGCTCCGAGGGTCTTGCTCAAGCGGTTTTGATAGTTCAACAGTTACGAACTGCTGCCAATCTAGTTTTCTTAGTAGCTCTTTTTGCTATAAAAATCACCTTATGTGTTTATATAACCACTGTCTGTCAGCTCTCTTTTGAGGTGTTTATCCATTCTACTCAGCTTGTCTCTCCTGTTTCTAGAACAATGTCTAACAACCAGGAGGTGCTTGAAACCGCAAAGTATTTATTGAATGAATAATCCCACATGGTTCACTTGAAGCATCAAAGCCTGCTGCACTATGCACTATCAGGCCGCACCCCTACCCTTCTACATCAATGACCAGTTCTTGTACCTTGTTCACCTCATCGCCACCTAGACAGGGTTCACCTCTGGAATACTGCACCCCATAGAAATGTATTGTTAATCCCTTCTTTCTTGCTCCTGTTCTTTCTCTATTGCCTTATTCCCAACAGCTCAGGATGTTTCAGCACTAGCACAGCTGCTCCACGGGTTTGTTTTGCACTTCCCTCTGCAGCTGAGCATAGTGGAAGAACGGTTTATAGCCACAAGCTTGAGGTCTCTGTCTCCCTCTCCAAATCCAGGCATTCTGGCTTCTATTCCCATCACTGTACCAAATCTGAATTTACCAAGCCTACAATCTCATAAGATTACTAAAGCATTCATTAATTAATAATATTTATTGGAAATATGTTGTAAAACCTAATGCCAAGTTTGGAGCACATGTGATGAAGCTGAAATGTGAATTATCAGCAACATACTACACTACACAAACTATCGCACTTGAATACAAGAAGGTACACGTACATGTATTCACACACACACCATACATATATGAGTGTTTTGTGGTGTGTGTTTGTGTGGGAGTGAACATGGACATTTGTTATGGCATCGCTTAAAACAGAAACTTATAAAGCACTTGTAGGTTCAGTGTGGTATAAACTTGTACTTATTCCTTAAAATTCCCTGTCCCGGCACCGTGGCCTAGTGGCTAAAGTCCTCGCCTTGAATGCCCCAGGATCCCATATGGGCGCCGGTTCTAATCCTGGCAGCTCCACTTCCCATCCAGCTCCCTGCTTGTGACCTGGGAAAGCAGTTGAGGACAGCCCAGGACCTTGGGACCCGGCACCCGTGTAGGAGACCTGGAGGAAGTTCCTGGCTCCTGGCTTCGGATTGACGCAGCACCGGCCGTTGCGCTCACTTGGGGAGTGAATCGTCAGACGGAAGATCTTCCTCTCTGTCTCTCCTCTCTTTATATCTGACTTTGTAATAAAAAATAAATAAATCTTTTATTAAAAAAATGTACACCCTGGGAGGAAGCAAGCAATGCTTCAAAAACTTAAAATCCCCTATTACCAACATGGGAGATTCAGCTGGGGGGTCCCAGCTTTTGGCTTTGAAATTACCCGGTTCCAACTGTGGGGGAATTTGGGAGTAAACTAGTAGATGCGAGATATCTTTCTCTGCTCTTTGTGCTTGTTTTTATTTACATTTTTAGGGCCCAGTGTGGTAGCCTAGTGGCTAAAGTCTTCGCCTTGAACACAACACACTGGGATCCCATATGGATGCTGGTTATAATCCCAGCAGACCTGCTTCCCATCCAGCTCCTTGCTTGTGGCCTGGGGAAGCAGTTGAGGACAGCCCAAAGCCTTGGGATCCTGCACCCTCGTGGGAGACCTGGAGGAAATTCCAGGCTCCTGGCTTCATATCAGCCCAGCATCAGCTGTTGCGGTCACTTGGGGAGTGAATCATCGGATGGAAGCACTTCCTCTCTGTCTCTCCTCATCTCTGTATATCTGACTTTGCAATAAAAATAAATCTTCAAAGAAAAAATTCCTTTTCCCAGTGTACCTTAGAGTTAAGACCATGTGATTAAGTTCTGGTCAAATAGATGGAAACAATAGGAGAGTGAAACTTCTCCCTTTCTCCCTTCCGCTGCAGTAGCGAAGATGAATTTGCTGCAGATGCATTGGTCATCTTGAACTTGGAGGTAACCTTGTATGTAAGTGACCACAAGTCTCTTCAAGCCCAAGACGGAGGGAGCCTGGTCCCGGAATTTGTGATGATGCCTACTATTCCTGGAAAACTGCCTACCCCTGGACTTCTTTTTTCCTTATCTTATTTAACATCCTGTTATTCAGTTTTGTGTTGGTCACCTTTAGCCAAACGTAATCATAACATTCAAAGCAGTATATTCATAAAACACACTCCAGAATGGCAATGAATAGACAAACACTCAAGAGAAAGCCACCAATGTGGATACATTTAAGTAACAAGATAATATGTACATAATTATCCCATTTATTTAAAGTTTAAAATGCAAAATACGTGTGGTACTTATGGATTTAAACATATTTACATAAAATACAGAAGCATATGATTGTGATTCATACCAGTTTCCTGTTAATAGTTTCCTTACAGCGAGGATTCTGGAGATACGACATTGGTTAACCATCTGCATTACAGATTGTCTTATCAGCTAGGATGCTCAAAGCCAAACCACTCTTCTCAAGAGATTTTAAGACTGATCAACCCACCTTTTGTATTCCTCTTGCAAATCAATTTTCAGTATCAGTATCACTCTTGAAAGAGAAAAGGTAAGACAAGTGCTTTCTGGGGCATGACTTTGCGAAAACCAGGCTAAGGAGAGCAGTCGGCCAAACCTCAATACACAAAAAATTAGCCTCGGCTAAGTGGCCACTGTGGGTTTATCTTAGCTTGTTTATATTCACCACTTCATTTGCTCTTCCCTGAATATATTTTGGGTTTTTTTTAAAGATTTATTTATTTTTATTGGAAAGATGGATATACAGAGAGGAAGAGAGACAGAGAGGAAGATATTCTGTCCAATGGCTCATTCCTCAAGCGGCCGCAACAGCTGGAGCTGAGCCAATCCGAAGCCAGGAGCCAGGAGTTTCTTCCGGGTCTCCCACATGGGTGCAGGGTCCAAAGGCCCTGGGCCATCCCCAACTGCTTTCCCAGGCCACAAGCAGGGAGCTGAATGGGAAGCGGGGATGCCGGGATTAGAACCGGTGCCCATATGGGATCCCGGTGCGTTCAAGCCAAGGACCTTAACCATTATGCTATTGTGCCAGGCCCATTCCCTGAATATATTTTGAATTAAGATGAAGAATACTGATCTTATAATGTCATTTGGACAAGCAAGTTAGTTACATTACTTTTTTACATAAAGAGGAAAGTTGAGCTTCAGATGCCAGGGAAACTCAATCAGCCATCCTCAAGTTCCTTATATTGGTGAGAATAATATCCCCTAGTGTTTTCAGTACTTATCATGTTTCAGACCTGTTATATTCACTTATTTAAAATAAGTTTCACAACAACCCTGTACTACAGATTTGAAAATTAAGGGTTAGGGGCTTGGCGGTGTGGCCTAGTGGCTAAGGTCCTCGCCTTGATCCCATATGGCCGCTGGTTCTAATCCCGGCAGCTCCACTTCCTCTCTATCTCTCCTCCTCTCAGTATATCTGACTTTGTAATAAAAATAAAATAAATCTTTAAAAAAAAAAATCAAGGGTTAGTGGCAGGTAGCATAGGTAGAAAAGGGATGAGCCTGAATTCCCTTTAAGCAGCGGTTACACTCAAAGTCTATCTTCTCAACTATTAATCTAGATCTTTTCCTGCCATGGAACATTACCATAGTCAGGCTCACTAAACAGTGAACCATACTGGGCATGTAAAATGGGGATTACCTTGCACAAGTAAAGACCACTGAAGTGTGTATCTGTCCCTGAACTCTCCACACGCTACAACATTGATTATATCAGTGCCACTTTTTGGATTAAGTCATTTCCCCCAGAACGTCAGTAAACTTGGTCCCCTATAGGAGATCATACATTAATCTTTTAGATAACTTTCACAAATTAAACAGCAATATATTTTATATGTTATTTATTTGAAAGCCAGAGTTAACCAAGAGAGATAGAAATACAGAGAAAAAGATCTTCCATCCACTGGTTCACTCCTTAAATGGCCACAAAGGTCAGATATTTATACGGGATATTGACATCACAGGCACTGATTTTATACTCCACATCACACTGCCATCCCTGAGCTACAATAATAATCTATTAAATTATTACATTCCTGAAGGATTCAGACGTCAGTAACAGAAGACTTAGTTCAACCTGTTTCATCATCCCATCCGTGAAAACACGCCCTTTACCATAGAGTTTAGCACAAGGATTCCTCCACTTGTCTGTAGACACAGAAATAGATTTAAACTGTGCTATAATGAAATAATCAGTCTTTTTTAACTCCAAAGTTGCTTCTCTTGTAAAAGTTGGAAAGCAAATGCCAAAAAGCAGAAGATGGAAGAAAAGTTTGACTCAATTCATAATTTTAACCATCATAAGCCCACACATCCACCAACTGTCTTTATCTGTCTTTATCTTTGCATGGGAGGAAGGGAGAAGATAGGGAAGAAAGAAGATGGCTGGGTAAGTGCCAGGAGCATTCTGCTTCTGTTTGGGAAGAAATCTGTTCAGATCACCAGGAGATCTAGAGCTCTGATCTCTGCCTTTTCTGCTTTTTCTTTTCTTCAAGTCCACAGCCTATCTGATGCAGGAAGAAAGACAGCGGAAGGAGGAGGCAACTGCCATTTCAAAGCTGCATTTATGCAAGGTCTAGCCTGGTCCTCCCTCAGCGCCAACATTCCAAATAAGAGCCCCACCTCCAAGGACAAGGAGCCTACCACCTCCCTGGAGGTCTTATCTTTTAATTTTTTTTTTTTTTTAATTTGAAAGGCAGAGTTACAGAGACAGAGAGAACGAGCGAGAGCTCTTCCATGTATTGGTTTATTCCCCCAAGTAACCACAATGGACAGAGCTGAGCCAATCTGAAACCAACAGCCAGGAATTTCTTCTAAGTCTCCCATGTGGGTGCACAGGCCCAAGGACCCGAGCTCTCTCAGGCCACAAGCAGGGAGCTGGATTAGAAGTGCAGCAGCTGGCACACCAACCGGCACTCCTATGGCATGCCAGCATCTCCAGGGCAAGCACTACCCCACAGTGCTGACCCTGGAGATCTTATCTTTGAGCCCAATTCAAGCATACTGTGATTCTCACTCACTGGAACTAATAATATTCTCCTGAGTCACTCCCAACAGATCACATCCCTCCTGAGCTTAATAATCTTCCACGTCTCTGAAAGGTCAACCAGAACAATAATGGCAAACACATATACTGCTGACCATGTGCTAGGTACTATTCATGGTACTTCACTTTAGAGAATTGCATTTAACTTTCACAACAACTCTGAGTGCTATTATCTTTGGTCCCATTTTACAGATGAGAAAACTGATGCAGAGAAAGCCATTTTCGTCTCACAGTAACTGGATATTCAAGCCACAATTGGAGGCTGCTTCCTCCTGGATTATTTAAACTTTTCTTCTCTAGTTCTCACTCTTCAGCTGCACCTCCCATGAAGAGTCTACATCCTTTTACCCTTTTCTGTGACTCATGTTGAGTTGATCAACGCTGCATTTTTAAACAGTCACTGTGGGAAGCAGGCGCTCAAACAGGGCTGATAGCATGTAAGTTGTTCACGAAGGCACAGCCTTGGAATTAGCATCTGAGAAAGCAAACAGGGCAAAAGGGAAGGGGAAAAAAGTAGACCTGAACCATTTTCACACTTTTTGTAGGCCTACTGAATCTAGTTTTATATGCTACAAAATATTCATAGCTTGTGCTGAAAAAAATGTAAGATATTTTCAAATGACTAGCTACATAATGCTTATAGGAACTTTGCTTACATTAAATTAATCACATGCCTATTTTTGTCCCAAATTTTATCCAGAGAAACTCACCTAGAACCCACTATTAAAAAAGGGCATCATCAACATGGTGTTTATAAAGGATAAAACGCAAATGGCTTTCCAAGCTCAGTTTCAAAAAAATTTGGAAATTGTGTGGAAAAAAATGGGAGTGTATATGTCTCCTCTCAGATATAATTTATCTTTGAAAATAAAAGATACACTATTTTGTGAATGTAATGTAAAGAATACAGACTCCCTGATCAAGGTTATTGGGCTGCTTAATTGTGTGCCACTTCTTTTTGTTCATGTGTTAATTTAGTAATACTACTAGTAGTTGATTGATGAAGTTTATTTTCAAATTTATACGTATTTATTCGAGAGACAGATAGACACAGGGAGCTACCATCTGCCAGTTCACTCCCCAAATGCTCAAAAGCACATGGTACTGGTTTAGTCCAAAGCCAGAATCCCAAAAGTCACTCCAGGTCTCCAACATGGTAGGTAGGGACCCAATACTTGAGCCACCGCCACTGCCTCCCAGGATTTGCACCAGCAGGAATCTAGAGTGAAGACGTGGAGCCAGGTCTTACATCTAGACACTTTGCCAGGGGACACAGGCATCTGAAATATTAGACTAAACAGCCACCCCAACCAAATTGCTTTCAGAGTTCCATAGTAATCTAAGTCTATATAGTTCATAGATAATTAGTCCCAGGGTTGGGGGTTGGGGCAAGACGACTACTACAACCCTCACAAACTTGTTACTGAGCATACATTTTTTTCTTTAAAAAAAAAAAAGACTTTTTTACTTATTTTAAAGATTTTTAAAATTTTTTATTGGGAAGGCAGATATACAGAGATGAGGAGAGACAAAGATCTTCCATCCACTGATTCACCGCCCAAGTGGTTGCAACAGAGCTGAGTTGATCCGAAACCAGGAGCCAGAAGCTTCTTCTGGGTCTCCCACATAGGCGCAGGGTCCCAAGGCTTTGGGTCGTCCTCCACTGCTTTCCCAGGCCACAGGTAGAAAGCTGGCTGGCAAGCGGGGCCACTGGAATTAGAACCGGCACCCATATGGGATCCCACCATATGCAAGGCAAGGACTTTAGCTGCTAGGTTACCATGCCGGGCCCACAATATGCTTTTATAGTGATTGCTGCAACTGCTGTTGAAGGGAAACCTTGAATTCTTACACTATTTATTTTCACAGTCTGTGCATCAACTGTTCATATTTCAAAGCTCTTCCTTTGTGTTTTATGTAGATCGCATTATTGATGTCTGCAATCACAATCATGACTTAACTAGAGGAGTTTCTACGTATAGATACTAAAACGCACACCAACATACACATAGAAAATGATCAAATTATTCTCTTAATAATAACTTTGAAATACAAAAATTAGGGACCTTCTCAAAGAGAAATTGTAATAAAGGCTCCATCTGCTAAATTAATAAGCTCTCATTCAGTGTGGATGCCAGCACTGTCTCGTTACTTGACAATGTTAAGTTCACTGAGAAGATGTTTTAACAGGTAACTCCCATTTCTGGTTGAATCACCTCTACCAACTAAGCCAATCAGATTTGTTGGATGTCAGATGCTTGGATTAATTTCTCAGCAGGTCATAGCATTTCCCTCTTAAACCCAGCAAACTCAGGCTCCAGGCTTGAAACCAGACACAACTTCTAATCTTTGAAATGGTCCAACCCTGGCTCTTTCACTTAACTAACTCAATTCCCTCGTTAATTTTACAGAAGTGTTCTCCATGGAAACAGCTCCTTATTAGTCATACTGAGATGAGAGCAAAATAACTTGGCTGCTTGGTATATCAATTAGAATCATCTGTAGGTTTCCCTCCCCCTGCATCTGAATTAATGAGTTTGATAGAAGCCACAGCGGAATGAAAGACTTATCAAATAAATTCTTCCATATTTTCAGCTTTCCCACAAATGAAGCTAAAATATTCTACAAGAATGATATCACATGTGTCATTGGTTTGGCCCAAAGCCCTTATCTTGCCTAGCATATAAAGCTGAGCTGTAAGGCAGAAGCTTATTAAAAAGTAGGGTTAGCTGGAGTCCCTGAACCAGCGTTTTAGCTACGAAGGGAAACTGACTAATCTTAGAAATTTGTTTTTCCTTCCTTGTCCAAGCCTGGATCCAACTGGAGGAAACTGACTAGCATTTCAAGATTTTCATTTACAATGAGCTGAGGACAAGTCACAGAGGAAACTAGTCAAGTCTGAACATAACGGAAGCTGCCTAGCGCCTTCGTCAGCTTCCTGTTGCATCTGATAGCAGAAAGAAGAGGATGTGATCTGATGATGCTGGGACTTCATTCCAAGATACTGTGGACAAGTACCACTGCTTTCCCTTCAGTGGCTAGTGATTCGAGGTTTCCTTCTGACCAAATCTATATTCCAACTTTAAAGCTTGCCTCTTAAGAATCCCTTACCTACCCAGATCTTTAAAATACTCCACGCTTGTAAAAAACAGAGCTGTGCAATATGGAGTTCCTTGATGATTTAGTAAGCCCTAGAAACATACCAGGTCTGTTTTCAGAGAAAATTAGCTCTTTGACACTAAGTTCACTCGTCACAACCATTTCCAAGGGGAAATTGTCTAATGGTTTTGGTTGAGGGTAGGGGCGTCTTGAAAACATTTTATTAAAATCTGCTTCTTGCAGCGCTGTGCAAAATTTCTGAAAGACTTCCAGTTGATGACAGTATGCAATTCTAGTATGTTTACAAAGAATTTGAACGTCTTTCACAATACACTTTTTCAGACTAGTCTCAAAACCACCCTGCCTTTCATGTTTTTAAAAAATAGCATCTGCCACAGCCTAGGTTTAGAACAGACTGTCATCATGTCTAGTCTCTCTCCAAGCCTTGCCCATCATTCAAGTTCAGTTCACGTTGTTGCTTCTGCACCAAGTCATCCCTGATCATTCCAGGTTCAAAGACACCATCCAAACCTTACCAATTTATGATCTTGACTTCTCACCTGACTTCATCAATGATATTCGTGTCATGCTGTTGTGCTGAGCAGTACTAAACCTAGTTTTTGCATTGTTGTCTAAGCTTGTCTAATTTTATTTTTTATTTTATTTATTTTTTGTTTACTTTTTTTATTTTTTAAAATAACGATTACATGGTTGATCAGGATAGGAAAGACCGAGTTTTAGGAAAAATTGTGTGAACTCATTGCTTCCAAATTTGCTATTTCTTCTTGCTGTTTCTGGGGGAAGGGGAGAGACAAATAGGGAAACCACTCATGACTTTCCACACGTTCCAGCACCAAGGATGAGGAACCACCACCTCATATCAACCCAGAGTCTCAATGTGTACGTAATCTGAGGATTCTGTCCAAGTAGTTTGGATAGTTCTGAAATGCTGCAGACTTCACCAATCTGAGGATGATGTCACCCTCCCAATGCCCGGGATAGGAGACCCAAGACCCACTTAATCCTTCACCCCTGGGGCTCGTAAACCCAGCACCCACCTCACAGGTAGGCCCCAGGACCCAGTACAGGAGACCTGAGCCCTGCTGGATCACCCACCCCTGGGGTTCCCGAAGCAAGCACCCATCTAGTAGGCAGGCCCTGGGACCTGAACCAATTGACCCACATCCTACCGATTCCCCTATCCCTGGAGCTCAGGAACCCATCCCCCACCACTTAGGTGGGTCCCATGACCTGAGCCAAGCTACCCGAGCCTTATCAGATCGCCTTTCTCTGGGACTCACGTACCCAGTCCCCGCTGGACCCACGCTGGCATGACTCTTCTCACCTCAGCGTCCATAGTTTTATTACGCAGCCTGGCCTAGTCTAGTCTGCCCCTCGTTCCAGCTCCTGCTGGTGGGTACTGCAGCCTATCTCAGCCCAGCCTGATTGCGGTCTTGATTCTAATGTGAACTGGCTGGTGTTACAGCCTGATCTGGCTCCTCCTGCCCCCTGCCCTGGTTCTCGGATCTGCCACTGGGTGTTGTGTGCTGGCCCAGACTAGTCTATCCCCAGACCTGACCCACATGTATGGCAGTGGATACTGTAACCTGGCATGGTCTGGGCTGCTCCTTGCCTTGCTTCTTGTGCTTACTTGCAGGGGCTGTGTCCCAGTGAAGGAGTTTTCCAAGCTCCTCCATTGACCCTCCTCCCAGTGGCAGCTCTTGCATACACAGTGGGTTGTTGGCCCAGGTTGACTTTGTCTACCTCCTGTCCTGACTAGAACAGTGGCCCCGCTCAGCTGGCCACACTCATTCTGGTTCTTGTTAGCTGTTACAGCCCATTGTTACCTGGTCCGTGCCCAGACACAGCTTTCCTGTAGTTCAGCGGGAGCCAAGACCTAGTCTGGCCCATTTTACACCTAACCTGGGCATAAAAACCACAGGTCATCTCCCGCTGCCACTTGTGCGATCCCATCACCCCCCTATAAATCAAGACACTCTCATCATGAGGGTGTGCCCCCAGGCAGCCCAAAGGGCTTCATCCAGTCCCTTTGGCACCTGGACCACCCTGCCACAAGCACCCAGCGGGTCAGAAAACCTAACCTCCAGGATGGGTTAGTCCTGGAGGCCCACCGAGCTTCCCTTCCCCCCAAGAGAGCTAGTGTGCTCAGCTGTACATACCTGGGCCAGGTTCAAAATGCCTCCCTTGTACAATTTTAAAGATAATTTCTAGAGAACAATGGTGTGCAACATCATTGCCTGCCTGCACACCACCCAAGACAGTTTCCTCGGTTCACGCATACATATTTTAGTTCATTTACTGAGAGAATGGGCTATCAGATAGAAACAAACGTAGTCATGCGTAAACTTTACTGCAACACAATTATCTAGTATAAAAAGAAGAAAATCATTGGTTTGGGGATTTAACTCAGTTAAGTTCTAACAGGCTCTGAGATTTTACAACTTAGTAGGAAATAGCTTGATCATTTTTTTAAAAGATTTACTCATTTTATTACAGCCAGATATACACAGAGGAGGAGAGACAGAGAGGAAGATCTTCCGTCTGATGATTCACTCCCCAAGTGAGCCGCAACGGGCCTATGCATGCCGATCCGAAGCCGGGAACCTGGAACCTCTTCAGGTCTCCCACGCGGGTGCAGTGTCCCAATGCATTGGGCCATCCTCAACTGCTTTCCCAGGCCACAAGCAGGGAGCTGGATGGGAAGTAGAGCTGCCGAGATTAGAACCGGCGCCCATATGGGATCTTGGGGTGTTCAAGGTGAGGACTTTAGCCGCTAGGCCACGCCGCCGGTCCCAGGAAATAGCTTGATCATTTTAACCAGCCCATCAAACAAACAAAAGCAAACAAGAAGCTTTTGGGAGGTTTACTGATAAAACAAATGTCAATGAAAGCAATAAATAAATCATCTGAGCACCTACTCTACTGCACTCTTTTTTTTTTTTTTTTTTTTTAATTTTAGGTGCTATTTACACAGTCAATCAGGGTGGGAAGGATCTACGGTTAGGGAGAAGTGGATGTGATCATTGTTTCCGAGCTTTGTATTTCTTCTTCCCATTCCGGGGGGACAGGGGAGATAAGGGGATAGGCCATACCCAGCCTCGCTACTAGCCCAGTACTTGAGGATGGGGAGAGGCCACCCAGTATTAACCCAGGGTCACAATGAGGCACACACTGTGAAGGTTCTGCCTAGATACATATGATAGTTCTGAAATGCTGTCAAGCTCGCTGATCTATGGATGAGGAATGGCCATTGGTTGACACAGTCAACCTTATAGTCTCTATTTGCCCAGATATTTGCTGTCAACATTTGGCTGGGGTAGATGTTCATATGTTCTGTTCTTCATTCTCTGCTATGGTACCAGATATCCTCTGCAGGCCCCAGTGAGATACTATGTCCTCCATGTACAGCAAGATCTGCTGTCCAGCACTCCATCCTCTACACTGAGGAGGACCAACTCTCTTATATGGACTCATGGGCCTAAGCCAGGTGACCTGGGCCAAGACGGACACCCAAACCCCTGGGGCTTACAGATCCAGTACCCACCATGCAGGCGGGCCATTGAACCCAGGACCATACAACCCGGGACCTGCCATAACCTCCACTCCCAGGGCTCATGGACCTGACTCCCACCACACAGGCCTGCTCAGTGACCTGGGCCAGGTGACCCAGGTCACTCCTAGCCCACTACGCTTGGGACTCACGGATTTAGCACCCACCATGCAGACACTCTTGTACTCTTTAGGAGCCACATCAGCTATATCTGTTTTCCAAACTTCCGCTGATTGACAAGCTGCCACTATCATGGCAATTCAAAAGAACATTTCCTGATAAGGAAGGATCACTGTATGAGGTATCTACTTAAGAAAGTCATGGAAAGAAATAAAAGGGTCCATGTGGTAGCCTAGTGGTCCTCGCCTTGCACATGCTGGGATTCCATATGGGCGCCGGTTCTGATCCCGGCAGCTCCACTTCCCATCCAGCTTCCTGCTTGTGGCCTGGGAAAGCAGTCGAAGATGACCCAAAACCTTGGGACCCTGCACCCTCGTGGGAGACTCAGAGGAGACTCCTGGTTCCTGGCTTCGGATCAGCTCAGCTCTGGCAGTTGTGGCCACTTGGGGAGTGAATTAGCAGATGGAAGATCTTCTCTGTTTCTCCTTCTCCCTGTCAATCTTTTTCAATTAAAAAAAAAATCAAAAAAGGAAAGGAAAAGAAAGAAAGAAAGAAAGAAAGAAAAAAAGAAAGAAAGAAAGAAAGAAAGAAAGAAAGAAAGAAAGAAAGAAAGAAAGAAAGAAAGAAAGAAAGAAAGAAAAATAAAATATGTGTCTCAGGAAAAAAGTAAAATGCCTGAGTCTAGCATGATGGCTCTATTGACTAATCCTCCACCTGAAAAATGCCAAGATCCCATATGGGCATCAGTTCATGTCCTAGCTGCTCCACTTCCCACCCAACTCCCTGCTAGGAAAGCCGTGGAGCGTGACTCAAAGCCTTGGGCTCCTGCACCCATGTGAGGGGCCTAGAAGAAGCTCCTGTCTCCTGGCTTGGGATCTGCTCAGCTCCAGCCGTTGAGGCCATTTGGGGAATGAACCAATTGATGCAAGATCTCCCTGTAAATATTCCTTTCTGATTAAATAAATAAACAAATAAATCTTACCAAAACAACAAGAAAATCATTAAAGTTAAAATTAAAATTTTTGCACAGTTGTTTCATTCTATGCATTTTCCATGATGTCTTTGAAGACTCCCTCAGACACGCACCTTGGCTAAACCATACTCCTGGGGGCTCTGCCTCCAACAGAAAATGCCAGACTGGACTGGGATTCACAAGAAGTCAAAGAAAGAGACTTGAACCAGTGAGAGATGGGAGATCAAGAGCACCCAACAGTTACATTTTCCTTGATCACTTACTTCCATGGAGAGTTCAGAGATGTCCTGGCTTCGGGTAACCTCTGAGGACACCAGGTGTTTTTGTTGCAAAGCTGTGGCTAGAGAAAAATAAAACACCACCTATAGTCACTGTTCGTCCTGCTTTGTATTTCTTTTTTTCATTTAGTTCCCTGGGATTTCACTCCTCTCTAAAATGATGTGTAGTAATTCTATAGCTTCAGGCTCTAT
This sequence comes from Ochotona princeps, assembly GCF_030435755.1. Taxonomy (NCBI): domain Eukaryota; kingdom Metazoa; phylum Chordata; class Mammalia; order Lagomorpha; family Ochotonidae; genus Ochotona; species Ochotona princeps. The sequence goes on along the minus strand of NC_080846.1, from coordinate 45,861,475 downwards.
TGTCTAAAGAATCTGAGTGCTGGGTCCAGCATTGTGGTTAAGCCAGTAGAGCCACCACCTGCAGTCTGGCATCCCAGATGGGCTCTAGCTGCTCCACTTTCATTCCAGCTCCTGCTATGGCTTAAAAAAAAAAAAAAAAAAAAAAAAAAAAAGCAGGAAATCGCTCAAATCCTTCTGACCGTGCGTCTACATGGGAAACTTGAAAGAAGCTCCTAACCACCACAGTCATTTACAGAGTGCAACAGTAGATGGAACATATTTGTCCCTTTCTCTTTCCTCCACTGCCCTATTACTGTGACTTCCTAATAAAAAAATAAATCTTTTTTTAAAAAATGCAATCAAATACCAAAACTTATGTTTATTGTTAGCGATACAGAATAATATCATATCTTATAATTGCAGATGCTCTTTTTATATTTTATTTGTTTTCTTAAAAGGTAATGTACTCACCTGGACCAAAAAAGTAAGGATACAAGCTGGTGGGCCCAGCATATCGGCTCAATGGCTAAATCCTCACCTTGCAAGCACCGTGATCCCATACGGGTGCTGGTTTGTGTGCTGGCTCCTCCACTTCCTATCCAGCGCCCTGCCTGTAACCTGGGGAAATAGTAGAGAATGACCCAAAGGCCTTGGGACCCTGTATTCTTGTGGAAGACCTGGAAGAAGTTCCTGGCTTCATGGTATACCTCTGTCTGCAGTGCCAGTATCTCATTGAGCATTAGTTCAACTCCCTCAAGCTCCACTTCCAACCCAGCTCCCTGATAAATGGCATGGGAAGCCAACAAAGACCCAAGTCCTCGGACCTCTGTATCCATATACGAGACCCAGGAAAATCTACAGGCTCCTAGCCTTTGATCAACCCAGATCCAGCAGTTGCAACTATTTGGGGAATGAACCAGTGGATGAAAGATCTCTCTCTTTTTCCTCAATCTCTCCTTAATGCTCTGTAACTCTGCCTGTGTTTAAAATAAATCTTTTTTTTAAAAAAGCACACATAAAATGAAAACTTTGGCCACATGGTATCCAGTCTGTGGATATAGCACACCTTATTTACTAATCCCATTATTGATGAAACTTTAGGTTGCTTTATATAGTCTACAAATTCCATAGAAATGAATAACACTAGTATATGTAAGTTGATTTTACATATGCTCTCATGCTACAGGATAAATTTCTAGAAAGGTTATTGCTGGGTCAAATAGTACAGAGACCTGCAGAAAAGCATCTATTATTACTTACTGTGAATAGCACAGTTCACAAAGCTTTAGATGTTGCCTATTTAGAAAATGATGTCTCAGCATACATTTAAATTGTACTTTTAGTGGTCAAGTTAGTTACAATTTCCCATGTTTGAGAACCATTTGTGGGCCTGGCAGCATGGCCTAGCGGCTAAAGTCCTCGCCTTGAAAGCCCCGGGATCCCATATGGTGCCGGTTCTAATCCCGGCAGCTCCACTTCCCATCTAGCTTCCTGCTTGTGGCCTGGGAAAGCAGTCGAGGACAGCCCAAAGCTTTGGGACCCTGCACCTGCGTGGGAGACCCGGAAGAGGTTCCTGGTTCCCGGCTTCGGATCGGTGCAGCACCGGCCCGTTGCAGCTCACTTGGGGAGTGAATCATCGGACAGAAGATCTTCCTCTCTGTCTCTCCTCCTCTGTGTATATCTGACTTTGTAATAAAATAAATAAATCTTAAAAAAAAAAAAGAGAACCATTTGTTTTCCCTTTTCTATGAACTGTTTTTGAAGAAGTCTTCACCACAGGGGCAATTGTTACAGCCTCTATTTTTAAAATCGTGGGCACCATGATTCAGCAAAAATGATATTGAGGCCTCCTGCACAGATCTCACCATCACTGTTTGAAGTTCTGCAGTTTATAGAATCTCCAAGTTGCAAAGTCTAGTCCCCACACTCAGTGAGTTCACTGACAGGCAATAAAGGAAGAAAGCTGGGAAAAGGAGGTTAATTTATCGAGGGAGTAGCCTCTGTCCCAATTACACTGCCCACAGAGGCATGTCACGCTCGAAGGAGGTGAGCTGATGTTAGAATGCCATCTGAAGCTGTGTGCACCATAGCGTTTTCCCTGGGCGGCATCAGGGCTAACAGAGAGATGAAGGCACTGGCCTGGTTCTAAAAGCTTCCCCAGATAAACAACTCAAGCTAGCAGTAGACAGGGCAAGACCCGACGGAGGCTAAGATAAAAAGACAAGCTTTAAAGTAAAGCTGTTTCATAACTATTCTGGGAATACAAAGTAGGAAGGGTTTAAATAACCCTAGCAGGCAGGGTAGAGTTGAGGTCCAGAAAGATCTCATGCTGAAATGACTTGTGAATAGGGCTTGAAAGATAGCATGGATCCACCAGGCCAAAAAGGAGGGAATCTAGAAAGCAAAGCTATGCAGGTCTGAGATCTTTTTTTTTTCTTTCTGTGAATGATGGCTTGCCCAGCCAGCGTGGTCAGAGGACAAGGAAGGCACCAGCCTCTGTGTGTGTGTGTGTGTGTGTGTGTGTGTGTGTGTACATGCACAGAATATAAAAGATGAGTAGAATGTGAGGTGAGCTTTAACTAAAAGCTTTGCTTCCTTAGAATTCTCAACTGAGCTCAACTTCTCTTATAAATTTGATTTGGCCTCTATGAAAAGTGCCAGCACAAACATGACTTGGGAAGATGTATAAACAACCTATTTTAGGAAAGACAGAGGAAGAAATCTACCAGGTCAGAAAGAGCTGGTCCCCATTAGTCACAAGCGTTCTTGTTCCTCTCAAATTAAAAATAAATCCCAAGCATGCAGGCTAATGGATATGCTCGCATGGAAGAAACAACATGGCATCGGGGGTGGACGGAAGCAAAAATGTCTATAAAAACAAGCAGATATATACTCCTTTTATATTCATGATAATTAGGACTACTGGGATATAGAACAATGAAAGAGTAGATGCAAAGCGAGGTCAGCGAGTGAAATTAGCTACATTACAGAGCTCTAATGTACCCACTTTCTAAACACCCAGTAGAGTCTACTAATGAATACTACAGAGCTGTAACCATTTTTTTTCTAATATCTGCTTGGCTTTAACAAGAAAAAAAAAATACACGATAATTGCTTTTTTCAAAGAGACATTGCCAAGGTTTATCTATGCCAAAAATGCTGAAGGGAATTTTAAAGTGAAATGAGGCACAGAGAAGAGATGATAATGAGAGAGACTTACAAAGGCTCTGTCATCTGCGGAGACGTTGGCACTCTATTCTTCCTTCAGCTCCTCTTGGAGCTGTTCTGCCCTGATCCGTGGTGTTTATATTATCCACCCGCTTAACATTCAACATTTGACAGACTCCAGGGATTAAAAACAAGAGCTAAATCCCCAAATCTTTGCACAGAAGATAAGACTGGTAATGGCGTTTCAAACCAACCTACTAATACCCTTCGGGCCTGCACAGCCAGGGCATGTCCAGATGCTTCTAAAGTCTTTTGGGTTTCTATGTATTCATTTATTTTTATTTGAAAGGCAGAGAGACAGAGAAGGAGAGAGAGAGAGAGAGAGAGAGAGAGAGAGAGAGAGAGAAAGAAAATCCTATATTTGTAGTGCATTTCCCAAATTCTCACCACAGCCAGGCCTGGGACCACACAGGAGCCTGAAGCCCAGAATTCAATCCGGGTCTTACTGGCAAGGGTGAGATCCAAAATCCTGAGATATCACCTTCTGTCTCTCAGGGTATCCATTCATAGTGACCTGGAATCAGAAGTGGAGCCAGGGCTGGAACCTAAGTGCTGTGGTATGGATTACAGATATCCTAAGCAACGTCCAACCACTGTGCTAAACACCTGACCTCGGATTGTCCTTTTAAGATGAGTACTTCCTGTGCCTAACTTAAGGGCTTAGGACCAATCTGGAATTCCCAATGGAGTAAGAGAGAAATAGGCAACAGACGCTCTGAGGCTGGGCTTCCAAGGGCTAGTTGAGAAGTGGTTAGACAGGGCATGATGAGGGTCTGCGCCCCTGGGTCACAGCAGCTATTCCAAGTTGTTTGCTCAACTGTCATTCTCTTTTCCCCAGCTGTATTCAGGAAAAATGTCCAGCACATTGCTTAAAAATTTGATTTTTATAATTTACTTTGTAGCTAGAGAGACAATAGAAAGACAGAGCTCCCATTTGCAGGTGCACTCAGTTTCCCTGAACAGGTGAATCCAGGAGCCAGGACTCAGTCCAGGTCTTGCATATGGGTGGCAGGAATTCAAGTGCTTGGGCCATTACCTTTTGGCTTCCTGTGTGTGCATTAAAACAAAGCTGGAATTGAGCTGATTGGAGACTCTCAAACCCAGGCAGTCTGATATGGGATATGAGTACCAACTTTTGACTCACGAACTGTTGTCAAATGTTAGACTACATTTTATCCTTGTCACTAGTTGGTCTAGAACTGGACCCCTGGATCAGACTGACCAGTGCAATATAGGAAATTGGTTGAAGGTCTATGGCAAGATTTTATTCTATGATTAAAGGAGTGGGAGGGAGGAGAAAACCTTTTGTCTCTCTCCTTGATTCTTGCATGAATGGGGTGATTCTAGAGTAACTGCAGCAGGTTGACAGCCACAGGGGAGATAATCCTAACTCCCAGAGAAGGCTGAATGGAATTTGCCTTTTTGATAACATTGTTGAATTACCAAACCAATGTGCAGGCAGGCTTCTTATTAGATAAACAAGAAATATTTCTATGGTCTTAGGCTATTGGTTAATTTTCTGTTGCTTATAACTGGGGAAAAAATCCTATACTTGGTAGACACCAAACCAGTAACCGAGAAAGTTACTAGGGTAAAGTTGAAAGGGTGGGGAGCAGCAGAAGGTAGAAGGTGGGCCAGGAGCACATCCGAATGCAATGGAGGAAGCAGGTTGGGACAACGGTCTGGACTGTGTGTGTCTGTGCAGTTTTGAAGACTTCCTTCAGCATGCTTCTGGACATCTGAGACTGCTCTGACTAGCAGAGTCAGTAACGTGGACAGGGAGAGGAGGATCTGGGGATGGAGCATCAACAGGGGAATGGTGATGGTGGAAATCTCTGTGAAGTCTCGCTTTATTGCTCCTTCACCTCTCCTTATATACTCTTTCCCCCACACCCTCATTTAACAGGATATTGGATGCAAATGAGTCCAATTAGTCTAGGTGTTTTTAGCCACAAGCCCAGTTCCTGTTCCTGCCCAGGCTAAAGAGCACTGTTCAACTCCTTAGCCCACAACATGAGACCAGGGCATTGATAGTTGAAAGGGTCAACCCTTGCTTTCTTGTTCCATATGGCACACTTTGGCCCTTACTCGCGCTGCCTCATGCTTGGAGCCTTACTCATTTCCTGAGTGGTTTCCTATCTGTGTTGTCTCCACCCTCCAATCCACCCTGACATGGCAGTCAGACTAACCACCAGTCATTGCACTTTCACACTTTGAGACCTTTGATGGGTCCCAATGTGAATGTCCACCCCCTTATTAAAGACCTCCACCATTTTGTCCCTCATAGATGTCTCTAACTAAATTTGTAATTCCCTTTAGTTACTTATTTTAAACATATTTCAAAAGAATCAGTACACTGCTGATTGGATAACATGACACTATCATGGACCATATAAATCAATCATTGCGAACTTGTAATAGTCATTATTCTTTTTTATTTTAGATGATGTTTATATGGTTGATCAGGGTGGAAGGGATCGAGAGTTAGGGAGAAGTGGATGTGATCATTGTTTCCAAATTTCTATTTCTTCTTCCTATTTCCAGGGGGAAGAAGGGAAGACCATACCCAGCCTCTAAACCACCCCAGTAGCTGGGGATGGGGAATGGCCACCCAATATCGACTCTGGGTCTCGATGTAGCACACACTCTGAGGGTTCCGCCAAGGTGGTTTTGATAATTCTGAAATGTTGTCGATCTTGCAGATCCAAGGATGAGGGAACCCTTTCAATGTCCATTGGCAATGATGATTATTCTTATAAATTATGTTGAGATGAACAGTTTTTTATGATAACCAACTATTGTTTATATAACCTTACAACCTTATTGTTATAAAATCATTAAGAAATCATCAAAAATTATCATTGCTGCAGTATGTTTTAGTTATAAACAAATTTGGGTCACTATAAAGTTTTAAATTGAAGTCTATTTGTTATACTTTTTAAAACCATTTTTAACCAGTTCCATCGCTATCATTTCACAATTAAATTTTTTGGATCACAAAGACAGAAACAGCTTCCTGCTTCATAGCATGATCACTTTCTATTTGGTCATTGTAAGAACTCCAAGGGATGTTTTTATACCTTTTGCATGTTCTTGATCATGGGTCACTACTTGACCTCCTGAATTTGCAGTCCTCTCACATGCCTGCTTTTAAGTTCTCCTCCCATTCCTAAAACATCCTGACCACAAAATTCTTCCATGTAACAGTTTTTTTCCCCTAAACATTTGGGATTGGCAGAGGATAACTGATCTTAAAACAAAACAATTAGGTACGTTTTATCATAATCAAAATAATTATCAATCTTTGGCCTAAAATGTTGCCAGATACATGCGTTATTTGAGTAAATATTCACTGTATTTTTATATACCCACTACCATACAGCTAGTAAATTAGAAACTCATGATTCAAATCCAAGGCTATCTAGCACAAAGTCTCACATTCAAAACATTAGTGTCTCTGGATGTTTGTGGACCTACAGAATCTCTTAGTCAATGCAGCAGATTATATTGGTTGTCTATCCAACATTATGCCATTTCCCTTTGCTCCTTATACAGCTTCCATTTTGTCTAGAAACCCATTCTTCTTCTATCTCATCCTTGAGAACTACATTGTTTTTAGCAATTAAAGCTGGAAGTTATTGCTTTAGACACAGGCATGTGATAATATTCTAGCCAATAAGATGTGAAATGAAATTTGAACTGCTTCACAGAAAAGCTACCTGCTCCAAGAGGGATAAACATAGAGATGGTATCTTCCTCTTCAACATTGTCCTGTCCAAATGTGATACATAGAAATGCTTGGTCTTCTTCCTATTGTCTAGATTTCTCTAAGGACAAAAACAATACAGTAAAAAAAGATCAGGTGGACAGAACCTAATCTTAATAATTGGCTCACCAAAAACTTAATCTTGAATATTCCTGTAGAATACTTAGAATAATAACGTTATTATCCATACCAATTTTGAGTTCAGTTCTCCATTGCTTACAATGGAAAACATTCCAAGGGACCCTTCCAAGTTTCCAACATGCTGCCATTACAAGGATTGACTCTCCCTCAACCATCCATAATCGTTGAGTCTCAGACTCCCCAAACTATTTTATATAACAGTCAAAGAACAACTCCCAAAATTCTAATCATTGACTGTGTGAAATAAATGTCTTTTTTCCCAATTTTTCCTCTCTAGCCTCTAAAGTCTCCCCCGACCACCACCACTTTATTACCTCTTCATGAGTTTTCCTGAAGAATTCCTCTCTAGAAATCATATACTAAGGATACTCAGCTCCATGTCATGCTAGCCGTATAACTGGCTAGTTATTAACTTCTTCTAAGACATCTTTATCTGTCAAATGGAAATAATAAATGTAGTCTTATTGTGCAGATCAAATGATGTCATCCACACAAGGATCTTATAATAGTGTCTAGCACTTGTAAGCATTCAAGAAAAACATGCTGACTGAAAGTAAACTGTATAAGGTAGGCAGAAATTGAAACATCTATCCCATAGACCAGCAGGTCACAGACTGGAAAACCTAACTGTATCCATAACAAGGCTTAGAAAAGGCAAGAATCACAACCTGGAAGTCCAGGAAAGCAAAAACAGAAGTATCTTTTAAAAATCTGCTTTGTTCCTCAGTTAAAAAGATTCAGAACTCCTGGAATCAAGCATCTGATGTAGGACTAGCTTGGGTTGTGCATCCACCTCTGTTTAAAAGAAAACAATGGAGCAAGATAAGCTATTGGGAGACAGACAGGCTTTGGTGGCAAACAGCCGTGAAGTGACTAGTGACACCATTTTGTTTAGTTGGCCTTGGTGAATGGTACAGCCCTCTTCTCAGAATTTTGAAGAGATTTATCTAGATGATGAAGTAAACCAGGAAAGGAGTGGGGCTGGGGGTGGGGTGGACTATGTGATGGCTCAATTGGCTAATCCTCCTCCTGCAAGCACTAGCATCCATGTGGGTGTTTGTTCACGTCCTGGCTGCTCCACTTCCCATCCAACTCCCTTCTTGTGACCTGGAAAAGCAGTAGAGGATGGTCCAAAGCCTTGGAACCCTGCACCTAAGTGAGAGACCCCCAAGAAGCTCCTGGCCCCTGATTTCAGACTGGTTCAACTCTTGCTGTTACAATCATTTGGGAAGTGAATCACTGGCTGAAGATCTTTCTCTCTGTGTCTCCTTCTCTTTGTAAATCTGCCATTCCCATAAAAATAAATAAATAAAATAAGTAAATCAGTGCTGCGCCAATCCGAAGCCAGGAGCCAGGAACTTCTTCTAGGTCTCCCACACAGATGTAGAGGCCCAAGGTTTTGGGCCGTCCTCCACTGCTTTCCCAGGCCATAAGCAGGGAGCTGGATGGGATGTGGGGCCGCCAGGATTAGAACCGGCACCCATGTGGGATCCCGGTGCTTTTAAGGTGAGGACTTTAGCCACTAGGCCACGGTGCCAGGCCCAAAAATAAATAAATTTTTTAAAAAGAAAAAAAAAAAAAACAGGAAAGGAGAAGTTGGTAGGGAAAGCATTTCAGTGGCATGATCAAGTTTTTTTGTTTAATTTCCAGAAGAAGCCCTCTTTAACTCCAAGCATGGTCATAAAGAAGGTAGCATTCTCCTTCTATAGGCAAGCACCTTAGAAAAAGCACGAACATCACCATTTCTGATGTCTGTCTTCTCCACATTTTCAACCAACACTGTGTGTCCTTCTGGTACGTTCCTGTCACCCAGACTGAATACCAGTCATTTTGTGGCTGATTCTCCAACGTAGCCTGTTTATCTCTCAACAGCTTATTTTTTCTCCATTCTGTTCTGTGAAACCACAGCATGCGTCCGTTTCCTGGAGCATTCTTTTGGTCTCATGTCATTCAAATCATCCTTAAGCCCCTCATCCAGATGTGAGAGCCATCTGACTGAGACATCTGTCTACCCTTTGCTTATCCCCAATGACTCTATTGATCTGACTGCTGGAACAGATGTCTCCCCTTCCTTCCTCAGTACTCCCTGGAGGCCCTTCCTCCAATGCTGCAAGTATGGAACGCTGGCAAACCCATAGCAAGGGAAGCCATGGACTTGGGTAAGAATGCCTAAGGAAAGAGCAGAAAGTGAGAGGAGTCAGAAAGATTGGAAAGAAAATAGAAATAATGTCATGTTAAGTAAACCAAAAGAAAGGATTTTGTAATGGAAAGGGATGTAAACAGAATGTGGCATACACATATGATGGAATATCATTCAGGCTTTAAAAAGGAGGTGATTCTGACACATGCTACAACATGGATGAATTTCGAAGTCATTGTTCTAAGTGAAATAAGTCATTCACAGAAGGACAAATGTCATATGATTTCACTTATATAAATTACCTAACAATGAAATTCACAAACAAAAAGTAGACTACTAATTGCCTGGGAAAAGGTTAGTAGGAAGTTACTGCTTTTTTGTTTCAGTTTTTAACCATCCTTACCAGTTTTAAGTATGCAATTCAGGAGTATCACAATTTACACTATTGTACAAAGAATCTACAGGATTTATTCATCCTGTGAAACTCGACACTCATTACATAACTCCCCTTTCTCACCCAACCAGCTCCTGGCTTCTGTGTATTTATAATTTTGACTATTTTGGAGACTTTGTATAAGTGAAATCATGCCATTTTGTGACTTTTGTGACTGGCTTATATTACTTAGCACAATGTCCAAAGCTCATCCGTTTGAGACTACGTATCAAGACTTGTTTCATCTTTAAAGTTGGACACTATTCCCTCGTGCATGTACACATTTTGTATATCCATTCATCTGCCAGGGGACACTTGGGTGAGTACCACATTTTAACTCTTGTGAATAGTGGCGCATAGATGCATGAATATGATACATCTGAATACACAAATACCTCTTCAAGCCCTTGTTTTCAGTGCTTTTGGGTATGACATCAAAGTGGAGCTTCTGGGGATCATGTAGTAACTCTATGTAGTTTTGTCTTTTGTTATGTATTTATTTTGAAGACACACCTTACTGTTTTCTGGAGCTGCTGTGGAAGTTATTGTTTAATGAGTACAGAGTTTCAGTTTTGCCAGAGGAGAGGAGTTCTGTGGATGGATTGTAGTGATTATAGCACAAGCCACATGGAAGGCGTGCAGTGCCGCTGAACCACATGCTTAAAGAAGGTTGAGCTAGTAAATGTTGTGTTATGTGTACTTTGCAGAAGTGGGGGTGGGGAATAAAAAGGTCTCAGATACTGTTCAAAGGTTGTGTACAAGGGAGAATCAAAAACTCCCTTCGTGTCTAGTGCCCCAGAGATTCCTAGTTAAAACTAGGAGACGGATCTGCCTATATTCTGGGTGATTTCAATATTCACATAGAAATATCATGCATATTTTTCTGCTTCATAACTGGCTTTCAGTAAAAGTGACTCAGCATAGAGCCACGTCATCTCGGTGCCTGGGCTAACATCTTCTTCCTGCCCCTGCCCTCACTCAGTGCTCTCCCTGCTGTACTCTGTGGCTCTTACACACATGTCCCCAGGTCCTATCTGAAGCTAAACAGGACTTAGATATCCTATCTGCCCAAGTAGGGTATTTACCCCTCCTCTTCTTTCCAGTCACCAAACACTTCCCTCCTCCAAGACACTTACCTGGATATACTCCACCTGGCTTCAAAAATGGTCGTTGTCTTCATCCGTACTAGCCACTAATTTTATTTTCTCATTAAAACAAACAAAAAAAAACAGTACAGGGACCTATGCTGTGGTAGAGTTTGCTAAGCTTCAGCCTAAAGTGTGGCCATCTGGATAGTGAAACAGTGGATGGGAAATCAATCTTTTAAAAAAAGAATAGTAAAAGGCCTTGCCATCTATTCAACAATTACCTCAAGAACTTAACATCCCTTAGCATTGATAGAACGTCAACTACTCAGCAGATACTGTGAGAGATGCTGGAGATAGAGCACTGCCCTCACACAGCCCTTGTCCAGTGAAGAATTCATCTTCTGGGCCTTGGATAGGATTCCTGTCTTGAAGTGAAATTTTAAAATTCAAACAGCCAAGGAAAAACCTTAATTATCACAGAAAGATTTACAATTATTTCAGAGATACTATTCTATAATAATTTCAGTAGGAATTCCCCCCCATCACCAATAAATTAAGCATGATATGAGCTCATATGCTTATACCATTACTTTAACAACATGACTTTTTCATGCTAGTTTGCAGGGTAGCTGGGTTCAAGTTCTCATCTCTGACATAAGAAATGTGAGGATTAGGCAGGTAAAGGTCAGAGGAGAAGGAAGATTTATGTGCATGCAAAGCAAAGGTACACACTCAAAAACCAATGCAGTCAGGCTCAAGAGAGCTATAATGCAGAGTGGTTCAGGTCCATCTCTGCTTCTGATTTGCATGTTCTGGAGGCCTGCAGAATGGTGGCTGGAGTGGGATTTGATTGAATATTCATAAGGGTCAGAGTTTCTAGTAGAGCTTGAATACCACGCGTTTTCTTGCTCTTTTGCAAAACTCAGACATGCATGGCATCAGGTGCATAATGGGAGTGTGTCAGCATGGCAGTTTGATGGGAATGGCTTTATAATGAGCTAAAAGGTCAATGTGGCTATGCAACAGGCAGCCATGTTTTGTTTTTTGGGTTTTGTTTGTTTGTTTCTGCCAGTGTTATTTCTAAATAGTGAAACCACAGAAACCTCAGTTTTCCATTGCATGAAGGCAAACTGGGTGGAGCAATGGGGACAATGTAGGTGAGGTTGTCAGAAGGGACTGGGAACCCCAGTCCCTCCCGGCTCGTTTCCTCCCTACCTACAGCACTAGTTCTCTCAGTTCCCCTACTCATATTCTGTGTTCACATAAAACTCAATCACCTTGTTTTCCCAATCCTAAAATGCAACCGATGTTTAAAAGACACACCATCAATTAAAGAGCATTTCAGGGAAAAAAGGAAACAACTATAGTATATTCAGGTAGTGATTATAAGACACATAGCAATTATACCAATTTAGAAATGTTCAAATGAAAGGGGCAAATAGGAGGGTGAAGTGTGTGCATCTAAAGTTCAAAAATAGGCAGTATTTGTTGTTCTCAGAAAGTACTTTGCATCTCTTGAGCTCCAAACATTTGCTTATGCTTTTCAATACGTTTAGACCATTTCTCTTCTCCCTACTCCTATTTTCAATTTATCCAGTCCTTGAAAGAAAAAAGATTTATTTTTATTGGAAAGGTAGATTCACAGAGAGAAGGAGAGACAAAGAGAAACAGAGAGATCTTCCACCTGCTAGTTCACTCCCCAGGTGGCTGCAAAAGCCAGAACTGAGCCAGTCTGAAGCCTAAAGCCAGGAACCAGGAGCCTCTAGGACCAGGAGCTTTTCTAGGTCTCCTTCATGGGTGCAGGGTCCCAAGACTTTGACTCATCCTCCACTGCTTTCCCAGGCCACAGGTAGGGAGCTGGATGGGAAGTGGAGCAGCTGGGACATGAATTGTCTCCCATAAGGGATTCTGGTATTATAAGGCAGAAGATTAGCCTATTGAACCACTGTATCCCCCCTAACCCCTCACCCTCAACCGATCCATTCTTAAGAAGTCTTTCCTTTCAGGAAACTTGTCCTAATCCTGCCCACCTAACAATCTTTTATTTGTTTATTCCTTCATTCAACATATATACCTGAAACAGTGTCAAGCACTGTTGTAGGCATCAGGGATAAAAAGGCATGCGTAATAGACAGGTAGTCCGCCTGCACGGAGTGTATATTCCACATGGTGATTCGGATGGAAACAGCAAGTCAATCAACACACAAATGAAACAATTACAAATGGTCATGAATGCTATGAAGAAACAAAGAAGGGGCTGAGACACTGAATTAGAGAGTCGCGTGGTTAGACAAGATCAACACAAGGAAAAAAGCATAAGCTGTGCCCAAAGGGAGAGAAAGTTGCACACCCAGAGAGGGGAAAAGCACATTCCAAGCATACAAAACAACATATGCGTAAGCCCCGAGGCCAAACTCAGACCAATTTGAGAAAGCAGACTGAGACCCCAGAGCATCGTGTGCCTTCTTTGTGGTTTATATAGTTTACTTTGATCAGAGTTTGTGTTATTTTCTTATTCCTGTTGCCACACCAAAGTAATAAGTTCTTGATAGAAAGAATTGAGTCTAATTCATCTATATTTTCTGTTAATAGTGCTTATGACACAACCTTACACAATAGAGATGTACAATAAGTATTTGGGGAGTATGTTTGCTTAGTTCATTATATACGTTTTTATTGAGCTACTTATTATATACTTAGAGTTTTTACCAAAGGTGCTATCCCAGCTGTATGAAATTCATCATCGTAGCTACTGGATGTTCTGAAAAATCATTCAAATATGTAATCAATTTCCCATCTCTGAGTGCCTTTAGAAATTCAGTGCTGGGGGCCCAGTGTGTTAGCCTAGCAGCTGAAGTCCTTACCTTGCTCGGGCCAGGATCCCATATGGACGCCGGTTCTAATCACAGTGGCCCTGTTTCTCATCATGTTTATGGCCTGGGAAAGCAATTGAGGACAACCCCAGGCCTTGGGACCCTGTACCCATGTGGGGGACCCAGAACACGCTTCTGGCTCCTGGCTTCGCATCAGATCAGTTCCGGCTGTTGCAGCCACTTGTGGACGGAAGATATTCCTCTCTGCTTTTCCTTCTCTCTGTATATCTGACTTTCCAATAAAAAAAAATAAGCAAATCTTTTTTTTTTTTTTAAAGATTTTATTATTATTGGAAAGCCAGATATACAGAGAGGAGGAGAGACAGAGAGGAAGATCTTCCATCTGATGATTCACTCCCCAAGTGAGCCGCAACGGGCCGGTGCGCGCCGATCCGATGCCGGGAACCAGGAACCTCTTTCAGGTCTCCCACGCGGGTGCCGGGTCCCAAAGCTTTGGGCCATCCTCGACTGCTTTCCCAGGTCACAAGCAAGGAGCTGGATGGGAAGTGGAGCTGCCAGGATTAGAACCGGCGCCCATATGGGATCCCGGGACGTTCAAGGCGAGGACTTTAGCTGCTAGGCCACACCGCCGGGCCCAACAAATCTTAAAAAAAAAAAAAAAAAGGAAGAAATTCAGTGTTGGGAAAATGTTCTCTTCTAAACTGGTTTGTCACCGGTCTTCTGAACCCAAGATTTACAGAACAGTTTGTGTTTCGGTTATAATGTCAAAATTCAATTATTTAATTTGAATAATTAAAGCCATATATTTATCCATATAGTTGTAATATTTGTGTTTCTATTTTTCTCGGATCCTGTCTGTTCTTCTTGTAAATGGCTAAATCACAGTTCGCAGGCTTCATGTTCAGTGTTAGACATGCCTGATTCGTCTCATCTTCACAACCACCCTGAGCTTTACAGGCAAAACAAACAGAAATTCGGAGTGTCAGATAGCAGGTACTGACACCGGAGAGGACCCGGGCAGAACAACCTCTTCATTTTGCTACACTTTATTATCTGATCATGCAGAGTATTGTCTCTTAAAATAATTTCAGGAAAGAGCTTGAGAAAAATGCCATGTATACTTACATATACTTATGAATATTTACATAGATATGTTTGAATTAGATTTAAAAACTAAACACATGTTAATGGCCAACATTATATTTGGTGGTTGTTATGAAATGCACCATGACCTCACTAACCCTGCATTTATTTGAGATGAATAGAACCTAAATAACAGTATTTTAATGCATTTTTTTAAAGTTTTATTTTTATTGGAATGGTAGATTTAACAGAGAGAAGGAGACAAAGAGAAAGATCTTCCAATCACGTGTCCACTCTCCAGTTGGCCACAATAGCCGGAGCTGAGCTAATCTGAAGCCAGGAGCCAGGAACCTCTTCCAGGTATCTCATGTGTAAGAAGGGTTCTAAGCCTTTGGGCCTCCTCTATTGCTCTCCCAAGTCACAAGCAGGGAGCTGAATGGAAAATGGAGCAGCTGGGACACGTGGAGACCCATATGGGATGCCAAGGCTTGAAGGGGAGGATCAGCCAATTGAGCCATTGTGCCAGGCTCTTAATGCAGTTATAATACGCAAGTAAACCTAGGATATAAGCAGTTTTATTCCAACATTTTAGAGGAATCTGTTTGGATAAAGAACCCTTCAAATTTTGAAGCTCAAATTGTGGCTCAATGCTCTGCAGTAAATTGCAGAGAGAAGTCCCAGCCGCATTGCAGTACAATTCCTTAGATAACATATGTCATGTTTTAATATGAAATTGGCTCTCAGTTGGGAATTGGATCACGGGTTCCTGCTCTTCCAGACACTCAAGTTGAGCTCATCGAGAGAATATTACATTGTTTAACATTTAAATAACTCTGCCTTCCCTGTCAGTCAAGATTGCTTTTACATTTTATAGAGACGATTTATAGAGAGAAAGAAATGATTAAAGTTTATTCCCAAGGCAAATGCTATCTTTTAGGGTGTTAGTCCAAGTCATCTTTTTTTTTTCCACTTATGGCAAGAGTGTACACCAAAGCCATTAAAATATGAAGAACTGAAAAAATTTCCAGCGATATTTATTTCTCTTCAGCAAAGCTACAGAGGCAGGAGCTCAGTAGGAAAGCCTGTTTCTGGAACAAACAAAGCTACAGAAGGATACCCTCCCAGGGTGTTCAGACTCATTTTGTTGGAGCAATAGCTTTCATTTGCAGAAAGAACAGGTGGTCCCTTCAGAAAAAAACACCCTGCCGAATCACCTTGCCAAGGCAACACACAATTGGAAAACAAGAAAAGCTGGATTATTGAAGCCCAATTCAGCAGGAAGCTGGATTTCAGTAATTCGGTATAGTATATTTTGTCCACTGTCTACTAAGATCATTTGATCTATACTGGGGGTTTGGGACAGGGGAACAAATTTTTTTCACAAATAATTAGAAAAGGATGCACTTTTTGTTTTTCATTTTGGAAGGGATTAACAGTAAAAAGTATGTTATCAGAGATGTCAAAAATTAGATAAGCAATATTTAGCACATTCAAGAAAAGCTTGAAAAAATTATGCTTTCTGTAGATAAGAGAAGGATGCCACAAGACGGTTGCAAAAGGAATACAGAGGCAGAGGAAACTGAAAGAAGGGCATGAGTCAGCAGCACTAAGAGCTGCACAATTCAGGCATGTGCTTGTTGGAACAAAGGCTGGTCGCCCAGGAATGGCGAGACAGTTCTGTCCACCGCCAAACTCTCAGTTTTGGAAGGGATGATGCTGGGGAGGGGGGCAGTTGGAGTAAGTCATCAGATTTGTCTAAATACTTCGGGAGCGCACTTTGGGTAAGTATCTTGGTATTTAGAACCTATTACTGTCTAGACTTACTATTTCAGAACCTTTGTTTGTTATTCCATTATTTAACTGACACTGAGTGCCCAGTAACTGCCGTGCACAGTGGCAAGCTGGGGGAAATCATAGAGGAATGAAACAAGTGTTTCAGAAAATGAAATAATGAGGGGCCAGTGCCATAGCTCAACTGGTTAATCCTTCACCTTCAAGCCCCAGTATCCTATACGGGTGCTGATTCATGTCCTGGCTGCTCCACCTCTGATCCAATTCCCTGTTTATCATCTGGGAAAGCTGTAAATGGTGACCCACAGCCTTGGGACTCTGCACCTGTATGGGAGATCTGGAAGAAACTCCTGGCTCCCTGTTTCAGATGAACTCAGCTCTGGCCACTGCGACCATTTGGGGAGTGAACCAGTGGATGGAATATCTTTCTGCCCCTTCTTCTCTCTGGAAACCTGGTTGCCATTCCAATTAAAAAAAATCGTGAAAAATAAAACAGCAATTGAGGTGATACAATCAAGTCTCAGAAGCTGCCTTGTACTGCTTAACCTACCAAGAACCTATTGGACATGAAAATCATACTTCAGTGTGTAAATGGGAAACAGTAGAGCTTGGGCTGTGAATTGGGACTCCACTCTTGATAAACACCCATAGGGAGTCTCAATCACAGATCCCAAAAATCTTCAGGAAAAAAAGAGATGTAAAGCAAAGGAAATCAGAGCTCGACCCGGTGGCCTAGCTGCTAAAGTCCTCGCCTTGAACGCACTGGGATCCCATATGGGCGCTGGTTCTAATCCCAGTGGCTCCACTTCCCATCCAGCTCCCTGCTTGTGGCCTGGGAAAGCAGTCGAGGATGGCCCAAAGCCTTGGGACCCTGCACCCACATGGGAGACCTGGAGGAAGTTCCAGGCTCCTGGCTTTGGATGGGTGCAGCACGGCTGTTGAGGTCAGTTGGGGAGTGAATCATCAGATGGAAGGTCTTCCTCTCAGTCTCGTCTCTGTATATCTGACTTTGCAATAAATAAATAAATAAATAAATAATAACTCTTTTAGAAAAAAAGGAAATCAGATTTTTTTTTGGAAACTTAGGAGTTTCTGGAACTCAGAAGTTTGCTATTCATTTCTCTTTAGGTTAATCCTTTCTCTGCTAATACTTACTCTTCTCATCTCCACATCATGTTCCTTCACATTATTGTATATTAACAACAGCATTGCAAAAGTCAGAGACGATGTTCTAGGGAACATGCTTTGGAATGGAGGTTGAATTTTGACTCAACCCCTGACTGTGTGACAGTAGGACTCACGTTCCTCCTGTGTGAGACAAATGCAGCTAGTCGCACCTGCCTCACAGAATTGCTAGGAACATTCAATGAGATAATATTTGTAAAGTAACCAACCCACCCATTGTAGTGAACATAACCATTACATTCGCATTGTATCTGCTTTCATATCCAAGTAGGAGATAAACTTTCTGACTTCTACTAGCCTCATTTTTTCCAAAATATTTTATTCTAAAAATAACAACCTTACAGAAATTTGGACATTGCAGGAAAAGAACAATAACTTAGTTCTACCATCTGCATCCTGCCTTTACAAGCATGACGTGCTTTCTTACGGATTTTTCTTACAGGCAATCTTTTACATAATGGTAAATGTGTTTGTATCTTTCACATGTAATCCTTGTGTTTTTAAAATGGCCAAGTTCCCTTACAGCTTGGAATAAACAACTTTGCCTAATGAGACATTTTACCCTGGATTTATTGACACTTCATCTGTCATTCTGAGTGAGAATGTAGAATAATTGGCAATGATGCCATTCCTAATCATTTTCTGATGTATATCTGTCATATTCGGGCTAAAGCATTTACAAATAATTTTTTGTTTTGTGCACACATTTTGAGAATCCCCCACACCCTTGTTTTATCTGAAATGATAAAGAATTACTAGGAGTAAAAAAAAATGCCAATTGCAAGCAAAACTGTGAGGCGATGGTGCGAGGCAGTGTTTGGCAACACATCTGGTTTTTCTGCTTTGGTGAAGTTCAACGCCACATCACTGTGAGTCACTGCTTTGCACATCACCTTGCACAGGCATGGAAGCCCCTGCCAATCCTTCTGAAGCGGGATGGACCTAGACCTACTCAGTTTCTCCAGACCCCCGGCTTTGACTCTCAGACACTTCAGGAGAGTTTTTTTTTTTTTTTTTTTCAACGAATGAAAGTAGACTATGAAGCTATTCACAGGAATTAACTCCTAAAACAATTCCACGGGGCGGGGGGGGGGGAGTCATTATGGTTTCATTTAAACAAAACAGAGGAATAGGAACAAAGTAAGGCTGATTTGCAGCTTAAGATCCTGAGGTCGCCATTTTTGGAAACAGAGCAAGAAAGAAAAAACAAACAAACAAACAAAAAGCCCTTTTGGCTATGCTGCCACTGTGAGAGAGAGACCCGGAACAGATAAATCTAAAACCGCCTTTCTCACGCTGCTGGAGATTCTCCTGGCTTCATTCTCGAATGACGAAACCAGTCAGTTTTTTCTCTGGAGGCAGAAATTTGCAAGAACTGGGAAGCACTGTAGAACTCCTCTAAAGGTTAGTTAGCTTGACCTTAACACTGCAAGGTTAATTTTAGCCATTGCTTCACTACCCCATACTGCCTTCATGCTGCAGGCTTTGCAAAGATACCCAGATTTGTAGATGTGAAGGAGGAAATGATGCAACCGCATCAGTCTGAAGAGTTCTAAAGAAAAACTTGAGCGTGCGTTATAAGATATGTCTGCTAATTTGGGTTTTAAAATTAAAGCGCATTCGGGCCTGGCGCTGTGGCCGAGCAGCTAAAGTCTTCGCCTTAAATGCACCGGGATCCCATAATAAGGATGCTGATTCTAATCCCGGTGGCCCCGCGTCCCATCCAGCTCCCTGCTTGTGGTCTGGGAAAGCAGTCGAGAATGACCCAAGCCTTGGGATCCTGCATCCAGACAGGAGACCCGGAAGAGCTCCTGGCTCCTGGCTTCAGATCAGTGCAGCACCGGCCGTTGAGGCCACTTGGGGAGTGAACCCTGGGACGGAAGATCTTCCTCGCTATCTCTCCTCCTCTGTGTATATCTGCCTTTCCAATAAAAATAAATAAATCTCTAAAAAATTAAATTAAATTAAAGCCCATTAAAACAAAAGGCCAGGGCTAGGCAGCGTGGCCCAGCGGCTAAGGTCCTCGCCTTGATCCCATATGGCCGCTGGTTCTAATCCCGGCAGGTCCACTTCCTCTCTATCTCTCCTCCTCTCAGTATGTCTGACTTTGTAATAAAAATAAAAAAATAAATCTTTAAAAAAAAAAAAAACAAAAACAAAAGGCCAAATGGACAGTGTAACACAGAAGACAAACGTAGTACAATATGACACTACAGGGCCGGCTAAAGTCCTCACCTTGAACGCACCGGGATCCCATATGGGCGCCAGTTCTAATCCCAGCCGACCTGCTTCCCATCCAGCTCCCTGCTTGTGGCCTGGGAAGGAAGTCGAGGACGGCCCAAAGGCTTGGGACCCTGTAACCGTGTGGGAGACCTGGAGGAAGTTCCTGGCTCTTGGCTCCGGATCAGCACAGCTCCAGCCGTTGCGGACACTCGGGGAGTGAACCATCGGACAGAAGATCTTCCTCTCTGTCTCTCCTCCTCTCTGTGTATCTGACTTTGTAATGAAAATATGACACTACAACATAATTTCTTCTCTTCAAGGTGAACAATGAAAGCCTTCCTACTGAAATTCTGCTTTGGAGGGAGAATCTTAGTTTAGTTTTTGTCTCTGCATATGCACACTTTGGATTCATTTTAAATTACTTCATTCTGTGAGTAAACAAAAATAAGGGAAGGGAAATGTTTTGAATTTTTTTTCTAATGAAACTAAGTCCGGTGTGTGCTAGAATTGGGGAGGATGTTTATGAGCATTTTTGAAAGAAAGTAAACCTGTCTGTCATCACATCAAAGAGATAAATGACCTCCTTCAAAAAAAGATTTAAGAGCTACTGATCTAATCCAGACATTTTATTTTAGAGTGACTAATTGGAGTTCCCAGAACATAAAATATTTGTCTGAGATCACGTAGCTAATAAGTATTAGAACTGGAACTTGAACCCAGTTATCTTACATCTAATACCATGATGCCACGTGGCCATTGTATCTCCTCAATCCCATCGTCACATCAGGGAGTTATTTGGGACCAAATCAAACGAAAAGACAACAAAACCAGATCAGATACTTAAAAGCTCTGTGAAAGTGAAATCTTGGGTCGCCTGTGTGTGACTATGGGGCTCTCTCAGCACGGATTCCCTGCGTCACTAGACCGATGCCGATCGCTAGCTGCTTGGAAAATCCGTCTGCCACCTGCCCCATCTCGTTCTTGCTTGTTCTCTTTTTTAATGACAGCTGTCCCAGTTTCAAATCCATTAGCAGATTTAAGCATCTTAAATAACCACCACTAACCTCTACCTGGGTGTGCCTTCATTCTCTTAACCCAAACCTTGGCTTTTCCTACTGTGTTGTACCATTGTCTGAACTCTGAACAATCTTGTGATAGATTTGAGTGAGTTCTTGCAGCCATATGCTAAAATGGACCCTCTAAGAGGAAAAAAAAAAACCGAGAAAGTTTATTTAAAACTTTGCTATTTTCAAGTACATGAAAGTCATATGAGAATTTTCCAAATTTAATTCAATAGTCTTTTTTTATAACTTGAAAAAAAATTATTTGGGCCTGGTGCGATAGCTAGTGACGAACTCCTTACCTTGGACACACTGGGATCTCACAGGGGAACTGATACATGTTCTGTTATCTCCAGGTCCCACCCAGCTCCCTGTTTGTGGCCTGGGAAAGCAGCAGAGGAAGGCTCAAAAGGCTTGGGACCTTGTACCCCTGTGAGAGACCCAGAAAAAAGCCCCTGGCTCCTAGCTTCAGATCGGCTCAGCTCTGGCCATTTTGGCCACTTGGGGACTGAATCAGAGGATGGAAAATCTTTCTTTCTGTATCTCCTCTTTTAAAAACTCTATTATTCAAGATTTTTTCTTTCATTAAATAAAAACAAGAGTTAAGATTTATTTATTTTTATTGGAAAGGCAGATTTACAGAGAGGAGAAACATAAAGAGAAGGATTTTCCATCTAGTGTTTCACTCCTTGAGTGGCCTCAAAGGCCAGAGCCGAGCTTAGCTGAAGCCAGGAACCGGAAGCTTCTTTCAGGTCTCCCACATGGGTGCAGGGTTCCAAGGACTTGGGCCATCTTCCACTGCTTTCCCAGACCACAAGCAGGGAGCTGAAATGGAAGTGGAGCAGCCAGGATAAGAACCGGCGCCTATATGGGATGCCAACACCACAGGTGGAGGATTAGCTTGCTATGCCACTAAGCCTATCCTACCCCAACCCCACCTCCACTGAGATCTTAGCTTCTGGTTTTTAGTTTTTGCTTGACATTTTCTTTCAAGATTTATTTATTATTGGAAAGGCAGATATACAGACAGAAGGAGATATAGAGAGGAAGATCTTCCACTGTTTTCCCAGGCCATAAACAGGGAGCTAGATGGGAAGTGCAGCAATCAAGATATGAACCAGCACCCATAGGGGATCCCAACAAATGCAAGGTGAGGATTTAGCCACTAGGCTGTCATGCCGGGCCCTCTGCCTGCTATTTTGAAGATGGGGTAGGCCATTTGAATTAAGTCTGCTGTTTGTATGTGAACAACAAGTAACAACATTACCTCTGGGAGCACCACTAAATAAAGTAAAAGGTATTATCACCATCTGTAGATGAGAGAATCGAGGTCAAAGAAGTTGACTTGTTAAGAACACTGTGTTGTGAATGACAGAACTAGATTTGGCACTCGGGAATAAATACTGTTTAAACATTCATGTCAAGCCCAGCATGTACACAAAAATCTTTCTTCCCACTAAAAATGAATGTAGCTTAGAACCAATTTAAGAAAAATATGAACCTATTGCTGGGAACCCCAAGGGTTTTGTTAGCCTCCAGTCTAATTTTTTGCCACCAATTAGACCCTTTCAAGTTGGAACAACAGTGGTTGAAATCAAGGTGGGTGATCTGGGAGACTAAACTAAAATGAGTATCCTGGCTAGAAAACCAATAGCAGCCTATGGAAATGGTGGCAGAGGCTGCAAAGCTTGGCTGAAAACATGGCGGTGTCTAGCAATGGAGAAAAAGGAATTCAGTTAACTACATGGTAACTGGTGGGTAGAAAACCAACCAAATGAGGACCCACCTTCCCTACAGCAACCACCAGACACACTGAAGAAAGATTTGGTGGGGATGGAGGAGGGTTCCTGAGACATACAGTCCAGAGCCTTAGGCAGCCAACAGATAGCAGGGTTATCATAAAGGCCTGTGGCAACAGCAATCAGTGTTTCTGTTAAGTGAAACAGAACTTCAATGACACTGTGATACTGATCCATCTGACCACTATTAAAATGAATATTAAATAAAGGATGGAAAAAAATACTCCAAAATGGCACAAGTAACTGGTTGTAACCGTGCCGTTAGTGGTGATGCTTTCTTACTTCTTTTCTAAACCTCTTAAATTTTGCTATCGTGTAATTTTTAGAATGTTTACCACAAGCATTAAAAGGAAAAACGTTAAGTAGCATTATATATTCTGTAAGAAATACAGAAACTTCTTCAAAATCTAAGAATATTTTCTTTCGGCTTTCCTCTGTAATTAGTTCAAAGTCTATTTTCAAGCTGCTTCTCATTTCACTTTGTTCCCTGTTTTCATTCCCCTGAAGACTCAAAGATGATGTAGTTTGAACCTGCTGAATTCTGTTGGCCTAATGTCACACAGGGGAGCATACAGACTTGCATAGATATGAGCTGGACGTAAATGACCTGCAGGCAAAAGCTGAGCTATCGTTTATCAAACTGCAGAAAGTATGGACCAGGTGCAAAAGGAAAGGCAGCGATTTTTAGGTGAACAGAGGAAAAAAACTTGAATGCCAACTGTGGTGTGGCTGTTTTGGATAAGTTCACAGCTCAATGCCAGGCAGAGAAATAGAATGCTCATATTTCAACTAGGCTTATTTCTGAAGATTATCCTAAAATCAGGATTTATAGTATATCTCTGTTGTAAAATAAAATGTTTAACCTTTCTAATAAAACTTGAGTACTTAATCTTCTTACACAGAAACACTAGACCCAAATTTTACGTGACTCTACAGTCAAAGCTGCAGGTTATTAATGCTTTAAACATAAAGGTACACGGTAGCCATTCGGCTTTCTGGTTGAAATGGCAGTTAGGACACCCAAGTCCTATATTGCCCATATTGGAGTACCTGGGCTCAATGCCCTGCTTTTGCTTCTGATTCCAATTTCCTGCTCTTGCAGACCCTTAGAAGGAGCAGTAGTTGGGCTCATGTAGTTAGCTTCCTGCAACCCCTCTGGGAGATGGGGATTGAGATCCTAGTTCTTAACTTTAACATGGCCACCCCTGGGTATTGTGGACATATTGGGGAATGGACTAGTGGATGGATGGATGGATGGATGGATGGTTGAAAGTGTTATTTCTCTCTCTTTCTCCCTCTGCTCCCGCAAACCAATGAGCAAAAGACTATAGAGGCTGTTTCAAGATGCATCAATTCCTTTTTTTTAATTGTGTATTTATAAAGACAGACACCTGCCTTTTGTTTCCCTATATAATAGGGTCCCTGTTTTCTAAAACTGAAAAATTTGTTGAACAATTCATGTTAGAAATTTAAAAATATCACAATGCCTATGCCCTTAATTGGCAGGAGGTGACTGCAAAAGATAGGTTGAATGTGTATCCATCTACAACCCTTGGGGATAGGGGTTGGAAGTCCATGAGGGAAGATGAAATGGAACAGGTGGGTAGCAAGTTTAGAGTCAGGAATTAAAAGCTATACCTCTCCTACCCTAGATAACATAGTTTACCTACTTGTCAGTCAAATGACTCCCCTTCCCTAGCATATTCTCCATCACCTGGGACTTGAGAGTGGTATCATGTGGTCACTCCCCTTTTCAGGCTCCAAAGAGACCAGGCAGTTGGGAGGGACACTCTCTTTGTCCTCACAGGCATGGGATGAGAGTGGAAATGTCTCTCTCTCATCTTTCTCTCCCTGCCCACTCTGTCCCTGGATGTGTGTCTGCGATTTCCTCACCTGTTAAATAAACTTTATGAGAAAGAAAACGAGGGAAGGAAGGAAGGAAGGAAGGAAGGAAGGAAGGAAGGAAGGAAGGAAGGAGTTAAAAGTACAGCAGAAATGGGCTACGTAGCTTGTACATTGGATCAAACAATAGCTTGCATGTGTATATGGTGATGGCTTACCTCTTGAAGCCATTCTCTACAGCACTCAGTGCTAGATTCCTTATTAGTCATCAATAACTGCTTGCTGACTTGTCTCAGGGGAGCAGAGCAACCTGCTTTAACTTCTTGTTCTTAACTAGAGGTCTTTCCCGGATGTGTATCTGAACTGCTCTCTTGGACTCTTGGCTCTTTCTGAGTTATGCCCAGGCCCTCTTCTTGCTCTTGGTCAAAATTTTTGCCTTTTGAGGAGAGACTTTGTCTTCTTGCCATTCTTTAGCAGATACAAAATACAAATCAGTTGAAAGACTAATTAAATATAATGGTAACTGAATAGGAAATGAGAACATTGGATGATTTCTTCTAGTTCCCAACCCTAAAGTTATTTGAGTGATTAAAATAAGTTGAGATACATAGTTGAAGATACAAGGTGTAGAAGACAAACCAGATCTGCATTCTTGTGACTTTTTTCCCCATACAGAAAACCTGTCACAAACCACAGGTGTATTATGCATGATAACTACACAGACTTCAGATTGGGATCATTAGGTAAATCTTTTTTGTTGTTGTTGCTAAGACAGGGCTGCTAATCTTCCAGAAAAAAAAAAAAAAAAAAAAAAAAAAAAAGTTTATTTTTCTTCATTCCTTTTCTTCTAAATATTGTGGTGCCTTTCCATAGAAGATAGATTATTTCTCTCAAGCATTATAAACTTAGATCTGTGCCTTTCTAGATGCATTTCCATCAAAGTGTTTTTCCATGACTTTTATAGTCATGGTGCGCAGGAGTGGGAGCAAGAGCACTAACATTTGTTCATTGCCTGCTAAGCACCAAATATTGTGTTAGGCACCTTTATATTTGGTGTCTCATTGAATTCTCGTGAAAGCCTTCTGCAATATGCACCCTTTACATATGAAGAAACTGATGCCTGGGAAGACACCTATTTAGTGGAGTCAAGATTGAAATTTGGGTTTCTTTCCCTTTGAATCCTATACTCTTTCTATTGCACTATGTTAAAACTTTCGGGAACACTTATGGGAAATACAAAAGCCCTGAAATATTTTACTCTTTCATATCTTTTTTTAAAAAAATAAGATTTGTTTATTTTTATTTGAAAGACAGATTTATAGAGAGGAGAGACAAAGAGAAAAATCTTCCATCTACTGTTTCATTCTCCAAATGGCCATAATGGCCAGAGCTGAGCTGACCCAGGAGCCAGGAGCTTTTTCTGAGTCTCCCACATAGATGCAGAGTCCCAAGGCTTTGAGTCGCCCTTGACTGCTCTCCCAGGCCATAAGCAGGCAGCTGGATTGGCAATGGAGCCACCGGGACATGAACCAGTGCCCATGTGGGATGCCAGCACTTGGAGGTGGAGGATTAGCCAAGCTGAGCCAAGGTACCAGTTGCTCCATCATATCTTAAAGTGGATATAAAATAGGAATAAGGCATGATGCACAGAGAGACACTGACTGCCCTAAAAATGGATTCATTTATAATGATGTGAATTATCCAAATAGGTGGGGTAACCCTTTATAGACTGCCTTGCTAGAAACTGTTATCACTGTAAGAAAAGTTATCTTTTCAACAACAACAAAAAAGCACTCTATAAATGCCTGTATTTCTACATGTATGAGAGGTCAGTACTGAATCAGTTCGTATGTCTGATGTCTCCTGGTCAGTCAGAGTTTGAGGAAAGGTCATTGTTATGACTTTTACAAACTAATGTTAATTGAACCACCTGATGGCTTTGGATATCAGAGTGCCCAGGGATTCAGAGTGGTCTACCCAAAGGCAATATTCTCCTTGCAACAAGAGAAAGTACCTTTAGATGTATAGATGATCTTCATTTTAGATCAGGATTCTAAAAAGAGGAAATATTGATATTACATGAACACATGAGATGAATAGTAGTTCAAACTTTTCATGGATTTCCACATTGAGGAGGTGGAGCAAGAAGGAAGCTGCTATTTATTTCATACATCAATCTGCTTTAATAGTGTGTCCTGAATTTATTGAAGCAATGGATTATGTGGGGTCAAGTAGGTGTCAGACATGGTTCATTCACTATTATCCAATGTTAGCCTCTTTAACACCTGGGGAGAAATCTGCCCAAAAAAAAATCCTAGTCTTATTTTTAGCTCTTGTTAACCACCTATTTGACCCTTAGGTTAGAAATTACCTATGGGTTAAGCAGTGGGACTTGCATATAGAGGTACTTAGAGAAAACCTGCATTTTTAATGCTGTTGGAAAACTCAGGCTTGTACAGACAGGCCAGATAATCGCTTTAAATGCTATGAAACAGCAGGACACTTTGGATCATGCCCCCTCACTATTTAAATAGCATTTTTAGGGAAGGTTACATATAATAAACTGCCTGTATTTGAAGTGTATAATTTGACAAGTATATACCCACGAAACAATCACCACAATATCAAGAAAACATAACTCCCATAAATGTCCTCACGGTTCTTCATAATCCCAAGCAACTACTTACCTGCTTTTATCACAACAGTTTACTTAGACAAAAATGTAACCACACAGCGCACACTTTCTTTTAATCTGATATCTTTTCCTCAGCATCATTACTTTAGGATTCTTGCATGTTGTTACATGTATCAGTGCATCATTCTTTTTTATTGATGAGTCTTCTCCAACGATATTTGTTTTTCTATCTGTCCTTTTGCTTGTCTCTCTTTCTGGCTCACCTTGTTATCAAACTTGTTTTCTCTGACTTCTGATTTCTGATGATTCTCTTGGCATTTACTCAGGCAACTACAGTCCTGGACTGTTCCGCATCCCTTCCTTCTTTCTGTTGACAGCTACTTCCTGTCCCACCCGGTCTGGTGGGATCTTTCTACTGAGAGTCACATGGGACCTACATTGAGCGAATCGGTATATTTGTTTGGAATTATCTACATGGGCCTCCTTCTCCTCAAATCAGGAGCCATGAGGCTGTTATTTTTGAGCTATTGGTAAGCTTGTAAAGGAATGAGATTAGCTCATACACTGAAGTTCAAGTGGGAAACAGAGAAATCTCTTTCTGAGGCAGCCTTTCTAGATCTAGCTGATGATGAATCCTGCTCATCCCTGACTTTCTCCTTTCATTCAGAGGGTGCCCTGCACCCACTACCCTTCTACCTTAAGAATAGCCTGTCTGTTTTTAGGGGACCTCTCCTAACATAATTGCCACTGAGTAGTTCAGGTGAAACAGATTGTGCCCTGGCTTTAGGAGCGAAGCATTTGTCCAGGTTCCAGCCACTCATTCAATAACACTAGTCACAATGACAGTCATTAATTGAAACTGAGCTAATTAGATCGATGTTCATGCTACTGTCTGTCTCTCTTTTTTTCTGGTAGGGCTTGCACTTGAGAGTACAGAGCTACACATCTTGGAGGCATCTTTGGATCTAATGGGTAGATGAGTTCCATACCACCAAAGGCCGAATCCAGGATAGAGAAACCACATCCTGGTAAGATTGGGTGGGTTGTTGGTCAATGTGACCTCAAAGTCTACAATGCCCTGGGCTTTTCAGTTAAGAAAACAATCAAGGCCCCTTTTGGTATAAACTATTTGAATTGCTTACTACAGTAACAGTGGCGGCACAATGCATTGCACTCACCACCTCACTTAATCCTTATAACATGGCAGGTATGTTATTATCCCCAGCTTACATATGAGGAAACTCTAAGTGAAGTAACCTACCAAAATCTCTCAGTGGCAAAGTTGGGACATTCATTGAATCCAGCTGACAGCAAACCTCAGTTACTGTGCAATGTTGCCTTAGGGCTAGAACTCTGACCCACTTCTATTTGTGCTTTTCTATTCTTTCTTTCTATTACATGAAGTTTAATACTATTAACCTTTGTAGCTTCCTTAATACTGGAACAAAATTATATTTATGAAGCTTAATCCTCTTCCTCCTTCCCCCCTGCTTCTTGGTCTCTCCCAGCTTCCTCACCTTTAACTTTTTTTTCTTTTTGGCCATTTTCTCTATGTCTACATCACAAATATTTGCTCTAGTTTCCTTGTATGGATCATACCAATTATAAAATGATCCTGGGGTCAGTGTTGTCTTGACTAAGGCAAAGTTAGTTTACTGAAAATTTGCCCTTCAGAACTAACAATTAAGTTCTGGAAGACTAGCAAGCAGTCTAATGAAAAGACCTTGAAAGCAAATCATTGGACCAAATTTCAAAGATGACAAACTATAAGGCCATTGCTACTCCCTGTTTCTGATTCTTTAAAAAGATAGATAAAAGCTAACCATCACTGTTGATTTTTCCCCCCAGGGAAACTGACTAGTTGTCATATCTTCCTTCCTAACAAGCCTGCCAAGGGAAAAATTGATATGACCTCTGATCTCGTTTGTCAATGTTTTAAATTAAAGGGAGGAATTTGTGAAATCTTAAAGGTAGCCTCACGATGTGCTTCAATTCTCAGGAAGCTCAGGTAAGTTTTAAATGTATTTAAGAGCTTCCTTTTTTTTTTTTTTTTTTTTTTTAGTAGACACAACACTAGGTTAAGAGTCATGTGCAAGGGTTCTGTCGACATGCACAATTAATACAACATGCATACCAGTATACAGAGGAGAATTTATTTGGTAGTATTGCTCTTGCAATTGGGTTGGCTGCAAAGTCCCACAACAGGTTCATTGGCAAGTTGGAGAGCGTGGGATACTGGTAAAATGGCAGTCCAAGGTTAAGGGTTTTAGTATACCAGAGAAGCTGAGGATGTGTGGCTCAATTTAAAGATGAAAAGATGGAGGGCCAGCAAGGGGCTCACGGGCACAGTCCTGGAGGGTAAAGGCCAGCAGCTGACATCCAGGACAGCAATGGAACATGTCCCGGTTCTCTCGCTATCATCTTTCCAGATCCCCAGCTCATTGATGGTGCTGGCCCACACTAAGGCCAGGTCTTTCCACTGAGTCCACTCAGAGTGGCATGCTGCTCTCATTTGGGATCATACTCACAGACACACCAAGAATAATGCTTTGCCAAACTTCTAGGAATACCTAGAAATGTCACACGACCTAAACATCACTCAACACTTCAAAAAGAAAACCCAATCTATTCAATATTGTCTTTAGGATTTATTTATTTTTATTGGAAAGGCAGATATACAGAGAGAAGAGATCTTCCGTTCATTGATTCACTCCACAAGTGATTGCAATGGCCAGAGCTGAGTCAATCCAAAGCCAGGAGTTCTCTTCCGGGTCTTCCATGTGGGTGCAGGGTCCCAAAGCTTTGGGCTGTCCTCGACTGCTTTCCCAGGCCACGAGCAGCAGGGAGCTGGATGGGAAGCGGGACCTCCGGGATTAAAACAGGCGCCTATATGGGACCCCGGCGCGTTCAAGGCAAGGACTTTAACTGCTTCGCCAATCAGCCAAGCCCTATTCAATACCTTCTTAAGTTTGTTACTAGAGCCTTGGAGGGAGCCTTCCTGGAGCTGGATTCCCTGAGCATTTTGCCAAAAAAGTAGCCATTTTGTATTAATTTTTGAACAATTATTATCTTTCTTTTACATAGAGAGACACTTGTATCTACTGGTGCACGCCTCAAATTCCGCCAGCAGTCAGTAACTCAGTCAGGCTGGAACTCCACCTGAGCGGCAGGAAGCCAAGAACTTGAGCAATCATCTGTTGCTTTCCAGTGTTTACATTAGCAGGAAGCTCGACTGGAAGCAGAGGAACTTGGACTTGAACCAGGCACTGGGATATGGGAGTCAGGCATTCTGAGCAGTAATTTATCCACCATGCCAATTGTCTGCCCCCAATTTAATTTTAAAACAGAAATATTTGGGCCCGGCGGCGTGGCCTAGCGGCTAAAGTCCTCGCCTTGAACGCACCGGGATCCCATACTGGCGCTGGTTCTAATCCCGGCAGCTTCACTTCCCATCCAGCTCCCTGCTTGTGACCTGGGAAAGCAGTCGAGGACGGCCCAAAGCCTTGGAACCCTGCAACCGTGTGGGAGACCTGGAGGAAGTTCCTGGCTCCTGGCTCCGGAT
Source organism: Ochotona princeps (assembly GCF_030435755.1). NCBI lineage: Eukaryota > Metazoa > Chordata > Mammalia > Lagomorpha > Ochotonidae > Ochotona > Ochotona princeps. Next base: position 45,830,685 of record NC_080846.1, on the reverse strand, counting down.
CAGCACAGCGCCAGCTGTTGAGCTCACTTGGGGAGTGAATCATCGGATGGAAGATCTTCCTCTCTGTCTCTCCTCCTCTCTATATATCTGACTTTGTAATAAAAATAAATAAATCTTAAAAAAAACCAGAAATATTTGAAAATTATGTCCTCCTTGACTGCCAAGTCGGAGTTTAGCTTCTGAATTCATTTCCCTTATAAGGACACATGAGCTCATGTTGCCGAAAGCTTTTCATAACCCTCCCTGGACAGGACCCAATCTCTTCTGCGTTATGGATCCTCTGCAGTTACCTCTATACTCTGGATTTGAAAATTCACGATTAAACAGAGAAGAAATTTCTCTCCCAGAAATTTGTAACTTAAAGGTTCATGGACATATTCTGCGACCTTTACAAAGATCAAGCTCTGTAAAAATATTTACTACTAACATTTATTTAACTATTTATAAGATTTATTTATTTTTATTGGAAAACCAGATTTATAGGTGGAAAAGGAGAGATAGAAAGATCTTCCACCTGCTGGTTCATTACCCAAGCCAGGAGCTACTTCCAGGTCTCCCACACGGGTGCAGGGTCCCAAGGACTTTGGGATGAACCAGCACCCATATGGGATCTGGGTACATGCAAAATGGGACTTTAGCCACTAGGCTACTGCACCGGACCCATACTAGTAACGCTTTTAAGAGATAGTCTACAACCAAATTATGCTGCAGTTGTTGTTGGTATAGAGTAGTCTTGCAAGTGTTTGGGTGCTACAAAGCTAATTGATTTAAAAAGAAAAAGAGTGAAGTTGAATGTTTTGTTTTTGCCTCTGGCAACTCTCTAGCTGCCGGTTTAGCAAAAGTTGTTCTTTTTCTCTGCAGTGACATAGGGGTGGGGTAGATAGTTAACTGCTGCCCTTAGCCTGATTGTTTCACTCTGGTAGCAAACCCTCCCCTTCCCATATGGATCAGCATAGTCAAATAGGGAATGAACCCAGGCAAGAAGCATTTTCCCAACTTGGGCTAGTTAACTCGTTTCTTGTTGATTCTTAAGTAGTAACAGGAAATGCTGCGGAAATCCAGACATGAGGAAAACTACGTTTAGATACAGCACTGCCCTGGTGTCCTTTAGAAACCCGTGATCTTCTAACTTGATTGTGCAGCTGAATTCTTGAGGACTTGGGATAACAGGTTGCTGGGCTCCATCCCAGAACTTCAGATTCAGCTGGTCTGGAGCACAGCCTGAGCATTTGCATGTCAAAGAAAGTTCCAGGTGGCACTGCTATGTCTGGTTCAGGGATCACAGTTTGAGAACTGCGGCTGTAAAGCAAGTGCAAACCAACCCAAGTGTTTCTTTTCCATATCTTATCTGCATATGTTCCACATTTGTTTCCCAGGCAAAGTCACACTCAAGACTGTGAATCATAGCAAAGATTTCCTGGCTCCCTACCCTTTTGCTGTCTGTCCAAAGTTTAATACTCTCCCATCAATATTTGTATGTGTGCCCTGTGATACAGCTGTTGTATGTCAAAACATTTTGAGATACACTGGTTTCACTGGAAAACAAATGATTTTGAACCTCAGGGCTTTCAATATGTAAATGTGCATTGTAGCTTTCCAAAAAGAAAAAGCCTGGTGGCATTCCGCAGGTGCACTGGGTCTTCAGATTCTCTCTGGGCCTCTCTTCTCCGCTAAACACCACAATACCTGTGACCACAGCTTGAGAAACACTCAATGGCATATTTGTTTTAGAAAGTAAACTTACTTACAGCTTGGGAAATAGGCCAGCTAGTATGTACAAAATATTATGTGTGAATTGTAACTGAATTTATTAAAGCGGACCAATGCCCTCACCCATAGCTTTGGGCCATGTGACCTTTCCCTAATCAAGCAACGTTGAGTGGTACAAAGAAAGAACTCCTGGCTTTTAGTCTCTACTGATCAAGGCTTTCCTGCCCTTCCTCCCAAAACACCCTAGCCAACCTCCCTCTCCCGTTACGCCTTCATTTACTTCATAACCCCTCACCTGATGAGGCATTATTTCGTGAATTCCTTATGTGATTTACACGTTCCCACTGCTAGACTACAGTTCCACAGGGCAATACCACGTCTGTCTTGTTCTCCGTGCCTAGCACATCATGGGTACTCAGTAGATGTTTTCTGATGAAAAAAACCAGATTCATAAATCAAGTTCTAATAATGCAATACTTGCGGTAGTAAACATGTAGGAAGAAGAGTGGGTGTTCTGTTGCAGCTTTTGCTGAGGCAGTTGGAATAATCTTCATTTCTAGTAGCGTATTTCCAGTCTTCTGATCAAAAGGGGAAATCATTGCTGGTGAAACTCAGGCTGCATTTTTATAGTTTTTTCTTTGGTGATTTTTAATATTTACTAAGGGGCCCCCAAATACTCACGGATCATTTTTTTTTTTAAATAAGGTCAGTATGCACAAATGCTTGGCAATGTGAGTAGGCCTATATAAACATCAGCTTTTATAAAAGCACATTTAGGGCTCAGCTCTGCAGCCTAGCTGCTAACGACTTTACCTTGCATGTGCCTGAATCTCATATGGGCATCTGTTTGTGTCCTGGCAGCCCTGATTCCCATCCAGCTCCCTGCTTGTGGTCTGGGAATTCAGTCGGGGGGCGCGGGTGGCCTAAAACTTTGGGGCCCTGTACCTGCGTGGAAGATCTGGAAGAGTTTCCTGGTTCCTGATCAGTGCAGCTCCAGCTGCTGCGGCCACCTAGGGAGTCAATCAATGGATGGAAGATATTCCTCTCTGTCTCTCCTCCTCTCTGTATATCTGACTTTGCAATAAAAATAAATAGATCTTCTTAAAAAAAAAGCACATTTTAAAGGAAAGCTTGTTAAGTGGATTTGCATGCTTGCAAGTGTTAAATATGTGTAGAGCATAATTGTTGCTAATTTACAGGTCCTGATCTTTTTGGCAGCACAGGGAAATCTAATTGGCATGTAAACATTACAGTGGATACATTTAACTTGCCCAACAAGAAGTCAACAGGCAGTATCTTCAGGGGGAAAGAATTCAGCCAGGGATCTAAGTCAATTGTCAGGAGGCCTTTGGACATAATGTGATTTGAAATTGCATTCAAAATACATCATCTATCTCCCAGTGTTAAAATGGGAACAGTATTTATATCTCACCCCACAGGTCTTTTATGTGGTTAAAGTTTCTTTTTTTTCCTTTTTTTTGTTTAGGTTTTCTGCATCCGGGCTCTATTCTCCTTGAATCCTCTCATTCTCTCCCTCTAGGGGTTTAAGTTTGTGTTTTAACTTTATGCTTTTATCCTTATTAGTGGAAAAAAAATGGGTCAGTATTACTTTAGTTTGTCATCATTTTCACTCTGCTGTTCATTCCTGAACTAGCTTTTTGCCTCTGGGAAACCAGAAAGTAAAAAGAGTGGCAGAAACTGGGCCAGCCCCAGGAGGCCAGTCTCTCCTAAGACAACAAAACCTAACCAGGTGTGAGCGTGGTCCGTTGCAGCCTCACACACCTGTACATCCCCTCCCACAAGCTTGAGAGGATTCTGATTTTCCATCACCTTTCACCCCAGTTAACCCCTGAGGCTCTGGAGGACCTAACATTGGTAATATTATACCCAAAGCAGTTTAAATTGCAAATTGCGTGTGTGCTTGACTGCGGCACCAGTACCCACTCCCCACACACAAGCAGGCCGGGAGGTTGCAGCAATGCACGCGGGTCTTTTGACATCAACCTTCTAGGAAGGTGGCAGAGAACTTCCACAATACTCATTTACATTTTTTCAAGCAAGAATTGAGAGGAGGGGGAACGAATGAATCGAAGGGCTTAATTTATTGAGATAATTTCCTCTCCAGTCTCCGTGGAAAACCACTGTCTAGGTTTTTCTCTCCCGTGGGATCGCCTCGTGCCAATCTTGCATCTCCCTCCCGCGCTAGAGCAGAGCAAAGAAGAGCCCACCCAGACCCCCGCCTCCGGGCAGGGGGTTTCCTGGGGATGCCCGGCCCCGCCCCCTGCCGCAGGCCCCGCCCCTGCCGCAGGCCCCGCCCCCCGCCGCCACGGCCGCCGCCGCCGGCAGGGGTCGCGCTGCCCCCGGCGAGCGGCTCCGGCGCGGGTGGGGGAAGCTTCGGCGGCCCGTCGCTTTTTCTCTGCCGCTGCTGGTTGGATCGTTTCAATAAAAAGTCCTTTTTTTTTTTTTCCTCCTCGCTGGCTTGCTGTCCTCCGGGGGAACAGGCGGAGGCGTCCATCCGCAGCCGCCGAGGGAGAAAGCGACGCACACGCAGCGAACGCAAGCGGCCGGCCGCCGCCGTCTCCTCAGCGCCTCACGGGCCGGCCCCGGTGGAGCAGCAGCCGCAGCCGGGCCGCCTCGGCCGGGCGTCGGCGCCTGCCTGTCCGCCTCGCTCCCGCCCCAGCCTTTCCCCGAGGGGGGATTTCGGCGGCCCGGGAGCCATGTTGAGCGGGGGGCTTGGCGACGCGTGAGACACCCGCGGCCCCTCCCGGAGCCTCCGGCCCCAGCGCGAGAGCCGGAAGGCGGCTGCGGCGACGGAGGCCTGCGCCTCGGACCTGCCGCCCGCCGGGACCCAGACCTGCATCCGGTCTCCGCGCCTCGCCCGACGCGCTCCCCGCACTTGCTGGTGAGTTGGCGGCCGCGCTGCCCGGGGTCGACCCTCGGTCCGAGGGGCCGGGCGGGGGGCGTGGGACGCAGGGCCCGGGGCCGGGCGCTGGTGGAGGGGGACGCCGGGAGGTGCAGGCCCAGGGCCGGGAAGTTGGAGAGTTGACCCACTGGGCGCGCGGGAGGCTGGACAAGATGGGGGGGTGCTTGGCCCATGCCGGTTCACCTGTCGGGTCCAGCGCGGACGACCCCGGGGGTCGTCCAGGCATTTCCGGGGGGTGGGGTAGGGGTGGAGTGTGGGTGTCAGCCGGGCGCTCTCCAGGGGAGGTTGGGGAGCGCCTCCAGCTGCCGCCTCCGGGGCTCCGAGTACGGCTGCTTTGGGCGGAGAAGGGAAAGAGGCAGAAAAGTCCCCCGAGACACAAAGCTCCCCCGTCGGCGTGTTGGAGCTGGAGGCGCGGGCGGGGAGGAAGTCGGGGGAGGTGGGCGCGGAGAGGCCGTGGTGGTCGGGCGCTTTGCAGCTCCTTGGAGACGCTGTGCGCGGCGGGGAGCGCGGAGGAGGAGGAGCCCTCGCGTGGGGAGCGGGCCGAGACAAAGATCAGGGCAGCCTCCTGCTGGCGGGTCACACCCCGAGTGTTGGTCAAGAGCGGAGGTGGAGAAAATGTGGGAAACCCAGGGCTTGGGGTGTGTGTGCACGCCGGGGAGAGGTGCCTGCGGCCCCTCGGTCGCAGCCGCTCTTGCCTTGTTTTGTGCGCGACGCTTTGGCTCCCCAACTCAGCTGGATAGCTCCAGATCTCCCTGTCCTCACCCCCACACTGCCACATTGCCTCTCCTGTGGTTTCCTCTCTATTCTTCCCCCACTTTTCACCCACTCCTTTTTGAGTAAGCAGTATTTTTTGCCTTCAGCTGGAGGAGCGTTTGCTAATGACAGGATGCCTGAGCTTGTTCTGACCCTGAACTGCCTTGAACTCCTCTCGCGCTCCCTCCCACCCTTTCCTTTCTGGGCTCTGTAATGTCACATGGCCTTTAACAATTAGCTTTTCTTCTGCAAAAAAAAAAAAAAAAAAAACGGCGAAAGCGTTGAGCTTCTAAGCCGTGGCGCTTCTCCTTTATGTTAAGTGTCGCTCACTGGTCCTGTCGTATCATCTCTTAGCCAAATTAATGTTCCAAAGCAGAAGTGGCAGATTTCTGGTTTTGAGTCTGGGCCTTCCTAGGGCCAGCAAAGTGTACTCCTGGAGGTTAGCTCCTTGGTCATTGGTCAGGAAATGCGTGACCTAAAATCAGGCAATTCTTTCCTCAAACTTTCCTGTTTCTTCATTTTTCTTTTTTGAGTCTTTGTTAAAGGATTTCTTTTAAAAGACGTTTGCGCAAGATCAAAGCTAGAAACCTGAGTTGCTGTGTTTTAGATTTACTTTGCTAAACCTTGGACCGAAGAAAAGGAATGGGATTTTAAGGTTTTGGATGCCTTGAGTTACTCTGAGCCTGGTTGAAGCTAGAAATAAGGCTGAACTAGGTTTTAAGGCCAAAATTTTGCTGGTGCTCGTATCTGGTTTTGTTCTTTTATGCTATGATGAAAGTGCCGTATTAGACATTGGGTGTTGCTTTGTTGATGAAATCATTTCAGTCTTTGTAATTCTGACCTCTTCAGGTTTCCATAACAATGCGTTGGGCCAAAAGAAAAATAGGACTGCGTTTAGAGAATGTTCTTTATATTCTTTTAGGTTGTGTGAGAGGATATTGGAATGTAAAGAGTCTGTTGTTCTCTAGGAAACCACCTCCCAGGCCAGAAGCACTTGCCCTTTCAGTGCTGGGCTTCGAAACAATTTGCCGAATCTTTGAATATATGCTGCTTTGAAATTTATACAAATAAATTAATCTTGTGGTTTTTTCATTGCAAATAGAAAATATTACTTATGTATGTAAGTGGAAACAAAAAGTAAAAACCTGTGTTTTGTTAGTTGCTTCCAGTTAGTGTGCATCCTAAAAATTGTTGATGAAAGGTATGCAAGGTTAGGGGCCGGTCTTAAATTATACAACTCCACACACCCCTTCACCTCATTTCATTTCAGAAACCTCTGTGAAATTGGCAGGTTGTATAGTTAATATTTGATGTGTGTAATGTTTGTCAAAAGGCCATATTGAAAATCTGTTTTTACCCTGCATATTAATTAGTGATTAATGGTATAGTCACTTTTTAAGTGTGACTGGAATTTTTCTTTTCTGTATTTTACAGATAGTCTCATTGCTTTACAGCCCTAAAAAGAGTAACTGTAGAAGGAAAGTCTTAACAAGTTGATTTGGCTGTGCCGAAAAGAAGAGCCTTCCTATAGGATACACAGTTTCTTTTCAGCCTTGGTTCAGGCCGGACAAAGTAACTTGGTGTCCCAGGTATTGGCAGTGATGCAACCTGTCCTGTGTATTGTAACTACTAGAAAGACAAAAGAAAGAAATACTAATAAGGAACATGTAATTGGAGGAATCAGCTCAGTGTATGTGATAGTTTTGTATACCGAATCTCTTCCTAATAGCCTTTGGTTTTCCAGCATAGAAAATTTAAATTTTATTTTTCTCTGTAGTGTAGAGTTGCTGTGTTGACCGGTAACAGCTGTAAATGTATAAGTTAATAGCATTTAGTTTTCAGATATGGTCTAGAGCTACAATTATGGCAGAAACACAGATGACAACTAAAATAATTTTCTTTGCTCTGTCTAGCGTGTTTTGTTCTTTATCTTCAGCAATACATTTTTCCTTTTCTCTTTCATTGATGCAATAGTAACAGCAGGAAAATAGTGCAAAGATTTTGCTGTGAAGGGTGGGCGCAATGACAAGTGAAGCTGTAGTTACTTAGAACGTGATGAGTCCCTGTGAGCACAATATTTTTGCCCTGTTTGTTACCCAGTTGTACTGATAAAATTAGAAGATATTTTGCATGCTTACTGCTATTTCCAATTATTTATAAAACTACAGCGTCATGTCCTCGCCATCTTCGACATAGCTTCTATACTTCCAGGGTAGATATACTTAGTGATAGTATTGTCATATTGTAAACAAAGAGCCCATTATATGTTAAATCCAGTTTAAAATGTGCAGTTTTTGCTTGAATTTTTAAATAGGAAATCATTATTTGAGGGATGTTTATAAAATGATTATGGGATTTTACACTTTAAATGCAGATGGTAAATAGTAGGCTTATGACATTTTAAAATTAAAATATGCTTTGTTGTAGCATTTATGGAGTAAAAAATTGTACTGGAAAACCTAGGATAGCTCCGCTAGCATTCAGTCTAGATTGTTGGAAAGTCCGGTTGTGGAGACAGGACCACTTGGGCTAGCTTTAAAGGATTCTTACTGTCATTGGTGGATTTTTTGTCATGTTCCTCCCAAACGTGAGTATAGTAGTTGCTGGCTACTTCGATATCTGCAGAATACTGACCTGAGAAGAATCATTGCCAAAGGGTCAGATAATCTGTAGAGCACGCCTTACTGTACCTGCCCTAATTTTTGGTCTCCCTGTTGGCCAGCTTAGAAAATGGAAAAGCATCTATACCGGTACATCTTACTCATGTCTGTGTTCTGCTGTCACATGCCACTGAATGTTCTGTGTTAGGATTTGGGGGAGGTGGGCTTTTAGCATGTTGGGATGAGCTAGAAACTCTTACTTTTCAAATTCTCCTTTTTAAAGTGCTTTTTTGGTATACCTTGTCTTAGTCTACTCATGCTGCTGTAATAGTACATTCATGGAGTGGCTTAAAAAATACTGGTTTTCTTAGACTTTTGGGAACTGCAAGTTTGAGGTGCCAGCTTGATCTGATTCTAGAGAATCTTGGCTGACATATAACTGCTTTTTCTGACAACACTCATGATTTAAAATAAATCCAGGTGTTTTAAGTATTTTTCATTTTGATAAGCCTGTGATAAGTCTGAAATCTACAGATATTTTTAAATACCTTTTGTGATCTCCTGGCCTTCGTGTTTAGTTAGAGAAGAGGAGAAGGAAGAGGGAAGAAAGCTGGAGGAGGGGAGAGGGAAAGGAGAGAGACCTTGGTTCCTCTCTGAGAAGAGCGTGCCTTTCCATCGTGATGGCCAACTTTTGGGTTCCCATTTACACCCAGTTATCTCCCCACTGACAAATAGCTACCAAGAGTTTGAACGCATTCAATGTCCAGTCTGTAGTATAGCCTGCATGAGATACAGTGTTGGTTGATTTCCTTTTTGCCTAGGTACTATGTTAAATTCTGTTTTGTTAAATCCTCACAGTAATCCCATCATAGAGATATTGCACCTGTTCTCGAATCAGGAAGCAAAGGCTTTAAGTTTGTCTCCAGGGTCCTATCACTGTAGTGACCCCGAAGTTCTAACTCAGACATTCAGACGCTGCTACTTCCTCCGAAGTGAGATGGGAAAAGGTCGACTTACCGATGCTGTATAAACGGTGGTAAAGGTCACCAAAATTATACTTAGGAAAGGTCATCAGAATGATATTTAAACTCAGTTGGCTTAGTTTCACTACACAAAAGTTGAACTACTCCAAATCTGTAGAGCGTATTTATCCCTCAAAATGAAGTAAAAGCCGGGTTCTAAAGAGATACTTAAAATATTTGTAGATTTAAGTCTTGGATTTATCAGAATTCTTTGTACATAAAGCTAATGTGAAATTATTACATAAGCATTTTAAAAATGTATTCTGATTTTATGTGTATTGAAATTAGTTTTTATTATCTGGATATCCATTAGAGGGAAGGCAGCCCAGACATATGGCCTTCAGGTAGATATATTTTGCTTGTCATGCTGTGGGTTTGTATGCACACTTGCACATGCCGCCTGGCTTTTGGTAGTGACCTTATTTATTTTAAGTAAGGTATGAACTTTGAACTTACATTTTTGTTAGCATGTGACTACAGTGCAATGAAAGGTTAAAGTATACCAGATTGCACATTTTTTGTAACTTTTTTTACATTGAAATCAACCCTTAATATATAAAAATTGAAAACCAGTGTTAGTATATTGTTCTCGTTCACTTGAAAAAAAAGATATTATTGACTGCACTGAGATAGTCTATTGAAGCGAGAAAGAGTGAAAGGGAAATTTTTTCCTTTCGTTTTAGTACCAGATTCTTGTTTTTCTTTGTTCACTTGTTAGTGTAAACACTTGAGAATTGGCTCAGTTTTGTGTGCATGTTTGTAAACAGTGGGAGAAGAATGCTGAGATAATTTTTCCTTTAGTGTATTCTAGTTTAGTTACTAACTTTGGCCTTATCAAGTTATATATTTTAATCCTGTATGTGAATTGTTAGCATTTGTTATTGGTATGTATTACTGTTCAATATTAAAAACAAAGATTGGTAAATATTGATGTTAATATTGTGAGAAATGATGAACATTGAAGCTCTTATCTGAATTTTGTTGGATTGATTTATATGTATTTTTAGCTTGATTTTAAAGTAAATAGTTTTGAAGTTTAATTCCGAATGTCAATATTTATTCTACTGACTTGGCACTACTCTTTCTAGTGGAAAGGCAAACTTTGAACCTGAAGTAAGTTTGGGTTCCTTAACCAGGTATTAGCACCTTGAGCCTGTCCTGTTTTAGGAAGTGGTCCTTTATTTATGGCTCAATTTGACTTGACTTGACTTATTGGTGAATATAAAGGTGTAGTCAATATTCTTAGAACATTGGTGAAGTTCTCCACATTGTGTTAGTCGTATGTATGCTGTAACATTATTTCAGGTAGCAATATTGTAACATGTGGAATAACCAATATTGGCTGAATATTCCATCCAGGACTGCCTTCTCATGTTTTATGTCTTCCCTGGGCGTTCTCTTCCATATTTAAGCTTAGTTCCATCACCTATTCCCTTACCTAATTATAATCTAGACTGACTTTGCTGATTTCTAGTTATCTCCCAGATAGTGCTGTTTTGCTGTTACCTAAACACCTTTTTTGTTTGTTTGTTTTGTCAATATGAGAGACACAAAGACATCTACCATCTGCTGGTTCACACTTCAATGCCTGCAACAACCAGTGCTGGGCAAGGCTGAAACCAGGAGCCAGGAGTTCACTTAGAGACTTAGAGTCTTCCACTACCCAGTACTTGCACCATCGCCTTGAATGGGGAGTAGATCCTGAACTTCAGCCCAGGCATTCTCATATGGAATGCTGCCTTCCCAACTGGTGGCTTAACCACCGTTTTCATTTCTTTACACCTTCCTTCCTCCTTTCTAATCCTCCATCCATCCATTTTGAAGGGACTGCCTAACTACTAGGAACATGGAAGGTGCTAGGATACATATGTGAGGAAAATGTAATGTTGATATTACAATGCTATGACATTTATTTGGAGAAAAATTATAATTTTCGAGGCCAGATATCATTTCCGGAGCTCTTTTTTAATTCTGACAGGATTAGACTGGTTTAGGAATAAAGCATTGATGAGTATTACTATAGTACTTGTTACTCCCCCTTAAGGCTGGTTTTAGGGACCATTTTGCTTTGTGTTTTTATTTCTTCTTTATTGTTTAATTTAGTGAAATGGGATTAAGAAAAAAAGCACTTCATTAGTAAATTAGGTCATGGTCATGGGTTTGGAAAAATTAAGTTTTTAATATTTTGAAAATAAAAGCTCTCAAAGATTATTGGAACTATATATTTGTGCCATTATTTGTGTAAGAATAATCTAAAAGCAGTTTGTAAGCTCACTTGGAGGGGAAGTAGTTTTGCATTATTGAGACTTTCAGTTACATATACATGTTTCTAGTACATGAAAATAGGAAAAGGATATCATAGTTGTCAAATTGGAAGTATAAAATTATGATTGTCTATATTGGAATAAAATACGTATTCTAAAATCTAAAATTTGATTAATATGTAGAGTAAAACTGGGTTTAACTGAAAAAAAATTACATTATACTGAACAGTGCAACTGCTGTAACTGTAGTTCCAAGGCTTGATTGTGCTTGTTGAAGTACAGAGTTGTGTTGAAAGACCGGGCTCAGTAGCCAGGTAGCTAAGTCCTCGCCTTGCACACGCCGGGATCCTATATGGGTGCTGGTTTGTGTCGCAGCTGCTCCACTTCCCATCCAGCTCCCTGCTTGTGGCCTGGGAAAGCAGTCGAGGATGGCCCAAGGCCCTGGGACCCTGCACCTGTGTGGGAGACATGGAAGAAGCTCCTGGCTTCGGATCGGCTCAGCTCTGGCCATTGTGGCCACTTAATGAGTGGGCCAGTGGAGGAAAGGTTTTAAGATTTATTTATTTTATTGAGAAATCAGATTTATAGAGAGAAGGAGATAGAAAGATCCTTCATCTGCTGCTCCACTTTCCAAGTGGCCGCAACGGCCAGAGCCGATCCAATCTGAAGCTAGGAGCCAGGAATTTAAGGTCTCCCATGAGGGTGCAGAGCCTCAAGGCTTTTGTCCATCTTCCACTGTCCTCCCAGACCAAAACCAGGGAGCTGGATGTGAAGTGGAGTAGCTGGCATATGAACCAGTGTCCATATGGTTCCTGGAGCATGCAAGGCGACTAGGCTATTGCTCCGGAATCTGCTTTTTCTTTACGATATCTTTTATTTATTCAAAGGTAGAGTAACAGACAGAAAAGGTGATTTTTGATTTGCTGTTTTGCTCTGTGCCAGTGTCTGCAAAAGCTGGGGCTGGCCAGACTGGAGCCAGGAACCAGGAACTCCATCTGGCTTCCTTGTGTGGACATCAGGAGCCCAGCTACGTAATGCTGTCTTCGGCTGTCTTCCCAGGTTTGTTAGCAGAAATCTGGATCAGAAGAGGAGGTGTTGGGACTGAAACTGATAGGGTGACTGGCATCCCAAACAGTAGTTTAACTTGTACCAAAATGTGAGACTCAGCAGCTTTGTGATTCATCAGAATTACTGCAGTTAATTGAAAACTCTTGGACCCGGTGCAGTAGCCTAGTGGCTAAGTCCTCGTCTTGCACATGCTGGGATCCCATATGGGTGTCTGTTCTAATCGTGGTGGCCTCGCTTCCCATCCAGCTCCCTGCTTGCAACCTGGGAAAGCAGTTGAGGATGGCTTTCCCAATACAAATAAATAAATAAAACCACCTCAGTTTCTAAAGGCTGTAATTTTAAAAGTAAACTGCATGGGCCCGGCGCAGTAGTATAGCAGTTAAAGTCCTCACCTTGAATGCACCGGGATCCCATAAGGGTGCTGGTTTGTGTCGCAGCTGCTCCACTTCCCATCCAGCTCCCTGCCTGTGGCTTGGGAAAGCAGTCAGGGATGGCCCAAGGCTTTGGGACCCTGCACCCGTGTGAAAGACCAGGAGGAGGTTCCTGGCTTTGGATTGGCTCAGCTCTGGCTGTTGTGGCCACTTGGGGAGTGAACCAGCAGATAGAAGATTTTCTCTTTGTCTCTCCTCCTCTTTGTATATCTGCTTTTCCAATAAAAAAATATGGGATCCAGGCACTTGTAAGGGAAGGATTTAGCCATTGACCCATTGCGCTGTGCCCTAAGTAACAACGTACTTGATAGAGTTTCAGAGATTAAATGAGATAATGCATATGAAGTACTTTGCAAAGTGTAAGGCAGCTAATGAATGTTACTGTTAGCAGTTATTTTTTCCCCCCACGTTTTCCTTATTTGAAAGGCAGTGTGGGGCCCAGCAGCGTGGCCTAGCGGCTAAAGTCCTCGCCTTGAACGTCCCGGGATCCCATATGGGCGCCGGTTCTAATCCCGGCAGCTCCACTTCCCATCCAGCTCCCTGCTTGTGGCCTGGGAAAGCAGTTGAGGATGGCCCAATGCATTGGGACCCTGCACCCGCGTGGGAGACCTGGAAGAGGTTCCAGGTTCCCAGCTTCGGATAGGCGCAGCATCGGCCCGTTGCGGCTCACTTGGGGAGTGAATCATCGGATGGAAGATCTTCCTCTCTGTCTCTCCTCCTCTGTGTATATCTGGCTGTAATAAAATGAATAAATCTTTAAAAAAAAAAAAGGCAGTGTGACAGAGAAGGATGGAGATAGACGGCTGTAATCCCCTGGTTCACTTCCTAAATGCTAGGAAGGGCAGGGGTTGGGACAGGCAGATGCCAGGATCCCAGAACTCCATCTGGGGTTTCCTTGTGTATAGCAAGAATACAAGTACTGTGCCACCATACTGTCTGCTACCTGTAAGCAAAATAGCAGCAAGCTGGATCAGACATGGAGGTGAGGGGCTGTCATTCTGATGAAGTGGGTAAAGCTGAATCCTGCAATGCCAGCATCTTTTATGGACATTGGTTTGTGTTCCAGCTGCACTACTTCCCATCCAGCTCCTTGCTAAGGCACCTGGGAAAGCTGTGAAGGATGGCCCAAGTGCTTGGACCCATGCACTCATTGTGGGAAGCTGGAAGGAGTTCTAGCTCCCGGCCGCAGTCTAGGCTAGGCCTAGTTGTACTCAGTGCTGGTGAAGTGAGCCAGAAAATGGAAGAGTTCTCTCTGTTTTCCTTCTCTCTGGCTGAAGCTCTACCTTTCAAATACATAGATAAAATCAATATTAAAAGAAAGACAAGAAGTGGAGGGTGGAGCTGCATCAGAGGTAGTATGGTTGTGGGCATCCAAGAAGTCCACCCACCAGTAACTGCGATTTTGTTTGAGATTTACTTGAAAGGCTTTTAGAGTGAGAAATCAGATTTGCTAATTCAGTCCCCCAGTAGCCACTGGGGAGGTGTGTCCCAGGCTGACACCAGGATCTGGCCTGGGAGAGGCAGGGCTGCAATACTTGGGCATCATCTCCCTCTCTGCCTTACCCAAGGAAGAGCATTAGTAAGAAGCTTAGTCAGAAGCAGAAAAACCAGGATTCCAACTGACAACTCCAATATGAGATGCTGCCAACTTTGAAGGTGGTGTCTTAATTCACTATTACCACAGCGTTGACTTCCTAGCAATTACTTTTCTTGTTTTTACAATGCCTGTGTAGAGACAGGAACTTATGGTCATGGTATACAATCATGTACATGATCCATTCCTTCAGACTAATGAACACCTCCCTCATTCACAAGAATAATTTAATCAACATAGTCTCTCTTTAAAACTCTACTTCTCATTTCTAGATTTTTTCCCTTTATTCCCAGTTTGAAAAGCAGTGCAGTAGTAAGTTAGTATTACTAATGAGTACATCCTTCATGTTTATTGGGGCATATGGGGTGGTGGGTTATAGACCCACCAGTCATTAAATAAGAGGGATAGTCATTGTTTCTTATCTAACAACTGTTAAGCATAAAGCAGTCATAAACTTCATATAAGCACATAAATAAGGTTTTTCTTAGGGCCAGCCAAGATTTTTTTTTTAACCATTTACCTTGTTCTTTATGATATTTACCCAGTCTAGACAATATTTGTTTTTTTGTTACTGGCTCATGTGACTTGGATCAGAATAGAATAATTGATCATAAAGCTTGCCCATCAAAAGAAACGAACTTTGCATTTTATTGTTGGCTGTAAAATGTGCCTGATGCTTATATTTATTATGTTTATTATTGTATTTATTATCTTATGTTCTTCTAAGTCAGTGGCCCTAGAAGAGCTTTACAAAGGACTCACTCATTTAAAACAAGCAAATAAACAGGGGCTCCTAAAGCCTGAATCAAGATCACTGAGCCTGATTATGTAATGTCCCAAACAATCCTTCACAGCTCCTGTAATCTTAGAAACACTGTTTTAGGGATTAGCACAGTGTTACAGGAATGAGCAGCTTTAAAGTAAAGACAAGATGATTAAAACTTTCATCATTCTATTTCTCGCAATTCTACCTTTGAACTGCCCAGTTAAATCTGGTTTGAGAAGTTTCCTTAGGTTTATGTAAAAGTCTTCTGTTGGCAGTTAAAAATCTTTTTTCTCTCTTCTGTTGGTATTTTTTATTTTAAATATATATTTTAAAATCATAGGGGAGGAATGCAGAAATTGATTCTATTCACTGGCTGTCTTTCCAAAGGACCACAGTAACCTAGCACTAGGCAAGGGTGAAGCCATGGGCTTCATTCAAATCTGCTCAATGAAAGATGGGCCCAGACATTTGGACCATCTTCCGCTGTTTTTCCCGGGTGCGTTATTGGGGAGCTGACTGGGAAGTGAGGCCGCTGATACTTGAACCAGCGCTCATATGGAATTCTAGTGTCCCAGGCGACCTTACCTGCTGCACCACATAGCTTGTCCATTTTTTTTACACTTTGTCTTACTTTTTCTTAGTTATTGTGTTTTAGAAAATAATTTTTTAATTATAAGAAAGCCTCCATCCACTGGTTTACTCCCCAAATGGCCGTAATGGCCCTAGCTGAGCTGATCCAAAGCCAAGAGTCAGGAGCTTCTATTGAGTCTCCATGGGTGCAGGGTCCCGAGGCTTTGGGCCGTCCTCAACTGCTTTCCCAGGGCACAAGCAGGGAGCTGGATGGGAAGTGGAGCTGCCGGAACATAAACTGGCACCCATGGGATCCTGGTGCTTACAAGGTGAGAATTTAACCACCTGGCCCTTTATGTATAGTTATTTGAGGGCTATTTCTCATGAACCCTCCAAAGATTCCTTACATTTTAACTGGTAGTTTCCATATTTGAGTTGAATTATTTCAATACGTTCTTTGTGTGCCAGATTCTGAGTTGTATCTTTGAGCAGGCTGTAGAGGACCTCAGTGTCCTCACAACATTCAACTTTATGTGCCTTGACAGCAAACATAACTTTTTGAACACACATTTTTACCCTGCTTTTTTGAATTGCATGTGAAAATGTAGAAATCCGTTGATAGTAGAGCTATTGGGAAGAAAGTTGTAGTTGGTGTGTCCTGTTTCCTATAACATATGCCTCTTCCCTCCCAAAACTGGACCACATATTACCAGCTTGAGCCGTAGATATATCAGCATATCTGTTAAGAATTGCTTATAAGGAATTGGAATGACCTTCCTGTTACTCATGTTCCGAGTTGCACCATTTAAAGAGCGATTCAGGAAAATATTAGGTTGTTTATGATGGATTTTTTCAGTTTGAGTTATCACAAAAGATGAACAGGATTGTCATAAAGAGAGGGAGACTGACACTTGGGTGAGGATTTTAGCAGAGGATGTGCTGCTGCACACAGGTCATTTTACACAGATAGAACTGGCACTGCCTAGGATAAAAGCACTCTGGATTGCTTTTAAGTTACTGTCATTTTCCACCAGCCTAATGACTGTTCCCATGCGGAAGAAATAAAAAACTGAAGTTGCTTATGGAAGTTGTGGTAGGTGTACATCAAAGAAGGAAAAATCCCAGGGAGGAGTTTGGATATTATTCCGTCTATAGAGTTGAGCAACATTTAGAGTATTTCTTTTGGTAGCTCTATCATTTTTGTACAGTTCAGCCTTTGGGAAAATTTTGTGAATATTACGAGTAAACTGTTTCTAAAAGTTGAATAGATGGCTTTTTGTGATACTTTTTTTTTTTTAAGATTTATTCATTTTTATTACAGCCAGATACACAGAGGAGGAGAGACAGAGAGGAAGATCCTCCGTCCGATGACTCACTCCCCAAGTGGGAACCTGGAACCTCCTCCGGGTCTCCCACGCGGGTGCAGGGTCCCAAAGCATTGGGCCGTCCTCGGCTGCGTTCCCAGGCCACAAGCAGGGAGCTGGATGGGAAGTGGAGCTGCCGGGATTAGAACCGGCGCCCATATGGGATCCCGGGGCTTTCAAGTCGAGGACTTTAGCCACTAGGCCATGCTGCCGGGTCCGTGATACTTTTCTTATTTCAGAAGTAACCTCATCTAAGGGTTGCTTCCCATTTTGATAATGCCAGAATGGCTACTTCTGCCTTTTTTTTTTTTTTAAGATTTATTTATTTTATTACAAAGTCAGATATACAGAGAGGAGGAGAGACAGGAAGATCTTCCATCCGATGATTCACTCCCCAAGTGAGCCGCAACGGGCCGGTGCTGCGCTGATCCGTAGCTGGGAACCAGGAACCTCCTCCAGGTCTCCCACGCAGTGCAGGGTCCCAAAGCCTTGGGCCATCCTCAACTGCTTTCCCAGGCCACAAGCAGGGAGCTGGATGGGAAGTGGAGCTGCCGGGATTAGAACCGGCGCCCATATGGGATCCTGGGGCTTTCAAGGCGAGGACTTGAGCTGCTAGGCCATGGCGCCGGGCCCATTCTGCCTTTTTATGTCTAGTTTGGTTCACCCCAGAGACATGAAAATTGTTTTGTTGTCTCTTAGGAGTACTTTAAGATGTTTGATTTGAAGACACTTGGCCATTTTTATTTTCATGTAAAAAAATTTTAAAAAGCTTACATTGTAAATTTGTTTTACCACTTTGTTGGGAAGTAAGAGGTATGAATAGTAGACTTAGAAAATACAGAAAATTTCCATTTAACTATAAGCATCAACATACTTTACAATCAAGTATATGACATCAACATGCCTTATCAAGAATATGATTTTGCAGATGTTTTTTAAGATTTTTAAAATTTTTATAAGAAAGACACATTTACAGAGAGAATGAGAAAATAGCTTTCATGCTCTGGTTCACTCCCCAAGTGGCTGCAGCTGAGCTGATCCAAGGCCAGAAGCTAGGAGTGTCTTCTGGGTCTAGCATGTGGGTATAGGGTCTCAGGAATTTCGGCCGGCCTAGACTGCTTTCCCAGGCCACAAGAAGGGAGCTGGATGGGAAGTGGAGCAGCTGGGAGCTTAACCAGCTCCTATATGGGATTCTGATGCTTGGAGGTGAAGGATTGGCCAGTTCAGCCTTGATGCTGACAAGTTTGCAGATCTTCAGTGTTTACTTCCTGCTAATGCAGATGATCAAGCAACATTGTCCATTCATTTAATAGTGTGATTAATTCTAGTAAAATGCAGATTTTTGCAATGTTAAATTTAGCAGTTGTACGTATTAGTACTTTACATGCAAATGAGTTTGACTTGAAATTCCTCTATTTTACTAAAACCTCAAAAATAATTTTTGATGTATTACTGTCCCAAACTTACTCTTTAGAAATGGAAATCCTTTTTTCTCTTTCTTAGTTTTTTAACTTTTTTTATAAAGATTTTATTGTTATTGGAAAGCCGGATATACAGAGAGGAGGAGAGACAGAGAGAAAGATCTTCCGTCCGATGATTCACTCCCCAAGTGAGCCGCAACGGGCCGGTGCTGCGCCAATCCGATGCCGGGAACCTGGAACCTCTTCCGGGTCTCCCACACGGGTGCAGAGTCCCAGTGCATTGGGCTGTCCTCAACTGCTTTCCCAGGCCACAAGCAGGGAGCTGGATGGGAAGTGGAGCTGCCGGGATTAGAACTGGCGCCCATATGGGATCCCGGGGCATTCAAGTCGAGGACGTTAGCCACTAGGCCACGCCGCCGGGCCCTATTATAAAGTCTTAATAGCAAAAACTGGGAATATAATGTAAGTGAGATCTCTAATATTTGCGATTTTTTGGTAAATAGTAAAGTATTGTAATTTTTTTTTTTTTTTTGAGATAAATGTCTCTAATTCTTTTGGGTATTGCCAAATTGCCATATTGAAGTACTGAGTGTTTAAGAGGCCTGTTTTTCAGTAGCCTAGTCAGCTGAATGTGTCATCAGGCTTCTGGAATTTGGCCAGTTTGGTAGATAAGAACTGCTGCAACTCCGAGTATTTATTGAATTTCTCACATTTTCCATTTTAGTGGGTATTTTTTCATATACTTAAAAGAAATTTTGTGTTTTTCCCCTTTCCCTGGGGTTAAGCATTGTCATTGGAAACTGCCTAATGTCGGATAAGGATGCATCAAAACATTTTGTAAGAGATTTGTATTTCCCCCACACCACCTCTGATGAAATTAGTATCATTGAACTGACTTTGTGGTAGGCTGTGGAACTGGTGCTTGGAATGTGAGCTCCTGGAAAATGACACAAAATAACCTTTTGAGTTTATTCTGTAAAGGGAAGTACACCTTTACACAATTGGTAACATCTGCTGCTGGTGATGAAAAAAAATAGTCACCTGCGAAAAATTGTCCGCTGCAAAGTGGCAGCAGAGCTGGAGTGTTTGAGGGCTTCCATTCTTCGCTGAAGTAGGTACTCCATTGATGCTTGATTAGAATTAGATCAAGGTCATGATAGAACGGGATTGGCAAGTACAGAGTTAGTAAGGGTTTTTGAGGTAGGTAGGGTGTTTTAGAAATCTGCAACATTGGAAAGGGAACAATCATTTGCTGCTATTTATTAAAAACTTGAATAGTCCGATGTTGGTTTATATGGTTTTTCTGTGAAGTTCCTGAAATGAACAATGAAGTTATTTGTAACTCTTATCTGAACAGGCAAGAGTTTCCTGGAATAGTAAGTCATGTTTGTTGAGACAGTTGAATAGTGATTCTTAATGTAGACTGTAAACTCAATGTAAACAGTTTCAGTTCTCACTGTTCATTCAGAACCACAGTAAAACTTGAGAATATATTCTAAGTCCACTGCTTGGGTCCGTCTGCAAAGGCAACACATTTTTCAGTTAGTGGTTTGACTTTCAGTACTCCCCACCCCTTGTTCTCTGCCCTACCACCGAGAAATGAGGCCTAAGTATTCCAGTTAAGATATGTAAAATACACAAGTCGATGGCTGGTTCTAAGAAACTGCTGCTCTGTGTAGAAATGTTGGAATTAGTACACAGTTGCTAGTGAAACCATGTACCTGGATAAGCTTGCTTGAGGAAACAATGAGAAGCTCTAGTACTTACTGGTTACAGTGGTCTGTCTCTGAGTTCAGAGGTGTAGCGAGAGGTTGGAGTAATAACTCCACAGAGTGGCCAGAAGGGTCGGGGGAAAATCAGGATATTGGTGTTCTTTTTTTAAAGATTTACTTATTTTTATTACAAAGTCAGATATACAGAGAGGAGGAGAGACAGAGAGGAAGATCTTCCATCCGATGATTCACTCCCCAAGTGAGCCACAACAGCCGGTGCTGTGCCTATCCGAAGCCGGGAATTTGGAACCTCTTCCTC
Organism: Ochotona princeps; assembly: GCF_030435755.1. Classification (NCBI taxonomy): domain Eukaryota; kingdom Metazoa; phylum Chordata; class Mammalia; order Lagomorpha; family Ochotonidae; genus Ochotona; species Ochotona princeps. The sequence continues at coordinate 45,810,168 of NC_080846.1, read as the reverse complement.
CAGGTCTCCCACATGGGTGCAGTGTCCCAAAGCTTTGGACCATCCTCGACTGCTTTCCCAGGCCACAAGCAGGGAGCTGGATGGGAAGTGGAGCTGCCGGGATTAGAACCGGCGCCCATATGGGATCTTGGGGCTTTCAAGGCGAGGACTTTAGCCGCTAGGCCACGCTGCTGGGCCCGAAATCAGGATATTGTTACAGGAAACCTAAAAGTGATTTTTTGTATATGCCCCAATGAAGTGAACACAGTGTCCTTTGGATGTCATACTTCAGTAAAAGTACGAAAGGAAAAAATGAAGGTATTGGTGCAGGTTGGTAGAGGAAATTTCAGTCCATTGTTGACCAAAATATTACTTGGCACACAACTGCTTTGGTGCTAGAATAGACACCGGTGTGTGCACCAACCTTCTCCCTGCTTTCTGCCTTTGCAGTGGCTTTGCCCGTTAGGTGATTGGCTGTGTTGCTTCATTTATTGCTGATAACCTCTCTTGTCCTCAACTACCAGTGAGCTAACTACTTGACTGCTATTCAGCCTATTTATTTCTTTCCTTATCTCTTGTTTTCATGGACCTTGAGATCTCTGTTGCTTTTTGAGAAGCAAGATTATTTGAAAAGAATTATAAATGAGTAAGAGTATACCCTAGAGACAACAGAGGGTTAGAATTGGGCGGCAGTGGTGGTAGTGGGGGTTGCCTCTGGTAGAAAGATGCTTGAGCAAAGCTAGAGACATGCGTGAAAGGGAATAAAATCTACAAGTAATTTCATGAGATGATGAAACAGTTGCTGGGATTGTGATGACTAGAGCTGGGACTGAAGAGTAATGCCTGGTGGAGAAGCAGCTGTTGGAGCCATTGATAAGTTTATGTTGATAATTGTACATGTACTTATCATTTTTCTATGCATGTACAAAATAGAAGCTGTTCACAGAACCACTCAGTCTGTCCTGGCATTTTTCAGGTAAGAATTGCCTAGGGGGAAATTCTGTTTGAAGTTTAGTTTTTGTGAAATTGAGAATGATTTGCTAGACATAGTTAGCAACTTGACTCCCACATTAAGTCATAAAGTTTAAATCTCTGATCTTCTCTGTTATTGGAGGAAAGTCCATGGTGTGTAGTCTATACTTGTATATGAAACATATTTGATATTTATAATTTGAATTTTTTAAAAGGATTTTATTTTTTTAAAAGGTAGAATTAGAGGAAGAGACAGAAATCTTCCACTTGCCATTTCACTCCTTGAATGGTTGCAATGGTCAAGGGTGGGCCAGACAGAAGCCAAAAGCCAAGAGCTGCTTCTGAGGTCTCCGTGTGTATGCCAGGGACCAAGTACCAGGACCATCCACTGCTGCTTTCCCAAGCCATTAGCAGGGAACTGGATTGGAAGTGAAGAATCACACTGGTGCCTTTTGGGATGCTGGCACTGGAAGCAGCAAATTGAATGGACTAAGACACAACACCAGTCCCAATTTGGGAGTTTTCAGTGGAGGAAGTAACTTCTGTTTAATGCTTAGTTGTGTTACCACAGTGCATACATTCTAGTTTACCTCTCATATCTTTTTGAAGTAATTATTAATTCCTTTCTCCCAGGAAACTAAGTGTGGCTTTCTCAGTACCCTACTTTTCACATTCCCCTGTGTCCAAATAAGGAATCAGATAGCCTTACTCTAAAACTTATTCTCGATTTCTGTTACATAAAGAGCAATTGCTGTATGTTGTAAACCCTTTATCAATAATGCCAAAGTTGTATGTAATTAGCGTTTCACCACGGGTATTAATTAAGTTTAGGAACATGTTACCTCTCAGCTTTTGTGAATTAAGACTCAACAGACAGTAAGCAATAATGAAGCAAAGAAATCCATATGGTCATACTTTGATTAATTAGGATGTTAAATTCTGCTTACTGTTACAATAGTATCTTGTTTATAAGCATTCTGATTAAGTTATTACTCTTTTCAAATGTTATATAGCTTCTGAGCATGCTTTTTAAGATTTATTTGAAAGTCAGGATTGCAGAGAGAAGGAGAGAGGAGAGAGAGGGGCGAGAGGGAGACAAAGATCTTTTGTTTGTTGGTTTACTGCCCAAATGGCTGCAATGGCTGGAGCTGAGCCAGTCTTAAACCAGGAATCGGGAGCTTCTCCTGGGTGTCCCATGTGGGTACAGGGGCCTAGACTGTAAGCAGGGAGCTGAATCGGAAGTGGAGCAGCCGAGATGTGAACAAGATGCCATGTGGGATGCTGGTGCAGCAGGTAGAAGCTTAGTATGTTATCCCATGGCAGTGACTCCTTCTGAGCATTTTAAAAGCATCATTTTAATGCATATTCATATTTTTCCTCTTCCTTTATTTTGTGTTAGTTTAATCTAGTATTTGAGTATTCTACTTGTGGTATTCTGAGGTTTCCTAAGTAAGTGATGTTAGTAGACTAGAATATCTGGCAAATGCAGATGCAAACCTTTGAGAAAAAACAAAGGAAGATTCCACTTTTTTCTTCTTGTTTTGAAATTTTACAACTCGGCCTTTACTCTAGGTCTTAATAAAAAGAAAGTACATATGACTATTTCAAAAGGTTTTGAAATTGGTGTTAAGGATGTTTATTTTGATGCAGAAAAAATTAAATCCATGCAGTTTTTTTTTAAATCATATTTTCATGAACTTTTTGAAGACCTTGTAAATGCATTGGTTGAAAAAAATTTTTTGTCAGTATTGTAGGGAATAAGGATATTTTTTCCTCTGCCCCCGGAAAAATCACCAAAAAAATGGTTTTTCATGAAGGTGATGGTAATTTTATAGTTTTAAGATAAAATGATTCAGCCTTAGGAAAGACTGCTTTGGGTATCTTTATTGCCTTGAAAATTAACTGACCGTGAAAACAGCAGTATTTTTCTGACTTTGCATTCCCCCAAAAAAACTTTGCCAGAAGATTGCCAAGTGCTGGCATTTGTAATACATTGCCAAATTGTCCACTGTTGCCAAGGAAGTTGGCTACTGTCCAGTCGAATTTGTCTTAGGAAGACTTAGTAAAAGTGTTAGTTTTTAAAAATGTAATAAACTATTGTTGTCGGATTACAGAATGCCACAATAGCATATTCAGTTGTTTAGGTATCTCTTGGAGAGAAAAGTTAGAAAATTGCCTACGCACTTTTTTTTTTGTTGCTTGGAGGGAGAGGTTAAACATAAGAGATTTGTGTTTTTCTTTTGCCTAGAATGTTGAGAACATTCTTAATGAAGCTTTAAATACTGAGGAAGTAGAATTTTGTGAGGCCTATAATTTATTGTAATTGAAAAACGCATCATCTGATACAGAATTGAATTGTTTTTGAAGAGAATTGAAGTTTCCATTCATATAGTAGCAGTAATAATATAACCTTTTTCTAAAAAATTAGAAAAAAAAAGGTTTTTCTTGGTATGTCAGGGTTGGGGGCGGGGGAGGGGAGAGACAGAGATACCTTTCATCTGCTGGTTCAGTCACCAAATGGCCAGCCACACAATGACCAGAGCAGGGCCAGTTAAAAGCTAGGAGCCAGGAGCTTCTTCCAGGTGTCCCACGTGGGTGCAGGGTCCCAAGGCTTTGAGCTGTCCTCTGCTGCTTTCCAAGGCCACAAGCAGGGTGCTGGATAGGAAGTGGAGCAGCTGGGATATGAATTGACGCCCATGTTATGCTAGTGCCAGCAGGTAGAGTGTTGGGCTATTGTGCCACTGCCCCAGTCCCAGAATATAGCCTTTCAAGTATCTGAAACATTGTTAAAATTTCTTAATTCTTCATAAAATTACGTTCTAAAATGCTGTTTTAATTTCTTCCTGTTGGAGTTAGGCTGTGCTTAAAAGAATCAAATGGTTAACTGGGTGTCATAGGATATCCTTGTATCAGTAGGTCATCCTGGGCCAACATGTGGTAAAATCGAATCTTTTCAGTTTTCTTGACTAACATTCCTCTACAATTCATTTCAAGGTCGAAGCACTACAGAGAATTGTATGCCATTTAGAAGATATTGTATAAGGTTAATTTAAATGATAATTTGGTTGTGATATGACAAGAATCTGGAGGAATGAAGATTTTTTTAATAAAGCGTTTAATAAAGTTTGGTATAGCCCACTTAGTCCTAATGAATAAATCAACCAGAAGACCAGAATTTAAGCTTGAGGATTAGTTGAAAATACCATTAGGGCAGTGAGTTTTTAATCTTTTTAGTCTCAGGATTTCTTGATGGTCTAACTTTGTCTATGAGGATTGTATATAAATATTTAGTGTATTTTAAGTGAATATTTCTGATTCTTTTATTTATTTGGTAAGCAGAGAGCTGGAGAGAGGTCTCCACGTACCAGTTCACTTTCCAAACTCCTGCTACAGCCAGGAGAGGTCCAAAACCAGGACCTAGATACTTAGAGGAAGTCTTTGATGCAAGTGGCAGGAGCCTAGCTACTCCTTCTATGAAAGTGGAATCGGGAGCTAGGGCTGGGCATCAGACTCAGATATTCCACTGGAGAATATACGCAGCTTACCCCACATTTTAACTACTAGGCTAAGTCCTGCCCCATTGACTTCCTCACTTACTGTAATTGCTAGAAGGTAGGAAAATTGTAAGATACCCAACCAATTCTTTGCTTTTTTTTTTTTTTTTTTAAGATTTATTTTTATTGGAAAGGTTGATTTACAGAGAGAAGGAGAGATAGAAAGACCTTCCATCCACTGATCCACTCCCCAAGTTGGCTGCAATGACTGAGCTGATCCAGAGTCAGGAGCCAGGAGCTTTCTCTGGGTCTCCCATGTGGGTGCAGGGTTCTAAGGCTTTGGGCCATCCTCGATTGCTTTCCCAGGCCACATACAGGGAGCTGGATGGGAAGTGAAGCAGCTGGGATTGGCATTGGTGCCCATATGGGATCACGATGTGTGCAGGGCAAGGACTTTAGCCATTGGGGTAACCTCGCTGGGCCCCAACCAGTTCTTAATTATTGAATGAAGAGTTATGGGTGATGCCATGAAGCAGTTAAAGAACAGTGTTAAAAGACTTGAGCTGTAAGTGGCTCCCCTGCTCCTTATAAACCTGATCACATTTTTAAATTTTCATATCTGTTTCTTTAAGTGTAAAATGGGATAATTTTAGTGTGTATAGGGTTACTGTTACAGTTAAATGAGTTTGTATAAAATGCTAAAACAGATTGGCACATATTACTGCTTAATCATTTGTCCTAGTGTAGAGTACATGAAAAGGAAGAGGCATCATTTTGTCAACAATGTTAACTTTTGATAGTCTCACAATGATGTATTTTAAAATACTAACTGGAAAAATTGTATATTATGAAGTTACTTTTTCTTTGCTATTTAAAGCATTTCTTTTAACTTGCACAAATGGGAAAAATTGATAAAAGGTTTTACTAGTTAGGAAGTACGTGCTGTGGTGCAGCAATTATGAGGCCTATGTTTTATATGAGAAGGCCAGGTTTGAGGCCCAGCTACCCTGCCTCTGGTAATACATAGCCTGGGATATAGCAAGTGGTGATTAACAGGATCCTTGCCACCCACCTGAAACACTAGCAAGGAGTTCCAAGCTGCTAGCTTCCATCTGATCAAGCTCAACTGTTGTAGGTGTTTGCACAGTGAACAGCAAATGGAAACACTCATGTCCCCTGCCCCCCTTCATCCTTCATGTGTGTGTTGTTTCTTACTCTCTTGCAAATCAATAAAACTTACTAAAAGGAATTTTACTAAGATTGCACAAGAAGGGTTTCAAAAATTTAATGGAAAATGGCATTAAGAGATAATGTGGGGCCTGGCACAATGGCTTAGTGACTAAATCCTTGCCTTGTGTGCTTCGGGACCCTGGTTCATGTCCCAGCTGCTTCTCTTCCCATACAGTTCCTTGCTTGTGTCCTGGGAAAGAAGTAGAGGGAACCTGCATCTGTGTGGAAAACCTGGAAGAAGCTCCTGGCTTCACATGGGCTCAGCTCTGGGCATTGAAGCCAGTTGGGGAGTGAACCAGCAGATGGAAGAGCTTTGTCTCTCCTTCTTGCTGTAAATATGACTTTCCAATAAAAATAAATCTTAAAAAAAGGTAATACGCTTTGGAACTCCCTCATATTAATGAATTGTTAAAATATGTTTTCCTTTTACTTTTGTAAATATTGCAAGAAAAAATGGATTGAGAAGTACATAAATGTAAATCTCATTTAGTGAGAGGAAGAGGAAAAGTGTCCAGTGTTGTCAGTAGGCACTAGTCATTTTCTATATATATTATTTTTTTTAAAGATTTACTTATTTTTATTACAAAGTCAGATATACAGAGAGGAGGAGAGACAGAGAGGAAGATCTTCCATCCGATGATTCACTCCCCAAGTGAGCCGCAACGGGCCGGTGCTGCGCCAATCCGATGCCGGGAACCTGGAACCTCTTCCAGGTCTCCCACACGGGTGCAGAGTCCCAATGCATTGGGCCGTCCTCAACTGCTTTCCCAGGCCACAAGCAGGGAGCTGGATGGGAAGTGGAGCTGCCGGGATTAGAACTGGCGCCCATATGGGATCCCGGGGCATTCAAGGCGAGGACTTTAGCCACTAGGCCACGCTGCTGGGCCTATTTTCTATATATTTTTTACCATCTTGAAGAATGTAGTTGTTGATATACAGGGGCTGCTATGATTTGTATATGGTCGCTAGTTTGGTTACGTGAGCAGTGTTGGGACCTTTAAGAAGCAGTGCCTAGGGGCTCGGCAGAGAGGCCTAGTGGCTAAGGTCCTCGCCTTGATCCCATATGGCCGCTGGTTCTAATCCCGGCAGGTCCACTTCCTCTCTATCTCTCCTCCTCTCAGTATATCTAACTTTGTAATAAAAATAAAATAAATCTTTAAAAAAAAAAAAGCAGTGCCTAACCGAGGACTACTTCCCAGCTGCCAAGGAGACCACGGGGAATTGGAGTGCCTTCCAAGACCAAGAACTCTGAGGTCACCCACCCCCATTTGGATCTACCACATGGGATGGAAGAAGCCCAAATCCTGCCTTGCAAGATCCAAGGTCATTGGAACGACAACCAGGATCCCTGAGCAGTCCGCAGAAACAGAAGAACAATAACCTTCCTTCGGGACTAGGGAGAGGAGCTTTCTCTGGTCCTTGCCTGCTTCCAGCTTTGGATCCCCACCCTCTCTCGTAATGACCATCAGGATCGCTCCAGAAACCCCTCAAAACAAACAAACAAACAAACAAAACTAGAATAGATAGAGAACAACAAGGAAAGCTTAGAATCAGACAGGAGACAGTCAGTGGGGATGCACTTATAACTCACTTGGTGGGACACAAAGATTAGTTACTCCTCACTGGGGTATTGAAGATTTCTCTGCACACCCCTCCTATAACTGTTCACCTAAACTGTTGACATATGTCTTATTAGAGTTATAGAGTTAGACTACCCGAAAAACAGCCAGCAAAATCATGCTTCAATGCTATCAACTGCTAAATACCAAAATTAAAGTAGACATGAGACAGCTGAATAGTAATCTATAGCCATTTTAAGGTGTATAGAACCTCGTTGTATATAAACTAATAATTGAAATGTCAATGTAGAAGTCACAGGATGTGGTTCAGAACTTACATTCTTTTTTTTTTTTCCTTTGTCTCTTTTAACATATTGGTTGCTCAATACCATGTCAGCTCATTCCATACGTTATAAATTGTTACTGATGTTATGTCGGGGCTTTTAATTGAACGGGGTGATACTCTGCCGGCTCTGCCTTCAGACCAGAGAAGGTCTCTCCGAGAAACCGATGAACTTCTCTGGACAATAAGATGCTGGATTTTATGCTTGGTTGATGCTTGCAATGAAAGAATCTCAACTGAATTTGAACTGTGGTAATGCAACAAGGTGGAGGAGTCCACCATGGGGGAGGCGTTTGAGGAGGGGTGGGATGAATCCCAGTGCCTGTAAAACTGTGTCACATAATGCAATGTAATCAATAAAAAAAAAAATTAAGTGGGGGGTGCCCCTTCCGGGTCGGACCCAATGCTGGGGGTCATGTCAAAGACACTGCCGTAAGGCAGTGAACGAGTCCGTGGCTTCCCCCAGGACCCAAGAGAGCTCTTCCCTCAAGGTAAGTCTGCCAGGAGCGAACTTGGGAACTGGGGTAAAATTCCTAGCTCCGCCCTGCTTCTAAGATCTTGTGGCTGGGCAAGTTTGGGAGGGGTTCGAGCCTTGGGGTTGGGGGCCACTGCAGCTCCCTGCAGTGTGGCGGCTGGGGGGGGTGTCCCTGCTGGGTCTGACCCGATGCTGGGGACTCTCGCCAAAGACACTGCCAAGTCAGTGGCTTCCCACCAGTGCACCAAGTGGTGCGAGGCTTTGCCTGCTGGCCGCCCGGTGGCAAACTCTGGGGTTTTTATGATATGTAGTTGCGGTGGCAAACTCTGGGGTTTTTATGATATGTAGTTGCTGCCTGGGGTCACCCATGAATAAGGCTAGTTTTAGTGTAGGTGAGAAGTGAATTTTGGGTGATACCCAGTGACAGGGTCATGAAAATTTCAGGCATGCGTGGGGACTGAGGCTGGTGGTTTGGAAGGAAGTATCCAGAAGATAATTTGGGTTAGACATATTCACCAGCCCAATTAGGAATCCAGCGATGGGCTGTTAGCATAGAACATCACTGATCGCCACTTACCAGCCCACACCAAAGCTATGGATGGGGGCCTCTTTGGCAGTGTTGGGTACCATTACCCGACTGGGTGGTGGAGTGGTGGAGTGGTCGCATTTGGCAGGGTCAGGGCACTATCCAGCACGTGGGAGAACTTGGTCTGGGGGTAAACTCTGTGGGGCTGTGTGGGCCCAACCCTGTGGAAGTACAAATCCCCCTGGTTAGCTCTCAAGCTGGGGTTGTGATGGACTAAGCTAGACGTGACCATCCCACCTGCCATGACTCACAGGTAAAGGAACCCACAACAGTCAGGGCAGGTCAAGGTGGCAGCACCTGAATGTGCATCCTAAAACAGGATGTGGGGTGGGCCGGGTTGTCACTGGAAGGGGGCAAAATGGGCAGGGCCGAACAAGCCTTATCTCACAAGAAACAACAGAAATCAAGTTGGAGCACAGGTCATGCCGAGTAGGCCCTTGCACCTACTGATCTGCGTGAGACAGGGACGCTAAGCCACAGCATTTAAGGGGCCAGGACAAGTGAAGGGCTCTGCCAAGCTGAGTCAGAGCAACCACTGGCCTGCATGTGATCTAAGGCTGGGAATAGGCCTGGTTGGGGAGCTAAGGGGACACCCTAGCTGGGTTGAGTTTCCCACCAAGGAGCGCATGGGCTGGAATTGGGGCTGCGATCTGATCAGGATATGGTTGTAATCTCACTTGGCACAAGTGTGGACTGGGAATGGAAGTGCCAAGCCGGGCCAGACTCCAACACCATCTGGTGCTCTGAAGGACCAGGGGAGATGTGGGATGGACTAGGCTAAGTTTCAGCCCTTACTGAACCATGTGTGAGCTATATGTGGGTATGGAAGAGCCGTGGCTGGGATGAAACATTCGAACAGTAAGAACCAGATTGGGTTGAAGAACAGTCAGGAAACACCACTGTTCCTGCTAGGACAGGAGGTGAACTGAGTAGGGCTGACTCATGGACCCACTGGTGTGCACGAAATCTGGCACTGGGAGAGTTTCTGATGGAGGAGCCTGGGCAACTTCTCTGGCAGGACACAGTCCCTGCAGGTAAGTGCAAGAAACACAATAGGAAACAGCCCAGAACAGGCAATGGAAATTATCCCACTGGCATACACATGGCATGGGTTGGGGGCAGACCAGGATAAACCTGTTCACATTACCCTCTGGTGAATCCGAGCACCAGAACAGAGTGTGGGTTGACCCAGGTTTGGTTGCAGTACATACCAGTACACATTAGGGAATGCCAAGGTGAGGATGAGCCGTACCAGATGTGGTCCAGTACACATTAGGGAATGCCAAGGTGAGGATGAGCCGTACCAGATGTGGTTGCAGTGCCCAAACAGCACATGTGAAAACCAGGGGGAGGAGGCAAAGCCGACAGGGGAATGTGGGCTCCCCTGCTGGACAACTACTTCCATTGGAAAGCGTGAGTTGCAATGGGGGCAGATCAGAGTAGGCGAGGCTGTAACACCTGTGGGCCTCATGCGAGTTAGATAAGGGAAGGGCCACGGTGGGCTGACTGTTCTGACTGGTGCAAGCTAAAATTAGAGTGGGTGAGAGTTGTTTGAGCTTAGCTGCAGCATTAGCTGGCAGAGGCTGGCACTGGGAGCTAATTCTGTCAAGTCAAATGCCAGAACCATCTGGAGAGTGCATAATCTGGGAGTGGGTGTGGCCTAGAAGGGAAATAGTGGGCACCTCTCTTGGGGTTACCACTCTTACTGGTCAGCACAAAAACCAGGACAGGGCCTGGGGTGGCTAGATAGAAAGGCACCCGCCAGTAGGTGTGTGGGCTGGATATTACGTTGGTTGGTTTGAACTAGGCTTAAATGCCCATTGACATGTACGAGAGCTAAATGGGATGTGGGACAGACTGGTCAAGCCTGTGGTACATACTGGCATGGATGGGAACCAGGGTAGGGGGCAGAACTGGTTGGGGTTATGGGGAGTCGCCCCAACTAGGCTGCAGCTCCCCCTGGTTTGCGTGAGGACCGAGTATGAAGTGGGGAGGATTGAGCTGGACTACAGCACCCGTTGTTTCACAAGGAAGACAGGGCTGGAAACAGAACGGACCCAGCAATCGCAACGACCAGCATGTGCATAAGCTGATTGGTGTGACGGACGGTGTTGGACTCTGTACTAGCAAACTCATGCAAGAATCAGGTCTCAGATCATCCCGGATGAAGTTTCTTTGGAGATCCCTCCAACTGAACTGCTGATCTTAGAACCCCAACCATGAAGAGACTATGTCAGCCAGTGGACTCTGAATAGGTTTCATCACGATTGGAACTGCGATATTGGCAGCAATCCAGAACTGATGAACTATCAAAACTGTTAGAGCAGGACCCTCAAAACGCGCCTTCGGTTGGGGATCTAGGGTAGGAGGTTGGGTGGGGCTTTTCCCTTTTTTTTCTCCCCTGACCCCAGATACAGGGAAAAATGATATTAGTGTGGAAACAATGGTATTACCCACTTTCACCCTTGACCCTTTGTACCCTAATCAACTAAGTAAGAATATTAAAAAATAATTAAAAAATTTTTTTATTTTTTAAAAAGCAGTGCCTAGTGGAAGGGGACATGTCATTCCTTACCACCACCACCCCTTGTGGTTTCACTTCTGTCTGGTATTGTGATCACTTGTTTGGCGTTCTGCCATGACGTGAGTGACAGACAAGGGTGTCCTTATCAAAGGTGACCAGTGAGACTACCTTGATCTTGATTTTAAGCCTTTGAAACGGAGTGCTCTTTGTAAAGTTAGCCTACCTCAGGTATGTTACTACAGCAACAGAAAACAGGCTGATATAGGAACCTAGCTTGCTAAGTGGGTGGTTAACCTTACAAACAGAAGACTGTTCATGTTCAGTGTTGAGACTAATTTATTTGGAATAGGTATTTCAGATTGTTCTTGGAATACTAGATTTTTATTCAAAATTAGCATCAGGATAGTAAATGAATAAATCCAGGATTCTAGAATAGTGACTATTGAAAGGTTAGTAATTGTTTTGAAGCGTTAGTGAAAATAATCATTACATCGATTCCGTTTGCTCACAGAAAGAATAGGGAAATTGTTTTTTTCCTTTGTATCACTGAGGGTATTAGCTAATATAAATGCTTGTGAGATATATATACAGAAGTTAATTACACTTCAGGGTGTCAGGAACATCTGAGCTGAAATGGTATGTTTAAAACGAGATTCATGCCGCCTCTTTGTGTGATTTTAAGATAAAAAGGTCTGTATGTCACAGTAGGTCTTGTTTTCCCATTAGTGAAAGAATCTGTATATGTTGGAAGTTATTGAAACTACACAAGAGATTCTAAAAGCCATATGTGTTGGAACCTATTGAAACCACACAAGAGGTTCTACTTTGGGTTCCTTGAGAGGCATTTTCATATCCAGGCAGAATTTTTTTCCATTAAACTGAACATTTTCACTTGTTGTAATTAAATGAAGGTTTTTTTCCCCTCTTCAGTGATGAGTAAATTTAATGAGAGTAAATTAATTTTAGATTGAGTAATGCTAAATGCATACTGATTTTGCTTTCTCACTAACTCAGGAGTTCTGGAGATCCTTTGTGAATGCCATTAGGTTTTCTTTGCAGTTTGCACACCCAATGATGTATGCTTTAGTGGTTTTTCAGTTTGTTATGAAAGCAGCCATATAAATGAACATATATTCAGATGCCTAAGAACATACTCTAAACTTTGCCCTGTTGATTGATTTCCTACTATCAGTTCCTCCATAAAAATATTTACTATAAATGTCTATATCAAATAATAAGCAAATTTTACTTGATACCCACATCTTTCAAACTGTATTTGTTGAAATAATGAAATAAAGGTTTGTTGACACTCATAATGAAATTGAAATTTATAAAAAAAAATCATCACCTGAGAAATGTATGATAATAAGAACTAGATGTCTTACAGGAAGATTTTATAGCAAAATATTCACTTGATGATAGTAAACATGATATTTTTCTGCTTACCTTTATAACAAAGAATAATGCTATAGAATTCCTCAAAATTTCTGTTTATTTATTTGAAAAGTAGAGAGACAGCTCCTCATTTGTTGATTTACTCTCCAAATTCCTGTAGCAGCCAGAGCTGGGCCAGGCTGAATCCTGTAGGGGGACTCAGGCCAGATCTTTCACCTGGGTGACAAGGATCGAGGTATTTGAATCAAAACCTACTGCCTTTCACTGTGCTTGTTAGTAGGAAGCTGGAGTAAGGGGTGGGCCTAGACTCAAACCAAGAGCCTCCAGAGTGGGACACCGGCACCAAGTGGCATCTCACCCTCTGCTGAATGCCACCACTGCACACAAATTGTTGCCGCTCCTCTTCAGCACTCCACTTAAACAAAGTTGAAAGTATCCATTTGTTTTGCAATTAAGGTATTCGTTACAAGTTTATTTTAAAGTATTAAAATTGATGGCCATGGCGTATTTGATGCTAAATAGTTGCTAGTCAGTTGTTGCTAGTTGGACCTTACATTTGTTTTTCTATTAGTCTGTAAGTCTTGCTACTGCATCACATAATTTAATCAGAGATTGCCTAAACAAGTGAAATGCAGTGCGTGAGAGTCTGGAAAAACACAGAAAAGGCAGGATGAAGTTTGATGAAGGATAGTTGTATACATCTAGAGGAATTTGGTGTTCATTGCTTTACGGGTGTTTTTAAGATTTTTACTTTTAAAAGGAGCCAGTTAGGTGTGATGGCGTTTGAGTTGCTGTGTGGTTCATATAAGGTATTCCTGTCATGTATCAAGCCGCAGCCTCATGGCAAAGGATTGGTAAACACAGCTGCATAATTTTCACATGAAAATGCTTGAGGTACATAAGGGTTTTTGTTTTTTATTTTGGAGGGGGAGTAATTCCCTGAATTGCCAGTTTGACTAGTGGACTGGTTATTTATTTATTTATTTATTTATTTATTTATTTATTTATTTATTTATTTATATTGTAAAGGCAGATATACAGAGAAGAGGACAGACAGAGAGGAAGATCTTCTGTCGATGATTCACTCCCCAAGCTGCCGCAACGGCTGGAGCTGAGCCAGTCTGAAGCTAGGAGTCACGAACCTCCTCCAGGTCTCCCATGTGGGTGCAGGGTCCCAAGGCCTTGGGCCATTCTCTACTGCTTTCCCAGGCCACAGGCAGGGAGCTGGATGGGAAGTGGAGCTGCCGAGTAGAACCGCTGCCCATATGGGATCCCGGTGTGTTAAAGGCATCGCACCAGGTCCAATTAATTTCTTTTAACAATGCAGTTTAAATAGCTTAGAATTTACTTATTTTCAAAGATTTTTTTTTTACTTCATGTTTTTTTATCTTAAATATTTTAATACGCTATATAAGATACCAGAATGGTTTTGATTTATTATTATTATACTTTGGACTGGAGAAACCTGTCACTGATACTTTCACTCATATGAAAGACTGCCCATAAAAGAAATGACTAAAAGGACTTTCTGTGATTTCATTTGAAGTACATTTACCAATGTAGGTAGATTGGAAAACAGAGGAAAGTATTTGCTGGAAGGTTTTTGGCTTTCATCAAGTCTCAGATCTTCTCACAAGTGTTAAAATGTAACCAAAATCATTGAAAAATTTTTCCTAACTGCTTTGATGTTAGAATTTGTCTTTATGATTCTTCCCTGGGAGAAATATTCACAAGTCACCCAGAGGAAAAAGAACATTTCAAGTACTCTGCTGTTATACTGTTTCTGATTTGGTAATATAGTATTAGCTTTTAAAAATCTACTTTTAAAAATGTATCTGAAAAAAAATCAGATAAGATTCTTTCTTGTAAGGGAATAAAGTACGTTTGGTAGATCACTAAGTAAAATTTGTTTTCTTTTAGATAATTTAATATTTCCAGGATTGCTTTAGGCTGTGTTTCTTCTTTTAAAGAGATATTAATTGGATTTATTTTCAACTCTAGAATTGAACAACACTTTATTCGTCAAAATGGGATGAATATTTGATAACTGTGAGCTATCAAATAGAAGAAGTACAGTGTAGAGACAGAAAGGTTAAAGAAAAAACAAACATTGAAATGTGAACTGATCATTTCCAAAGATAATTAGATTGCCACATGAGGTGAGGCTAGGAACGGAGCAATAGAAAAATATTTGATTGGTTAACATCAGATTACTTCTGGTTACCTTTTTATGTAAGATTTAAGGCCTGTGGAAATTCATTATCATGCCAGTTAAAATCTCTAATCCCTGGTTTATCAGAAGGTCACATAAATATCTTAATTCCTTTTGATGATGTGAAAATTTAATAAGTTTCTCCATTCTAATTTTTAGCCTTATTCATTGGGTCATGATTTTTCTTTTAAAAACATCTTCAAGTATGTTCTGACTTTATTCAAGAATATTACCTAATTTCACAAAATTAGGAAACTTTTTTTTTTAAAGATTTATTCATTTTATTACAGTCAGATATATACAGAGGAGGAGAGACAGAGAGGAAGATCTTCCATTAGATGATTCACTCCTCAAGTGAGCCGCCACGGGCCGGTGCTGGAACCTCCTCCGGGTCTCCCATGCAGGTGCAGGGTCCCAATGCATTGGGCCATCCTCAACTGCTTTCCCAGGCCACAAGCAGGGAGCTGGCTGGAAAGTGGAGCTGCCGGAATTAGAACCGGCGCCCACATGGGATCCCGGGGCATTCAAGGCGAGGACTTTAGCCACTAGGCCACGCCGTGGGGCCTTAGAAAGGAAACTTTTAAGGGAAATTGTATAACAAATAATAACATAGTATTTAGACAGTTAATGTGGCATAAATATTTGTGATGCAAATAAAAATAACAAGGTAATGGTTTTTCATCTTCAGCATCTTTTTATGTCATGTTCCTGTTTAATATCTCTGGTGACCTCTTAAGTTGTTGAAGATATATCAGGATTTTTTCATGGTGCTAATAAAGAGAGAAGATAGAAATAGATTTCCAGCCCTTTCTTTAAAAGGAGGAAGGCTGATCTTTATTTATTTTTTTTGAAGGCAGATTTTATGGTGGGAAGTAGAGGCCAAGACCCTTCATCCACCAGGCTACTCCTCAAGCGGACCCAGTAGCCAGAGCTGTGCCAATCTGAAGCCAGCGCCTCCCCCAGATCTCCCATGTGGGTATAAGCTCTGGAGGCTCAGGCTATTCTCTGCTTCTTTACCAGGCCACAAGCAGGGAGCTGAAGGGAAAGTGGAGCAGCTGGGACATGAACCAGTGTGCATATGGGATCTTGGTACTTGGAGGTGTAATCAATCAGCAATCAAGCCATCATACCAGGCCCTGAGCTTAATTTTTTAAACAGTTTTTGAAGTTCATTTGTGAAATAGGATTAATAGATTAGTTGGAGCATTTTCATTCTTAATACTAATGTCATAATGCTATATGTCTATATGCAATTTTTTGTTAGTGCCTTAGGTTTAGTGAAATATGGTGTATTTGAAGTGGTAAGCACAAATATTACATTAAGGAAACGCAAGTTGGGATTTCCATGGTGCAGTAGGTGAAGCTGGCATCCATATGAGTCCAGTCTTGACTACTCCACCAGTGCTGCAGCTCCTCGTTTGTGCACCTGGAAAATCATCAGAGGATGACCCACAATCCTAGATGAAGTTATAGGACCCTGGCTTCAGCCTGACCCAGCCCTGGGTGTTGTGGCTGTTTTGGGAGTGAACCAGCAGATGGAAATATCTCTACCTCTACTTCTGCCCTTCAAGTAAGTAAATAAATTAAAAAAATATTAAAAAAAAATTTTTTTATTGGAAAGGCAGATTTACAGAGAGGAGGTATAGAGAGAAAGATCTTCTGCCTGCCGCTTCAGTCCCCAGGTAACGGCAGTGTCTGGACCTGAGCCAACCTGAAGCCGGGAGCCAGGAGCCAGGAGCTTGTTTTGTATCTCCCACATAGATGCAGAGTCCCAAGGCTTTGGGACCTCTTCGACTGCTTCCCTGGCCACTAACAGGGAGTTGGAATAGAAGTGGAGTAACTGGCACACAGACCAGCACCTTTATGGAATCCTGGCATATGCAAGGTGAGGATTTAACCCTAAATACATATTTCTCAAGAACCTTTACTTTTATAAAACTTTACCAGTCATTCCAAGAAACTGTTAGAACCTTTCAAGCAGTAAAATCGGAAGCATAGCTCAAAAATTATGAAGAAGTTGTGTATGAATTAGAAAATTCTTTAAGCTTATTTTTCAATTTAAATTTCCATGAATGTTTTGAAATACTGGCACATTAAAATGGATTTGGCCTAAATGAAAAAGCTGCTTAGTTTGAAAGTAATGAAACAACATTCATCCAAAATTCATTAATCCACATTAATCTTTTCCTGATGATTTTTTAAAATAGGTACAAGTTTGAAGTTTTCACATAGTGCCAAATTAAAAAAAAATAATTCCAGTTCTGGAGGCTCTGATTTTGCAAGATTTGAATATTGCTTTTACTATAGTACAGAATGAAGTTGTTTGTTGGTGTTTATTGTTCAAGTAATTTCCTCAGAAGCCCTCAGAAAAATCAAATACCTTACCTTAGAGTTTTGTACCTCTAAGTATGTGCTAAATGCTGCTGTAAGTATGCAAAATGGAGAAGTAAAGTCATACAGGGGTTACTGGCTGTGAGACTGTTTTCCTTGTGCTTCACACACTAAGCTGTAGTGTAAGACAGGGATCCATCGTGCTACAGCTTCTCTTACTGCTGGGTTGCTTTCACCTTCTGCTAATAGAAGGATCTGCCAGTGGTAGATAGGCAAGTTAAGGGAAGGGACAGGATTTCCTCCTTCTGGTTTATTTCCTGCTGTCAGTAGCTCCATAGCAACGGGGCTTTTACTCCATCAGGAACATGATTGGCAGAGGGTTGCAATTTGTAGTTTTTCCCTATTCCTAGAGTCCCCTTTTCTTACCCCACCCCATCAGCATCAGCTAACCGTTTCGTTTCAAAGAACTGAATTCAGCTTTGCAAGGACCCTAAATACAATATTGTGGTACTTGATGACCTGTGTTTTCCTTCTCAGAGCTCTGGATCCTGATTTTGTAGAGGTTTTTCCTTCAAGCCTTTGGCTTCTGTTCATTCTAGTCACTTCCCTTTATTTCTCTGTTTTAGGAGTAATCTGCTAATTGCTCTCTGATAATCTGGTTCTCCCCTTTTGCCTTTCCAGTTCTTGGGTTAGGTTACATTATGCCTGTTAAAATCGCTGTCCCTGCCTGGTGCGGTGGTTAAAATAATAGACTGTTGTAAATGTGCTGGGCTGTATGCTATTGTCTGTATGCCAGTAGATGTCACCCCCTTGGAGGCCAATAATGGAATCTTTTTGTGTTTGTCTTTAGTTCTTAACACAATATTTTGTGTACTTGTACTCAGTATTAAGTATTTTAATGAGTATGCTTTTAAGTAATTTTAAGGGAAAAACAAAAATCATGTGATTAGGTTTAAAACTTTTGTTTCAAAGTAAGCTTATCTTGTAATTATATTTTCCCCTTAAATCTGGTACAGAGAATAATTTTATTTTAATAATTTAGGGCATCTTAAGTTCCTAAGTAATGGGATGTTGAAACCAAATCTTAATATGACTTTAAACATTATGTAGTTCTCTGCCGGAAGTCACAGACTTCAGGTTGGTTGAACCCTTCCTGTTGTTTTTCCTGAGTGAATATGTACATTCTTACAGTTCTTGTAGTGCTGACTGTTCCAGAGAAGAATCCACATCCATCAGGACTCTTTTGATTATTGAGTCGCTGCTTATCATGTCATATTTATGACCGTTTTTCTTCAAAAATATTTTTGAGCCTTTTTTTAAAGATTTGTGTATTTTTTTTGTTGTTGTTGTTATTGTTGTTTGCAATGTCTTTTTAAAAAAATTTTTGGTGGGATTTCCCCCCTCCCAAACTCCCGCCCCCTGACAGGTTGTCCTCACGTTGCTACAATAGTATAGTCCTTCATAAAGAGTCATAATTCCGTCAGTCTCTGATTTAAGTGTGCCCCGACATTGCTGGTACAAACAGTGTCAGACAGTCCGGCATCCCATGTCTACACATTTCCAACAGTTTCACTGGGAGTCCATCTTTTATTTGGAAGCAGGAATGCGTGTTGCATTGTACCCCCATATGTGGATATGATAGACCCCAGTACTCCATCACTATACATTTCCATAAATAAGAAGCCATGAAACAAGGTCAACAGCTGTTATGAATTAGAACAATAGCCACAACAACAACAACAACAAATTACAGCACCATGAAAAGGAAAAACATGCCGCTGAGCAACCAACACATGGGTGACAAAAAGGAAACACCAAAGTCTGTTGGGAAAAATGATGCCACCGTGTAATCCATGAGGCAGTGATGAACTCGACAAGTATTTGGAATAAGTGAAACGGAAATAAAAACATCAAAACCATGGGTTGCAGCCCCCCCCCCAAAAAAAACCCAGCATGGATTGGGTTATTGAAGTTACATTTTCCATGATGGTTTCCTTAGAGGGAACATATGGTATTTGTTCTTTTGTGATTGACTCATTTCACTGAGCAAAATGGTCTCTAGTTGGCACCAGCTACTTGTAAGTGGCATAATTTCATTCTTAATAGCTGAATAATATTCCATGGAGTAGATGTACCACAGTTTCTTTAACCACTCTTTGGAAGCACATCTGGATTGTTTCCATGTCTTTGCTATTGTAGATTGTGCTGCTGCAAATATAGGATTGCACATCCCCTCTCATATGCAGATTTCATTTCTGTAGGGTGTATTCCTAGGAGTGGGATAGCTGGGTCAAATTTGTGTATTTGAAAGGCAGAATTCTAAAGAGAGGGAGCGTGTCTTATGTTTTCTGGTTCACCCCCAAATAGCTGCAACACATAGAGCTGTGTCAGACCAAAGCCAGGAACCCAGAGCTTCTTAGGGGTCTGCTGTGTGGGTGCTGTGGCCTGAAGCACCTTGGGCCTTCTTCCCCTGTTCTCTCATGTGTATTACCTAGGAGCTGGATCAGAAGTGGAGCAGCTGGCACTTAAACTGGCAACCAAGTGGAGAGATCCTGGTGTTGCAGGTGGCAGCTTAATTTGATGTGTTACAGCACTTTCCCCCTAAAATAATTTCTAAGATTTTTCTGTTTACTTGAAATACAAGGGGAGACAGAGCTCTCTCATCTACTACTTTACTCCCCAAATGGCTGTATTTAGCCAGGGCAGGGCCACCTGAAGTCAGGAGCTTGTCACTCAGTTTGGGTCTCCCATGTGGCTGGCAGGAATGAGCCACCTGAGGTGTTACCTTCTGCCTCTCAGTGTGTGCATCAGCAGGAAACGCGAGTCAACTCAAGGCCAGGCTCTGGGGCATGAGATCTGGGCATATTAAGCAGTGTCTAGTCGGGAGGCCAGGTGCTTAGCCTATCTTAGGATTTTGATGGAGTTTTGGTTTGTATTTAACCTTTTATTTGCTGTTCAAGTCTTTGAGATTTTAATAAAAAAAAAAATTTTTTTTTTTTTTTTTACAATTCTCGCTGTCTCCCTCTCTATGTAATGCCATTTTCACATAATTTTTTAAAATGACTTATTGGTGTTTGTTACTGCGTAACTTACTCAAACCTGAGTGCTATAAATGATCTTTATAGTAACATTGATAAACATCTCAGGTAGAACCAGTTCTTCTTCCACGGAATGTGATGTGTGTTTTTATGTTCATCCTCAGTGGTTGTAATAACCTGAGTAGTTATTAATCAGTAGAAAATTAAAGGGAATATTAGACAACTGCTTCGTTGGGTGCAAAATAGTAACAGGCATTAGATGGTAGTGCAACCAGGAAAGAAAGGAAAACTGAGAGTGGACTAATTCATTTCCCAAACAAAACACTTTCATACCTGCTGGCAGTCAAGTATAGACCAGTGATTTTAAGCAAAACAAAAAAATCATCTGACCGCAGTCACTTCAGGAAACTAATCCTTAGTTAAAAGCTAGTTGAAGGACTGGGAAAAATGAAATCTGTTCTTTGGACTCTTTTATTAATGAGAGTTTATTTATTAAGAGTTTTTAATCCATTCTTTATTTTCATCGTAACTCTTTTCTTCCTCTTTTTTTTTTCCGCTAAGTTTATTAACATTTTTTCCACCAACTTGTAAAGAATTGTGTTAATTATAAGGCTTAGCTCATGTCATATTATCCTCACTGGCCCCTTGTGATATGCTTATCTGTATCTGTGTTTATTGCAACAATAAAATAACATCTGTGAACACTGCTTCATAATGATTGGTGGTAATTTAATTTCTGCAACTACCTAATTGGTGACTGTTATAAATTCTGTATTTCAGTACTTTGTATTTCATGGAAGTATAGTATACATGTTTACCTAAACAATATATTTCATTTTCCCTCATTTTTTGGGGAAGTAGTTATACTAGGTGTACTCTTCTGAGACTGCTTTCCATGACTAGAAAGTCATGGCACCAGTGTTGAGTATTGCGTGTAGTTGTAGTTTGCTCAGTTTTACTATTGCATAATGTTCCACTCAGGGTATTTATACAGCTTGCTTAACCTATATATAAAAGGCATTTGAGTTGTTCCTGGTATTATACACTATAAATACATTATCATGAGCATTTCTGTTCATACACGTAAACATGTTAACGGTTTCTGTTCAACCCTGCTTAATATTAAAATTGCAAGATAGCATCCTCAAGAATTTGAACTGTTGGCCTAATATCACTGCTTCAATTTTCACTAAATAAAGCAAACTGATTTACTCTTGGAGAGAAAATATGAAAAATATGAAAAATACATTTAATACATGAAGCTATAACCTCCCAGTCCTTACTACTTTATTGTTTAAAAATGTTCAAGAGACTGAACAAGGTCATTTGAAGCTTAGAATTATCTGTACTCTGTGTGGTTGTGCGTTGAGAAATACAGTATAATGAGGAGGGGTCAGAGTGGAGCTGAGATGTAAAATAATATTTTTTTTGAGATTTGAAATACTTTAAACTGCTTTATTTCTGAATGACAGTGGAAGGACTTAAATATTTGTAGGTTAGTAATGTTTAGCTAGCTACCAGAGAAGATGATTGATTTTTCAGGGATTAGCGAGAATTGTCAGAGCCAAGTGTTTTAAAAGCAACTCCTTGTTTCAGTGAGTTCATGGTTTTTACAATTAAAGTTTTATTTTTTAAAATCAGTGTATGTTAAAACAAATGTATCTAGGATAAACAGTTAAGAGAATTTTATCCACTTACAAAAGAATAGATAAAAAGTAATGAAGTCTTAACATTTTTCAGATATTTTGTTTCCAATCCATGTTCCCTTTTAGTGGGTTTTCTTCTTTCTGTGTGTAGCCATTTGTGTAACAAAGTGAGGCAGTACCTCAAGTGGTTAACAATTGCTCTCTTGGTTCTGTTCTGAGTGGGCCCATTATCATCAAAAGCATCAGATGACATTTCTAAAAGATGACTGAATTCACTGAAACTGAACAGCTGTTTAAAACAAATGCTCTCTTTCTGTGGGGATTTATCATCTGAAAATCATTTAATGGTTAATCGTGATGAAAATGTCTTAACTTGACGGTGATTTTTAAATTAGATTTTAGTTATAAATGTTATAGTCCAACAATCTATACAAGATATGGTTAATGGTAAGAATTAAAATCATTTCAGTGGGAAGATATTCTTTTCTAAAGCTGGAGGATTTGGGGAGATTATTTCTACAAACAAGTGTGTTAAAAAATATTAGTAAGCCTGTCAGAAACTTCTGAGCAACTGCTGTAAGTTTTGTCCAAGTTCTTCTTAAATCCAAGAGGTGAGGGGTTAAGAGCTCCATTTCATACTTTTGTAGAGGGTTCCATGAAGTGGTAACTTGGTCCATACTATTTTAACAGACTCGGTTCGTTTATTTAGATTTTCAACACGTATCAGTGAAAATTTTCATGAAAAGTTCAGTGTTTGTTTTTGTTGAATTGTGGGGTTTTATAAAAGTTATAGAAACATTTAATATATTCACCTGGAGTTCTGTTTGTTTGCAATGGTATAACTTTTCATTCTGCAAATTTTGTAACACCTCTCAGAGTCTGTTCCCTCTGGACAGAGTTTGTATTATTTATGTTTCTGCCTTCAGTGCCTGCTATTTAGCCTGAGATCTGGTATGCTTCTTTGTGAATATTTGAATGAATGGATAAATTTTTTTAACATGTAAGAAAAGCAGTCAGCATGAGACAGTGGTGAAAGATTTTGCCAGTTAGCATGTTGATTGGCTTTAGGGAGAAACTTTAAGATATCAAAAAATGACTGATTCCAGTGTTTAGCATTGGCTGATATTCATTCATTCAACAAGTATTTATGCAAGCCTGCTGAGTACCAGATTTTGTGTTAAATACTGAAGATAATAATGTTAAACAAGGATCCCATTCTAGAGGAGGGAATCAACAACAGACCAGAAATTGAATGCTAGGCAACAAGACTGCGAGAAATGTGAAGCACTTTGGGAGGACAATGTGGCCTGGGTGTAGAGCTGTCATTTTTATATTAGGTGACCAAAAAAGAGACGTTTGACTAGAAACTAGAAGGAAGTGAGGAAGTAAACCAGTAACACATGGGGAGAAATAGAAACACATTGTAGGCAGAGAAAGAGTAAGTGCAGGTGGAAATAACAAGAAGACCCGATAGCTAGAGTGAAGGCGTGTAGTGAGGTTACAAAGGAGCGTGACAGGCAAGTCATTGACACATTTAAGGGCTTTGGATTGAATTGTTGAGCAAACTCTCAGTCACTGTGAACTTTTAGAGAAGAGAGATGCATACATAGTGTAAATGTTTATTGTGACTGCTTTGTAGAAAATACTCTAGGACAGTGATGTTGGGATGGGAGATGGAAGAGCACTTAGGATGCTCTAAATACTAAATTAGGATAGTGTAGCCCACATGAGAGACCAGGGCAGACCTCTTGGCTCCTGGCTTCTGCCTAGCTCAGCTCTGGTTATGGCAGTCAATTGGGGAGTGAGTCAGCAGATTGGAAATCTCTCTTACTGTCTATAATTTTGACTTTCAAATAAAATACGCAGGTCTTTAAAACGATTTTTTTTTTCTAGCAAAGAGATGATAGGTAGCACTTAGATTAGTAGTTTATGTGGCCAGATTCTAGATATATTCCAGTGTTTTGGTGTTGGGTTGGTTCTAAGAAAAGTGAAGAGAACCAGAGCAGGAGCAGGTTGTAGTTTTGTCTGGTGTATAAATGAAGACTGCAAGAACAGTAAGGCTTTTGGGAGATGGTGTAGATGTGCTGTGTCGTTGATATTTGTCCTGAAGGCTAGATTTTAACTCTTCTCTTACAAGGAGGGGAAAGAGTTCCTAACTATGGAACAAAAAGTTCAGATCACTCCAATTTTTAAGGCCAGATCCTTTAACTGTCAGAAACTTTACCCATTAGGTTTAATTTTTATGAGCCTCTTTTGGCTTTAGTTAATTGGCATAGATTATTTTTGATGTTCCTTCAGTTGTCAAAATTTGTTTTTCTGTCCTTGCTTTTGGAACTGCTTTGATGGTGGTTAATCTGCTTATTGGACTGTAGGCATTCCTCAGGTTTCTTACCTTCCCTCTTGTTACACCTTTTTTTTTCTTTTTGCCTTCAAATCAAAGTAGTTGTTACGTTGATTTAATTTAAATATTGGCTTTCTTCTGAACTCTAGGTTGATTCAAATTTGTTTCAAAAGGTTTAGCCTAGAATTCATTTTTCTTCCCAAATTTGCACTTCTTATGGTGGGCAATTAATAATTTTGATTATGAATACTACTGTTACTGATAGATAACCATTAACCTTGGTATTAAATTACTAATATTTAGTTTGCTAGGATAGATTAGTTAAACTTTTTAGGAAACTAACATAGTAGATCTCAGTACAATCCATGGTTCTGACATCGTTTCTGAAAGCCTATAAGGTCAAAACTTAATTTACATAACACTAAATAATACTTTTTTAATTACACTGACATTTGCTCTGATGGTGCATATGTATTTTTTTTTTTAAAGATTTATTCATTTTTTATTACAGCCAGATATACACAGAGGAGGAGAGACAGAGAGGAAGATCTTCCATCCGATGATTCACTCCCCAAGTGAGCCGCAACGGGCCGGTACACGCCGATCCGAAGCTGGGAACCAGGAACCTCTTCCGGGTCTTCCACGTGGGTGCAGGGTCCCAAAGCTTTGGGCCGTCCTCGACTGCTTTCCCAGGCCGCAAGCAGGGAGCTGGATGGGAAGTGGAGCTGCTGGGATTAGAACCGGCGCCCATATGGGATCCCGGGGCTTTCAAGGTGAGGACTTTAGCCGCTAGGCCACGCCGCCGGGCCCGGTGCATATGTATTATATATAAAAGTCTGGCTCTGGGCCTGGCACGGTGCCTAGCGGCTAAAGTTCTTGCCTTGCAGGTGCCAGGGATCTCATGGGTACCTGTTTGTGTCCTGGCTGTTACACTTCCCATCCAGCTCCCTGCTTGAGGCCTGGAAAAGCAGTCGCGGACAGCCCAAAGCCTTGGGCCCCTGCACCCGCACAGGAGACCAGGAAGAAACCCTTGGCTTCTGGTTTTGGATCAGCACAGCTCTGGCCATTACAGCCATTTGGGGAGTGAATCATTGGATGGAAGATCTCTGTCTCTGTCTCTCCCTCTCTGTATATTTGACTTTCCAATAAAAATAAAATAAATCTTAAAGAAGTTCTGGCTCCTTGTTGTGAATCATGGCAGTGACATTTATCTGCATTGCAGAGAGACAGAAACAAAAATAGTGTCACTTAAGAATATTCTTGATAAAGCCATAAAAATTTGCTACTTTTATTAAATATTATCCTTTGTTAATACATTTAATTTTATTAAATCTTACCATGTCTTTTTTAGTATTATGTGTGATTCAGCAGAAAATTTAAAACATCCCTGCTGCATGGTACCAACCACACAGGGGGTATAACATGTTTAAAGGGATGTTTTTATAGGTACATTCATTTATGGAAATAGGTTTTTATTATACAGTTGTGGTAAAAGAAAAGCTGAAATATACCTACCTGGAAAACAGCCTAAAAAGCAGCATATATTGCCTAATACAAGTTTTAATGTAAGTTTGTCTATTGTATGGGAACTTAATGTCTTTCAGTGTGGGCATGTCCATGATAGTGGCTGTGTCATAGTGGGTGAAGATGTCGCCCACCTTCAGTGCTAGTGTCCGGTGTGGGCACAGGTTGGAGTCCCAGCTACTCCATTTGAGATCCAGCTCCTTACTAATGTGCCTGGGAGAGGAATGGAAGATGACCCAATTGCTTGGGCCCCTGCTCCCGAGTGGGAGACCAGGAAGAAGCTCCTGGCTTAGGACTTGTACTGGCTGCAGCCTTTCAGCCATTTGGGAGGGAACCAGCAAATGGAAGCTATTCCTTCTCTCCGTCCCTTCTACGTTCTCCCTCCCTCCCTTTTCCCCTCTCCTACACCTCCCTTTTCTTTCTCTCTCCCTTTCCCTCCCTGCCTTTCAAATACATAATTAATTTATAAAAATGTGTTTATGATGATGCATGGCCACATTTTAAATAATGCTGATTACTATATTTTTACAGTTCATTTTATTTAGCTCAGATATCCAAAATTAATTTGACCATGGGATGCTGTAGGAGGACATTGTGACCGTAGAAGGTCAGTGAGCACAGGATTACAGTTGGTTGGATAATATTTGGAGGAGAATAACCAAATGACTACCTTTTGTATACCTTATTGGATATCATTTGCATAAGAACAGTTGAGTGGAGAGTATGTATATGAGAACACCTGGTGGAATATACAAGAGTTCCAAACAAAAGCATTGATGGTTTTGTTGATGAGCTCAATACTTCCTCCCTTATCTTGTATGGCCCTCAGTGTATAAAGTTTGATGCCACTAATAAACTACGGCTTTTGACCATCAGTCAGGGTCCACGTGTGTTATTATGGGCTCCATGCACCAAGTCCATCGCTGCGGGACAGCGACAACTGGCGCCCGAACAGGGACTTGAAAGAAGAAGAGAAAGTGCAGCGGAGACCCCCACAGAAAGTGGTGAGTGGGACAATGGGCCAGAACCAGTGTAGGGCACAGTCTTTTATCTCTTTTATGCAGAATTTTTTAGTGAAAAGTGGAGCGAAGGTAACTAGGCAGCGATTGCATTCTTATTTAGAGCTTGTTAGTGAATATAATCCTTGGTCTCCAGATGAATGGACACTAGAAACTGGACTTTAGAATTTTACTCAGAAAAATGGTGAAAAGGCCGGAAGGATAGAAGATATTCAAGTTAGTTTTTGGATTATATCGGCTTTAATTAGAGCTATTATTATAATTTTAGAAGGGGAATCTGCAAGAAATTCCTCTAAGGGAAGACACCCCCAAAATGTCGCTAAAAAAGAAGTGTTTCATAGTACGGACAAGGAAGAAAGAGAAAGGGAATCCTTAAGAGACCCACCTAACAGGAAAGGACGCTGTAATATGGCTAAAAAAGAAACACCTCATAGTACAGATGAGGAGGATGGCAAAGAGGAGCCTGTGAGAGATTGCCCTAACGGGAGACGCCACCGTAATGTGGCTAGGAAAGAAATGGCTTATACTACAGATGAAGATGAGAAAGAATGAGAGACCCTCCCACGAGGAGATGCCACTGTAATGCAGCTAAAAGAGAAAGGCCTTATACTACAGATGTGGAAATTAGGAAAAGAAAACTTGGAAGATGTTACCATAATGTGACTGAAAATGAAATCAAAACTAAGAAAAAGAAAATTTTCAGTGTTAAACCACAGGATTTCTCTAGTGAGGTAAACTGAGGCTGGGATAAAGTAACAGTTACATATCAACCCATGCCGTCTTGCTCTTAAATCTGATCAAAAACGTTTCCAAATGTCTGATGTTCCCTGGAGACCTCATGAATTCCGATTGCTTTTTCCAGTCATACTTAGTCAAGAAAATAATCAACCTACCTATGAAAGCCTAGATGTTAATGCCATCATAGCTTTTAAAAAGGCTTGCTTGTCCTATGGACCTACTTCTTCTTATGTGTGGGAATATTTAAATGGCTGGAGCCAGGGAGCAAACTGGATTCCTTATGATTTTGAAGTAATAGCAAAAATAGGGTTTTCTCCTTCTCAATATTTACAATGGAAAATGTGGAGAAGCGATATGGCTAAAGAAAAACTGCTGTCCTTAGGAGCATCAGGTCGGCAACTCCCTGGCGGAGGACAATTGACTCATGATATGTTGGTTGGAGATGGACAGTGGGTTACTACAGAGCAACAGATACAGCTACCTCAAGCTGCGCTCATGCATATACGAGACGCAGCATTGTGGGCATGGGAGAAAATTGAGACTGGGTCTGAATTTGCAGGCAGTTATACAAAAGTCATTCAAGGAGCCAGAGAATCTTATGCTAATTTTGTAAGACGTTTGACAGACTCCATTGAAAAACAAGTTAGGGGAGAAGGCACTAGGAAATTGTTGTTAAAGCAACTGGCCTTTGATAATGCGAATGAGGACTGCCAGGCTGTTATTCGTCCTATAAAAGAAAGGATCTTCTGGTTTACCTGAAAGCCTGTCGCAACATAGGGACATTTAAACACTGTGCCCACCTAGCAGCACTTGAAACTTTTGCTATTCAAAAACAAATGAAGGCTAAATGTTTTAATTGTGGCAAGCCAGGACACCTTAGAAAAGATTGCCGAATGCTTCCTTCAACTCAAAAATACCATGCGGATCCTTTTAGCAGTCACTCCCCTGGAATATGTCTTAAGTGCCAAAGAGGCCGACACTGGAAAAAAGAATGTAAGTCCAAATTTGACCGTGATGGCAGATGCCTGTGGCCAGAAGACTCTGGGAGGGGTCAGCCCCAGGTCCCAAACATTCACAGGTTTACAAAACGGGAATTTGCAGAGAAGCTACAAACTTAAAACTGCCACTGTCTCATTGCCCCACCTGTGCTCCTCACCCTGCAAGTATAAATCCTGGAGGCTGAAATTCCAGTCAGTTGTGGTGTATGCATGTTACTCATATAGCACTTTTTCCTATACAGCATTGCTTAATTATGTGTACTAATTTTTAAGTACAAGTCTTTATATTAAGTTAATTTTTATGTTCACTGTCTCATTGAGTTCTCATTGTTTAAAATTAGCAAAAGCAATGTTCTTGCTTTAAGGAGTGTTTAGGTGATGTCATTATATCATTATAAAGTGAATGTTTGCTGTTTTGTTTGTTAATGTACGCAAGTTGTAACCGCATGTCTTTTGGAATATTTTATAATGCTGAGGAAGCTGGCCTTCAGTTTAATGGCTAGCTTTCACAATAATCACCAATTTCAAGGTCTTGTGGTAGATGTTTAGCAAACTGACTTCATCTGTATATCCATTGCAACTTTTGGGAGCTTGGAATTCAAAGAAGATACTAGGCTTTTGTAAATCTTGAGGGTTTTTTGGGGGGACATTTAATAAAAATGTGAAATTTTATCGTAAATAATTTGGTATAAAATTGAACTCGAACACTATCTGATTATTCCAAGGTATAAGTTAATGTGATATTCATTGTCTACAAAGTGTTTGCATGTATTAATTGCATGTATTAATGTAATTCTTGTGTTTTTGGCTGGTTATCAAATCTCTCACTGCCTTTAATGTCAAGGTTTTGTATTTGTTTTAAAGATTTGAGTGATGATCTCGCATCAACAACCAACTGTAATCCTGTGCTCACTGACCTTCTGTGGTCACAATGTCCTCCTACAGGATGCTTTTTTATTTTTTTAATTGTTTTATTTGAAAGAGTTAGAGGGGGAGGAATGGAGGGAGGGAGGGAGAGAGCTAACTGCCATCTGCTGATTTACTCCCAAAATGGCCACAACAGCCAGAACTGGGTCTGATTGAAGCCAGGAGCTTCTTGCTGGTCTCCCACATGGGTTTCTACACATTTCATTGCTTTCTCACACATGTTAGCACGGAGCAGGGTTGAAAGTAGAGCAGCCAGAACTTAATCTAGTGCCAATACAGGATGCTGGCATGGCAGATGTCAGCTTTACCCTCTGTACCAGTTCTGGCCCCTGTTGGCTGCTTTTTCCTTTTTAAATAACATTTTAGAATCTTGAGGGATATTCACATTCCACAGAAAATTGTATGAATTCCATTGATATGATGACAAATCTGGCATTTTGTTGACCTTTTAGTAGTGGTGGGCCAGATAATAGTGTGTAGTGTTGCTTTCTTGTAGTTTCTATATAATACAAACTTCATACATTCCTCGTAATGTTTTCATATAGAAATCTAATAATTACACTGTTCCACAAACTTTAATGTTTTATACAATTATCTAAGTAGTAAAAGCAAGGTATTATTTGAAACATTGTTGCTGAAAAATACTGCATTTTGTTCTTGATTATAGTTAACAGATTTCCCATTTCAGTTCAAACTTTGTGTGAAAAGAACAGTATAAAAACTCTGTCAGGCCTCTAGGCTTAGGGGCTGGATCCATCACGGGTCAGCGTTCTTGAGGTGTGATGATATTTTGTTCATCACTGGAATCAGGTGTTAGGGTTTGGGATCTGAGAGAGCACCTGTGAGATTCAGGAAGCTTCATCATCCTTTGTCTCTTGGTCCAGTTGTCAGCTTTGAGCAGCTGGGATATTTTTTTCTTGCCAGCCAAACTTTCTTTACCTTTGGAGAAAGCATGTAGCTAAAATGTGTAGTCTTTGTGTGGCAAACTTGGTAAAGGCCTTGTGCCATTTGGACAACAGTTGCTTTAAGCTTTCCTCCCATGTCCTCAGCATTTTATGGGTTCATCTCCTTAATCCCATAAGATTATTCTTTCTTTTCTTTTTAAAATTCATTTTTTTTTTATTGAAAAGGCAAACTTACAGAGAGAAAGAGAAAAATATTCTGTCCACTGGCTGATTCCCTAAGTAGCTGCAATGGCCAGAGCTGAGCTGATCCAAAGCCAGGAGCCAAGAGTGTCTTCTGGGTTTCCATGCAGGTGTAGGGTCCCAAGGCTTGGGCCATCCTCCACTGCTTTCCCAGGTGGAGAAACCAAGTATCCCCTCACCTTCTCTCTGCCACAAGGACTAAACAGGCTAGCAGACTTCTCAGGGCCCATAGCTACATGGCTTTTCTTGCAGAACAAACTTTGTCAGTCTAGTTTGTCGCTGAACTAGGTCTGACCAACCAACCAACCGCTCAAGGAAGTCAGGATGCTGCCTGCTGTGCTGTCTGTACAGGACTGAAGAATTGGAGGGGGAATCATAGCTTCAGCTTTGCAGAGACGATTTTTCCATCTAAATCATCAGCCATTGCATCCATCTTGCAGTCTTCTGTTTGTCTTAGTGTCCACTCAGGGTCCAGATTCTGAGGTAGTTGGTGCTGGTTATAGTTGCAGTTTTGTGGTTGTTTTGGTGGATTGATAAACCTCAGGTTCATTCTTTGACATTTTGTAAGTTGAGTTATAGAGTAGTCTTAGTTAGTGTTATTTTGGTTTCCTTTTTCTGGTTTGCATTTGATTGTTCATACTAGCAAAGGGAAAAAAAATCGCCCTCAGATTTTGAGCACATAAAGGATTCATATTTTTTTTGTGTTGAAAAATTTGCAAGTATAACGGCAATTTTAATTCAGCATCTTCTCAGTGGTTGGTTAAGTCATTTGTGTTTTACATATAGAACAAACTTAACTTTCTTAAAAAAAATGTATATTCTGTTGATTCATGTTTCCATATGGTTAGCTTCAATGTCAAGGAGAACGTTTGATACTCATCATGGTTTGATCTCTGGAAAAAAGAATGGAATTTGCTTATAAGTCATTTGATGAAATCACTGCATTTACAAGTTTTTATTTAAGGCCAGAATTTTGACAGAAGATGTTATATAAATAAATAAAGATTTTTGTGATGTCATGTTATTCCACTTGATATTTCAAAAACATTGACAAATAGAAAAATTTAGCAGAACATTAGGTTGACATTTCAGTCTTGAGTTTTAATCCTAACTCCAAAATGCTCAATTTGTTATATATGTAAATTTTGTTTATTTACCTGAAGAAAACCTTGTAGGCAATTTGAAAACAGTTTCTGGTCTTCTGTTTTTCTGCACTTGTTAAGAATGTTTTAAAAATATTTTAGATACATAAGCAGTGAGTTGTCACTTTTATATCTTGAATATTAGAATACTCTAAAATAAATTTGTGTTTTAAAGGGTTTCTGATTGAAATTCCAATTGTGATACAATGGGAGGCCAGTTTTACAAAGACTCAGAAGTCTTGTTTGACAGTGTTTACAGTGTTTAAAACAGCTGCTGTTGTCTTTTTTTAAAATGCGTATGCATACATGTTTTTGCATTCCTGAGGCAAAACTCATTTTACATTTGAGAATAGTTATTTGTGTTCTGTTGAGTAAGTAGAATAGTTATGTTTTTGGCATTAAAGAAATGAAAATTCTGTTAGTTGTTTTGCAATTTTGACTCTAGGTGAATTACAGTTGTAAGCTCCTTTTATGCATTTGTGTTTGGAAGCTGATTTTAAACGTTTTCTGTGTGTGTGTTTTTAAGGAGAAAGGTCATGGCATGTCTGTAGCACGAATTAATATAAAACTATCTCATGGTCAGCACAATGACTCAACGGGTTAATCTTCCACCTTTAAGTCCTGTCATCTCCAAAGTAGGGGCTGATCTTAGTCTTGGCTGTTCCACTTCTGATCCAGCTCCCTACTCACAGCCTGGGAAAGCAGCAGAGGATCCCCCAGTCCTTGGGCCTCTGCACCCACTTTGGAGACCTGGGAGCGGCTCCTGACTTTGAATTGGTTCAGCTCTGTCTGGTCATTGGGGCCATTTCGGGATTGAACCAGCAGATGTAAGATCTTTCACTGTCTCTGCTCTCTTTAAATCTGCCTTTCAGATAAAAATAAACTAGATCTTTAAAAACGTAATATAAAACTGACTCAAATTTAGACAGTTTCCGTAAATCACACTGGTTTTTAAAAAGTGACTTATTTTATTTGAACGTTAGAGAGAGAGATGGAGGAAATGCAGGAAGCGAGACTGAGACTCAAAGGAAGAGATTGTCTCAGGCTCACTCAGACGCCCTCAACAGCCAGAGCCAGTCCAAGCTGAACTCAAGGGCCCGGAAACTCAGGCCAGATCTCCTATGTAACTGACAGGGACCCTGCCTCTTTAGCCATCATGTGCTGCATTCCAGGATAAACTATAGAAGCTGGAGTTGGAAGTGGAGATGAGACCAAACCCAGGCACTCTTGTATGGGATATAGTATCATAGCATCTTCTTTTTAAAAGGTTTATTTATTTTTATTGGTTGGCAGATATATAGAGAGGAGGAGAGACAGAGAGGAAGATCTTTCGTCCGATGATTTCACTCTCCAAGTGGCTGCAATGGCTGGAGCTGAGCCGAGCCTATCCGAAAGCAGGAGCCAGGAGTTTCTTCTGGGTCTCCCACATGGGTGCAGAGTCCCAAAGCCTTGGACAGTCCTCGACTGCATTCCTGGGCCACAATCAGGGAGCTGGATGGGAAGTGGGGCCACCAGCATTAGAACCAGCATCCATATGGGATCCCAGCATGTGCAAGGCGAGGACTTTAGCCACCAGGCTATCATGTCAGGCCCGGGATATAGTATCTTAATGACATCTTAACCACCATATAAGGTGTCTTTCCTGTGAATCTGATTGCTATCCTATATTAATATCCATATGAATGATAGTGTAAAGTCTTCTTCTAAAGAACCAAAGTAAGAATTTTGATTAAACTAGGTAAAATGTTTTAACCAAACTTTCGAGAATTTTGATCCTAGTTAGCCAGTAATTTAGCACTGCCTCATTATAATACATAATAAGGACTAAATAAACTAACAAATTGCTGCTTTGCAAAGGATGTTTTCATTTTAGCAGGTTGGTTCTAAGCTAATGAAACTGGGTATGGGTAATTACACTTAAAGATGACTAGAAATACCAGTGAATTTATTTGTCTGGGATATCTATATATCTATATATATAGATATATAGATATATAGATATATATTTGTCTTTTGTAGTGCAGTGGGTGTTGTGTACTTGAGGTTGCATTGCTGCTTGAAATACCTTCATCTTGTACTTTTTTTCTCCTGTGTGCAAATGGGATACAGTTCTACTACAATGTCAAACCATCTTTATGTGCTTGTTATCACTTTTCCCAGAAGAGAAAGGGAAGACAGGCATCTTCAGAAAATCTCCTTCCTGGTTCCACTGTGATGAGTGACAGTTAAATTGATAGACCTAAGCATCAAAATAGTACTGGTACTTTAACTACATTTTCTTTAAAAAAAATCACATTGAAGAAATTTCCAGTCCTTTAAAATTTTGATGTAGTGCTTTAAGTTTGACTTTTTTGGTTGTGTAGAACTTCTACTTTTTTGATGATGCCAAATATTTAATGTAGCAAGAGTCAGAGTGAGTGAATCTTTTTAAACAAGAGGTTGAATTTTCTTTACCTAAAGCAAGAATTTTTCATTATACTGTTGCTATTTTGAAGCAATAAAATATTCATAACTTTAATTGTGTGATCATTTTATTTTCAGGATTTTTCAAGTCGTACTCAACTGATAGGATGAAAAAATTTAAGAGAAGATTGTCCCTCACACTTCGAGGAAGCCAGACTATTGATGAGTCGCTGTCTGAGCTGGCAGAGCAGATGACCATTGAAGAAAGCAGCAGCAAGGACAATGGTAAACCATTGAAATGGGAAGATACTTTCCCCTCTGAATTACACTGTGAAAAACGCTCTCTAGATAAGTTCATCCAGGCTTCATTTTATTTTCTCATAACTTTCTCATGTGTCTTAGGACACAGAATACTGTAGCTTTGCATGCTTGTTTCCTGGAATGTTCTAATTCCACAAGTGTTCACCTAGTTTCAGATCCTGAGGATTCTTCTATACCATGTATCTTTGTATTCTTTTTTTTTTTTTTTTTTTGGTATCTTAGGAGGTTTATTCCAACGGGGCAGGAACAGGGTAGAGGTGGTGAAAATCAGGAAAGAAGGGGAGAGAAGAGAAGGGAAAGAGAGCCGCACCTGGGGTGGGGCCTTTTTGTCTGCCAGGTGTAGGGGGCGGGGATTGGGAGGGATTGAGGGCAGGCCTCAGGAGGTTGGCGCCTGCAGGTGAATGCCTAGGGATGATTGGCGAGTGGGCGGAGTTGGGGAGGGGGCTGGATGATTGGGGTGGGATTCTCAGGTGGAATGCCAGGTTACATCTGATTGGTGGACGGCTGAACTTCATGAGCTGTGAGGAAGAAGGAATGGCGCTGGGTCCGGGGAGGGATATTGGAATAACTCCTTACATTCCTCCCTTTTGTTGTATATAAAGGAAGAGGGGCATTGTTCTCTGGCTTCTAGGAGCTGTTTTTTCTTGGCAGTGGTTGCAGCCTGGCGGGAGGAATGGGAGATGGAGGGACGCTTCTAGTCCTGCAAAAGTGGTTAATGGTTTGATTAAAAAAATTTTACATTTAAGTGGATGGGAATGGAGGGAAGAAAAACCTTCAAGTGCCAGGCAGTACTTCAGACATCTGATGACTTCTACTTCTACCAGGAGCCTCTAGAACCCCTGACTCCTGCAGTTACTCAACAACGCCCCCTTTCAGCTCGAAGAAGCTAGAGCGGTCATCGTCCCTTTATCCCTGTTCACTCCTCTGTTTGGAAATATGAGGAGTTAGATAGGATGATAGGTAGTCAGGGTCTCTGGTTCCTGGTGAAGCTACCCTGTCGATGCTGACCCTTCAGGAGTAATGAAGAATTAAGTACAAGAAGTCCTGGCTAAGAGAAAATGAACTCAAGCCACCTTTTCAATAGTATCTTTGTATTCTTAATAAGAATTACATAATATCCAAACTGCTAAATGTTTAATAAATATTCACATATTTTGTTGTTAGTATAATCTAATTTAAAAATCTTTTAAATGTGCTAGGGAAGCTTATTAAATTCCTGTTTTTGGCTTCCTCGTAGTTTTACAACATTTTTTGTGTGTGTGGCCTGTACACCTGCATTAAAGAGCATATATCCAGCATAGAGTCCAGCATCTTATTGTCCAGATAAGTTCAACGGCTTCTTGGGGAGACCTTCTCTGGTCTGAAGGTAGAGCTGGCAGAGTATCATCCCGTTCAATTAAAAGCCCCAACATAACATCAGCAACAATTTATAACGTTATGGAATTAATTGATATAGTATTAACCAGTATGTTAAAACTAAATGCAAGTTCTTAACCACATCCTGTGACTTCTACTTCATTGACATTTCAATTTTAGTTTATATACGGCCGGGTTCCATACATCTTAAAATAGCTATAGATTACTGTTCAGCTGTCTTGTGTCTATTTTCATTATAATATTTAGCCTTTTATAGTGTTGAAGCATAATTTTGCTGAACCTGGCTTTTTTTCGGGTAGTCTAGACTGGCTTATAACTCCAACAAGACATATGTCAACAATTAAGGTGCAGAACAGTTTTAGGAGGGGTGTGCAGAGAAATCCTCAATACCCTAGTGAGGAGTAACTAATATTTCATGTCTTCCTCACACCTTCCAGAATGATGGAAGATTTCTCCGCTCTCCCGCCCCATTACAGAATAACATAGGGTATTAAAAGTGTATTAGGTTGGGTCCCGGTGGCGTGGCCTAGTGGGTAAGGTCCTCGCCTTGAATGCGCTGGGATTCCCATATGGGTGCTGGTTCTAATCCTGGCAGCTCTACTTCTTCTCTATCTCTCCTTCTCTCTGTATATCTGACTTTGTAATAAAAATAAAATAAGTCTTTTAAAGAAAAAGTGTATTAAGTTTTACAATTCTTTGATGTAGATCATAAGCAGTCTGACTCACATTGGTTGTTGGTTTGTTGGTTACTTCACAATATCTTATTGCATGTGAGATAGGCTGCTTGAGGTTAAGATAATACTACATTTTACAGGTTCTGTTTTTCATATTGATATCATTTCATCTTAAATTAAGGCAAACATGCGGTATCTAACCTTTTGGGATTGGCTCATTTCCCTTAGCATTATGGTTTCTAGTTCGGCCCATTTTGCCACAAAGAACTGCATTTTTTTTTTTTTTAAATAGCTGAGTAGTATTCCATGGAGTAGATGAACCATAGCTTTCTTTTTTTTTTTTTTTTTAAAGATTTATTCATTTTATTACAGCCAGATATACACAGAGGAGAGACAGAGAGGAAGATCTTCCATCCGATGATTCACTCCCCAAGTGAGCCGCAACGGGCTGATGCGCGCCGATCCGAAGCCGGGAACCTGGAACCTCTTCCAGGTCTCCCACGCGGGTGCAGTGTCCCAATGCATTGGGCCGTCTTCAGCTGCTTTCGCAGGCCACAAGCAGGGAGCTGGATGGGAAGTGGAGCTGCTGGGATATGAACCGGCGCCCATATGGGATCCTGGGGCATTCAAGGCGAGGACCTTAGCGGCTAGCCACGCCGCCGGGCCTGAACCATAGCTTTCTTATCCAGTCTTCTGCTGATGGGCATTTTGGTTGCTTCCATGTTTTTGCAATTACTGGTTGTGCTGCTATGAACATAGGGGTGCATGTTGGTTTCTTGTGTAACAGGTGTTTTGGATATATTCCTAGGAGTGCTATTGCTGAATCATATGGTATGCAGATTTTGAGATGGAGATACCAGCACCCCGGAAAAGCAGCAAAAATCATAAATTATTTCAAAATTAAATAATGCATAACACAAATAATAGAAAGGTAGTCCTTCTTATGGTATTATCTTTCATGTGACTGCACATAACTAAAAACATTCATTGTATTAATATTATCTGTTAGCATTGATTATTTGTGTTAGGATACGATTAGATTACTGGATAATTCAAATCCTTCCAAATCATGTGTGCATTGATAGTATGTATTTCTCCCTCTATGAAAAAAAAACACAGTCAAAATGAAACTAAGCAAAAGTGATTGATCTGTCTTATCTCATTAAAAAGTATAAAAAAGTCAGGAAAAAAAAACCTATGAAATTCTGTCAGCACTCAGTAGTCTAAATGTAGAATTACTGCATTTTCAGCAAATCCAATCCTAGTGGTATACACCAAGGAACTGAACTAGGTATCTGTTAGCTGTCCAGCCATGATTGATTGGTGCAAACACGTGGACTGCTGACTGATGGTCAATAGCCGCAGTTTATCAGTGGCATCAGACTTTCGTAGACCAAGGGTCACTTAGGATAAGGGAGGAGATTTTGAGCTTATCTGTGGAACCCATCAATTGTTTCTACACCCTTGTTTGGAGTTCTTTTGTTTTGTATAAGCCACCAAGTGTTCTCATTTACAAGCTGTCTGCTCATTTGTTCCATGCAAATGATATCCAATCAGTCACGGAAAAGGCATCCATCTGATTGGTTTCCTATAAATGTATCACATCAGTTGTAATCTTGTGCTTGCTGACCTTCTAGGGTCACAGTGTCCTTCTACAGATATTGAAACAAAATATTGTACCTGAGTATTTTGTATACATAATAGCACCATTCAGAGTAACCTACAGATGGAAAAAACAACATAATATGGCCATCAACAAATGAATGGATAAATGAATTTAATATAGCCATAGAATGGAATATAATTCATCTATAAAATGAGGCAAAGTAGTGATAGAAACTATGAAATTGATGAGCTTTGCAAAGAAACTAGAGAATGTTCTCTATTGTGCTACCCATTTATAATCATCCCTACATTTACCTCCCACTCTGTCTAACCCCTCACAGAAATGTTCTAGAAACTGGAATCAGATCATGTCACTGCCATTTCAGAGCTGCTGTTTAAGTTTTTATAGTGATGTATAAAGTGCTCAGTGAGTTGTTCTCAGCCCCCCTCTCTGAAGCTACCGCTTACCCTAGTGTTCCTCTCATTCCCACCTCAGCATGTATTACAGCTATTCTTGCCTTGTTTCTGTTCTTCTAATACAGTAGTTCTCAAAATGTGGTCTGTGGACTAACAGCGTCAACATCGGTTGGAAATTTGTTAGAAATGCTTCTTTTCACATTTCACATAAAGCAGCCCAATCTCAGGAAATCTTGGAATCAGACTCAGTGATACTGTTTTCAGCAGTTCCTTGAATGTGACTTTGAAACACATTGAAGTTCGAAAACCATGTAAAGGCCATCTCTTCGTAGATTATTCCCCACTCACTTACCTCCCTTGATTGGCTTTTTTGTATCTTAAATTTGTAGAGAACTTTGCTCAACATTGAATGTAAAGTAGCTGTAACTTTTTTTTTCCATCACATCTTTTGTATATTACTTTTTGTTGGCTGGGGTGGGTAGGAGTGTGTGTGTGATATCTCTTCTTTCCAATAGATGTTATGTTCTTGTTGAGTGGCTTTTTTTTTTACCCAGTGACTGAATAGTGGTTATCAAAAACAGATATATAGTAAATATTCATTGAATGAATCAATGTAGTTGTAATCTCCTTTATTTTTATACTCTCTTAGCATAACCTTATATAGCAACTACATTGCTGTCTGCGGGCAGGATATTTTATTTTTTATTGTGATTCGATTAGGAAATATATAGGCAAACAAAAACCGTGTATATTCTAAACTGTATTTTCTATAATGTTCCTTATATGAACTTCTCCATCTATTTTGAGACAGTTGGTTATTTTATAAGATTTAATATTCTTAACTTTTTTTAGATTTATTTCTCTTATTTGAGAGTTAGAAAGAGAGAGAGACAGATTTTTCATCCATTGGTTCACTCCCAAAATGGCCACCATTGCCAGAGATAGGCTGATTAAAGCTGGAATCCAGGAATTTCTTCCACATCTCCCATGGGAATGTAGGGGCCCGAGGATTTGGGCCATCCTCTGCTTCTTTCCCAGACCATTTGCAGGAAGCTGGATTGGAAGTGGAGAATCTGGGACATGAACCCCTAGCCCTTTGGGATGCTGACACCAAGGGAAGAGGGTTAGTGTGCTGTGCCAATGCTCTGGTCCCCAAGATTCTCATATTCTTCATCAACAAGCCTCAGCCAGGGAAGGCACAGGCAACTTTGGAGAAATGTTCTTCATTATGTGTTAAGGCATTTGCCCGTATCTCCTATGGTCTTGTATGAGGATTAGAAGACCTTATATTGAGCCTCCAATATTCTTTTCCTTTACTCCATGCCCCTACTCCTGGCTCTTAGGCAGCCAGTAAGAAAGGATCAGGATCAGGCCATGTGGCTGTTGGTACCTTTTTTTTTTTTTTTTTTTTAAGGCTAATCCACTCATCTGTGTTATTACATCAAGAAGTTTTTCTTGTAAGAAGGATTGCTTACTCTAAGGTTCAGAGTCGCCTTGTCCTGCCACCCTGCTCTTAATGTGTGATAAGCCTGTTACACCTCATTGTCAGCTGTGGTAGAGGAGTTAGCCGTATTTTAGGTGACATAGTATTCAGAGCAGACTAGTTGGTTTTAAAATTTCTTGATTGCTACCTGTAAAAATATAATCCTAGTAACAAAAGGCTTGTGTGTCATGAAGACTATGTCCTTAACCTATTATCAAAGCTCTTCCTTAGAAGTATCAGGACGGGTCCAGTGCAGTAGATGCTGACTGGAAATACTAGTCTGGTCTGTCAGGAGGAAAAATAAGATAATTATTGGGCCCAGCGGCGTGGCCTAGCGGCTAAAGTCCTCACCTTGCATATGCTGGGATCCCATATGGCCACCCAGCGGACCCGCTTCCCATCCAACTCCGTGCTTGTGGCCTGGGAGAGGAGTCAAGGATGGCCCAAAGCCTTGGAATGCTGTATCCTCATGGGAGACCTGAAGGAAGTTCCAGGCTCCTGACTTAGGATTGAAGCAGTTCTGGCCATTGAGACCGCTTGGGGAGTGAATCAGCGGATGGAAAATCTTCCTATCTCTCCTCCTCTCTACATATCTGACTTTCCAATAAAAAATAAATAAACAAATAAAACCTAAAAGAAGAAAAAAATAGAAGGAGTCAGGCTGGAGAGATGGCCAAGTAGCTAGATCTTCACCTTGCACATCCTGTGTCCTATGTAGTTGCCAGTTTATGTCCCAGCTGTTCCACTTTCCATCCAGGATTTTCTTCTCTGTCTCTCCTTTTCTCTGTAAATATGCCTTTCCAATAAAGATAAGTCTTTAAAAAACTAGAAGCAGTCATAAGTGTCCTGTGAATATTACAAAGCACATCCTTTCCCATTTATAACTAATATTTCATTGTTGTGCTTTTAAAAGGTTTCCTCATGAATAATGAGTTTGCAGTTGTTTAAAAGCTCTCTTATATTTGGGCTGGCATTGTGGCATACTGGGTTAATCTGTAACCTGTGTAACTGGCATCCCACATGGGCACCAGTTTGGAGGCCCAACTGCTGCAGTTACAATCCAGGTCCTTGCTAATGTGCCTGGAAAAGCAACAGAAGATGACCCTGGTACTTGTGTTCCTGCTTCTCACATGGGAGACTCATATACATTTCCCACTTCTAGGCTCCTGTCTGTCCCAGCCCTAGCAGCTGCGGTCATTGGGTAGTGAACTAGCAGGGTGGAAGGTATCTCCCATTCCTCTCTGTGTAATACTTCTGAAATATAAATCTTAGAAAAAAAAATTGTTTAAAGTTTAATCTTGCTGGAATAATTCCAGACCCTTGTTGATCTGTACCTTAGTATTTCTCTTTGACTCACCAATTAAGGTATTATTTTGAATGTCTGACAGATATTAATGTTAATTCATTTAGGACAGGGGCATGCATTTTAATGCTGTAGCATGCTTAATCATAAGGCAAATACTAGGTAGCAAATTGGAGGAATGTAGAAACAAATTTTGACAGATAATAAGCAAATTAACAAAAAGTAGTTCTATTAGTTTTGTGATTATTAGCTAACTTTGATTATGTAAGAAGTGAATAAGGTTATTAAAGCAGCTTCAAGTACTAAAATATTTTCTGTATGATGTGCTTTCTTAGAAATCATTTTAGTTTAAGTACCTTATAGAGAGAATCAAGGAAATGAACTGTAATGAACTCTGTTACAACTTCATGTTGTGTTTTTGTTTGTGTTCTCCATGCGGTTCCTGTGTTCCTGAATCTTGGGCTGATGATGGATTGATTTTTGGATGCTGTGAACCACAGAGCCTATCGTGAAGAATGGCAGACCTCCAACGTCTCACAGTGTGCATTCCTTCCTCCACCAGTACACAGGGTCGTTCAAGAAGCCCCCATTGCGGAGACCACACAGCGTTATTGGAGGAAGCCTGGGCTCCTTCATGGCAATGCCCAGAAATGGAAGTAGATTGGGTAATTTGGTTATTTGTCCATTATATATAACTTTGTGATGGTGGGTAATGTGTACCTACTTAGGTTTCAGCTGTATGCAAGTCACTCATCCATTACTATCTGATTTCTTCTATCAGATAAAAATCAAGTTGGGAGTAGGAGAAATAACAAAGATGGAAAGTTCTGAACAGATAAAAGTGTTAATAAAGCAGCAAAATACTAAAAAACATCTACCCATGAAGGAAACAAACTTCCTAAGAAATGAATGCAGGATTTCAAAATGAGTGGCAGTTTAGGAAGGTGCTAAATTTAGGCTCATACCTTATTAACTCTTAAGATTACCATGTGATCGGAAAAAAAAGATTACCGTGCAATACAGTATAATAATTAGCATATATGATTATCATTAAAATCGTTACTCTACACTGAGTCTTTTTAAATGTCCAGGAGCAATACATGTCTACAATTTTCTGTATCTGTTTGTTTATATCTCTGACCTACTTTGAAGGTGTCTTATTACTATGTTTTAATTTTTAAAATCTTTTTAACCCTAACTGTTACCATCTAACAGATAATGTTTTCTTAAGTTCTTGAGGATTTTACCTTGCTGTTTACTTAATCTGGCTACTATGGCCATGACAGATTATTTCCTTATGTTTTATTAATTTGGGTATTATTTATTTATCCACATTGGACGCCTTTAGCCTTGTAGAGGTGCAAGCTATTCATGAGAACCAATGGTTAAAATTTCAGGAATTTTACAAGCAGTTTACTAAATATTGTCAT
The DNA here is from genome assembly GCF_030435755.1 of Ochotona princeps. Lineage (NCBI taxonomy): Eukaryota > Metazoa > Chordata > Mammalia > Lagomorpha > Ochotonidae > Ochotona > Ochotona princeps. The sequence continues at coordinate 45,767,538 of NC_080846.1, read as the reverse complement.
TAATGAATTATAAACTATGTAAATGTATTAAGCTAAATTAAAAATAAGAAAATGAATAGTTACTACCGCCTAATTATTTCTCCTCTTTTTATTTAAGCCATTGTTGTGCTGTTATTTATTACTGTTGTGTCTCTGTAGCCAAAATTCAATATTGTGATGTGCTACTGTACCTTTCTTACCAACTGCACATTAAGTGATGTTGTATTGGCAACTTGAAATAAGCCACATGCACAATATTTATCTCATGGAATCAGAAAACACTGCTGATCATGGTTTAATTTATCTTGTGCCTTGTCAAGATCAGGATCTTGGCAGATTCTTTCTATAAAGAGCCAGCTAGTAAGTTTTTATAGTTTATGAATAAATGTTCTTTGTTGCATATCCCTTTGTTTAGTGTACCTTTTAAAATGTAAAAAACAGTTTAAGTTGAGACAGCATACAGAACCAAACCATGCTTTTTCTGTATTCTTGGCCTGGACTTACGAGAAAATCAGTAAGTCAGGTCCGATGTAAGTGTTTCTTTACATTGGGAATGACACAGAAATTGCGCATGTAAATATTCCTCTAGTTCTCAGAAACTAGTACCTGGTTCAGCAAATAGGTTCCGCACCATGCTGAAAAGTGTATGATGTTCTGACGTAAGCTTTCACTGTTTCCTTGTTGTTGATGCACATGACAATTTCAGCCTATATTTCTGTTGAAATTAGACTTTGTTAATGATACAAGTAATCTCTTGTTTGAATCATATGGTACTGACGTTCATTAATGGTCTGAGATTAATAAACTTTTTTTGTAGTCCTTGTGCAGCAGGGCAGATTTTTTAAGTCTGCCTTTAAGAAAGAGATGTAGCACTTGGAGAATGGGTGTTGCTAAGGAAAGGTCTCCCAGCTCAGACACGCAAGGCTTCATCTTTTATCCCAGTGTGGCAGGTAAAGCCAAGTACCTTCTTATCAAGATGAGCAACTGCTCGCAAGGAACAGAATCCATTTATGCATGAGTGCTCTAGGTTTTCAGTTCTCTGTTTCTGCTTCCTGGGTCTTTCCCACATGGTCTCGCAAACTCAGCTGAGCAGTTTTTACAGTATTTTATTTTTGGTCAAAATTTCCTATGAAAGGAAGTTTTTCAGATTTTGCTAGCAGAGGAAGGCATGATTAAATCATTAGCAGTATCTTAAAAGCGACAAAAGAATGTATGTGGGTTAAAATAACAGATTTTACTAGATTAGAACTCAGTCCTCAATATATTAACTTTTTCTGCTGTGTTAATTTTTAACACATTTGAACATGAATATTTTCTAAAGTTATATATTATGTTATTAGAGAATATTACCATTTACAAGCTGCTTATAAGTGTGAATTGAAATTTTCTCAATTTTGAGTTTCCAAGATTGATTTTTGATGAGAATTTTAAGTTCAATTTATTAATCATTTAAGCAATTCTCATATTCTAAGTTAGTATTGTTTAAGAGCTTATATTTAAAAACTACTTTCAAATACCTTACACATAAACATTTTCATACAGCATTTCATTGGGAGAATTCATTCCTTGATTTTTAGTTAATATTTAGTTCATTTGAATATGTATTGAATGTATTTTAAGTGCTAGGCAGTTTTGTACAAAGCTCTGGAAATACGAAGTTAATAAGCCAGATCTGTCCCCCAGATTCTAATAATGCAGCATGTAATCACACAAAATGCTCTTTAGTAAAGCTAGCGTGTAGGCACAGTAGTCGTCTGTAGTTGAGATTACAAAGGATGTCACTCTGGAGGGGAGAAAACATGGGGAAGAGGAGAGACCCCAGTACCTTAAACTGTGTCATAGAATTAAAAAAAAAGGGATGTCATAGTGTGATGACACAGGAACATACTTTTGAAGAATAAACCTCAATTTGTCTAGTTGCTCAGATGGGGAATGTTCCTCTCTACAGTTGTGGAAAAGCCAAGTGCTGTGAAGGCATTGCATGTGAGGCAGCATGCTGCTTTTTAGGTCAAGAGTGTTGTGGAGAGAAATAGTGGCAGAGAGGCTAGAGCTGGCGTTGTTTCTAGTCCTTGAAAATTGGGCTAGGGGATGATTGATGCAAATATATAAGCAAGTATGAATATGAAGATCTGCATGTTAGTAGTTATTATCCTCTCCTATTTGATTTTTTTCTATTAAAACACACCACAATCCAGTTCGTATTTTTACATCTAACAGACTTATAGCTTTTGCGAGGTAGAAACTGGTTTTAATAATTCAAAACTATTCAGAGAGCCAGCTTTTTGTCTTGTGTATCTGAAGACACATTATTTAATGAAATAATAACTGAACTAAGAGGGGAAATACCAAGTTTCTATTCCGGATCTGCCTCTTAGCTATGTGACCTTTGGAAAGTCATTTAACCTTTCAATTTTAGCTCCCAGATCTTGAAAATGAGAGTGCTGATTAATTCTCAAGTATTATTTTCACTCTGTAGTTTTACTGCCCAGTTATTGATAACTTGAGTGCTAATTTCTTCATAATCTGAGCAAGTAGAAAAGAATTTGTTACCTTCTTTTAAGACACATGAGCTGTGTTCTGGTCTGTTAAATATTCATTCATCCAGAATGTAAAAGACATTTATGTTATCTATGATTTTCACATGTTGACTTGTCTCCATCTTACCCTTAATGATAGCATGTGATATAGATAGGGTATATTCTTTTAAGATCAGTCTCTTGCTTTCTGATACAGACATTGTTCATGAAAATCTAAAAATGGGATCAGATGGTGAGAGTGACCAAGCATCCGGGACATCCTCTGATGAAGTACAGTCACCTACTGGTGTTTGTCTCAGAAATCGGATACATAGACGGATCTCAATGGAGGTAAGGGTTTAAAAAAAAGCCCTGTAATTGTCTGTGTGTGTATATGTGTGTGTGTGTGGGTGGGTGTACATGTGAATTTTCAGATTCTCATTTGAAAATTGCATGGAAACAGATGATACTTGTAAGAGGTTTTTTTTTTTCTTTTTTTCTTTTTTTTAAATTTATTATTGCAAAGTCAGATACACAGAGAGGAAGATCTTCCGTACTCTGATTTCACTCCCCAGGTGACCACAATGGCCTGTGCTGCGCCAAATCTGAAGCCAGGAGCCAGGAACTTCTTCTGGGTCTCCCATCTGGATGCAGGGTCCCAAACTTTGGGCTGTCCTCGACTGCTTTCCCAGACCGCAGGCAGGGAGCTGAATGAGACTTGGGGCCACCGGGATTAGAACTGGCATCCAGATGAGATCCCAGTGTGTTCAAGGCGAGGACTTTAGCTACTGGACTACCATGATGGGCCCTAATTTCCTTTTTTCTTCTTCTCCCAAAGCCAGATATATATTAAGCATAATTGTTCATATTATGTGAAACACTGTTTTAGGTTTTGTGTCAGGAAAAGTGAATTGTCACAAATTCAAGAAATCTAGGCTAGTACTTTTTAGCAAATTCTTCTTTACAAAAGATTAATTATATTTTGAGATTCATATGAGTAGTTCACTCATGTATAAGTTCAAATTTAAAGGATGTGAATAAAATAAATGACTTCCCCTCTTTTTATATTTTAAATATGTGGGTATCATTTTCTCTGTAATTTATTATATCTATGAATCTCTGTAGCACATGTGAGTTGTTTTTCCATATGAAAGAATTATAAATTAATTTTGGTTTCTTATTATTATGCCAGAACCCTGAGAAGTTGATAATGATTTATCATTTTAGCATAGACTTCACATTAAAACCATTTACTGAAAAATGTTATGGAATGATTTTTTAAAAAAATTTATGTGAGGACACAGCAACAGAGAAGGGGTGAGATGGAGAGAGGGAAGGATGAAAGTAGGGAGATGGAGGGCTAAGAAAGAAGGAGAAACGGAAGGTAGACACACTGTGTTATCTGCCTATCTGCTGAGTCAGTCCGCAAATGGCCCTGACAGCTAGAAGGGGGCCAGGCCTAAGGCAGAAGCCAGGAACTGCATGTGGGTCTCCCATATGGGTGGCAGGAACACAAGTAGTTGGATTATTTTTACTGCCTTCCTTTAGTGGATCAAGAGTAGGGTGTTGGGGCCCGGCAGCGTGGCCTAGCAGCTCAAGTCCTCGCCTTGAACGCCCCGGGATCCCATATGGGCGCCGGTTCTAATCCCGGCAGCTCCACTTCCCATCCAGCTCCTTGCTTGTGGCCTGGGAAAGCAGTCGAGGACGGTCCAATGCTTTGGGACCCTGCGCCCGCGTGGGAGACCTGGAGGAAGTTCCTGGTTCCTGGCTTCGGATCGGCGCGCGTACCAGCCGTTGCGGCTCACTTGGGGAGTTAATCATCGGACGAAAGATCTTCCTCTCTGTCTCTCCTCCTCTCTGTATATCTGACTTTGTAATAAAAATAAATAAATCTAAAAAAAAAAAAAAAAAGAGTAGGGTGTTGCTCTCAGCGTGATGGCTTAATAGCTAAATGGCTAAATGCTCACCTTACAAGTACCAGGATGCCATATGGGCACAGGTTTGTGTCCTGGCTGCTCCACTTCCCACCCAACTCCCTGCTTGGGACCTAGCATCCAAGTGAGACCTGGGAGCTCCTGGCTTCAGAGCTGCTCTGCTCTGGCTGTTGCGTCTACTGGGGGAGTGAAGCAGCAGGTGCATCTCTCTCCTTCTCTCCAGGAACCTGATCTGCTTTTTCAATAAATACAACTCTTAAAAAAGAAGTGATTGGGCCTGGCGTGATAGCGTGGCGGCTAAAGTCCTCGTCTTGAACGCACGGAGATCCCATATGGGTGCCAGTTTTAATCCCAGCAGCTCTGCTGCCTATCCAGCCCCCTTCCTGTGGCCTGGGAAAGCAGTTGAGGACGGCCCAAAGCCCTGGGACCCTGCACCCGAATGGGAGACCCCAGAAGAAGCTCCTGGCTTCTGGCTTCAGATTGGCTCAGCTCCAGCCGTTGCTGCCGCTTGGGGAATGAACCATCAGATGGAAGATCTTTCTCTCTGTCTTTCTTCTTTTCTGTATATCCACCTTTCCAATAAAAATAAATAAATCTTTCTTAAAAATAAAAGAAGTGGAGTATTGGGGACTGAAACTGGCACTGAGAAAGGGATGTCCAGTGTTGCAAATTGCAGCCTGCCCCACAGCCAGCCCCAGACCTCTTGATTGACTACATTTTACTATTAAAATTATTTCTGGGGCTCAACACATAGACTTGTATCTAAGTGCTCACCTTGCACTGCAATGCTGCGTGGGTGTGTGTTCCTGTCCTGGCTGCTCTGCTTCCCATTCAGCTCCCTGCCTTTGGCCTGGGAAAGCAGTGGAGAATGACTCAAAGCCTCAAGACTGCCATCTGGACGGAGGACCCGGAAAAGGTCTTGGCTCCTGCTTTTGGATTGGCTCAGCCCCAGGCATTGTTTTCCATTGGGCAGTGAATCAGCAGATGGAAGATCTTTCTCTCCTGTCTGAATATTTGCCTTTCCAGTAAAAATAAATTTTAAAGAAAAAATTATTTCTGCATCCATAAAGGAAAACAATTTTCTAAATGATAACATTTTCAACATTGAGAGCAACTTGATTTTTTTTCACTATATGTGTGATTTTCTGATATCTAAATGTTTTGTTTTTAAGATCTGTACCTGGAATTTCCCAGTCTTACAGTGAGTTGTTATTTTTTCAGACAAGGGTGACACATTCCAGATCATGTGATTTTTATAGTAAACTGTAATATCTAGAAAGGCTTCTTTACCTCTTCCCTGTGTGTGTGTGTGTGTGTGTGTGTGTGTGTTCGTAGACTTACACCAATCATACAGCATCAGATTTGTAACTTCATTGCGATGGGAAAATGATTGGAAACCTTAGGCTAATGATATACAGTTTGACATTTTCCCTGTGTTGTTAGATAGTAGCAGTGCGTCACAGCTCTCAGTCAACCCTGCAGTCAGAAGGGGAAACAATTGATAATCTGCAGTGCTATTTAGTAGGTTGTGTTTATTAAATGCATTTTTGACGAACAGTGTTATCAAATCATAATGAGTCCAGGAGCATCTATCTTTTGTTTGTAGAATGGAGTATTTTATTTTCAGTCTATTCAAGATCAATTTTAGATTTTTTTCTAATTTTCTTCAGTGCTATGAGAATATATAAAATTAGTATGGGGAGAATCTGTATCTTTTCATTACTTAGTTTCAGCATTTTGGAAACATATTGTATCTTTTTACTTAAATCTTGCCTATCTCAGTAAATATTTACCGAGCTCCTCTGTGTATCTCCATTCTGTTTCATGGTCTGATTACTGCTAAAAGTAAGAGCAGTTAGTTTTTATAGGGTTTATGATTCTTGATGTGAGAGGTTCCCTGTCAAGTTATGTTTTATATAAAATTGGTTATGTTTTGTGATAATCTTCCTTTTCCTAGTATTTGCTATAGTTATTTCATGTAAAATCCAAGTTTAATTTACCAGTGAAGTGACAAAGGAATAACTAGAGTTGCAATGGGCTCATTTTGTGAAACTGGGTTAGGAACAGTGCTTAAAATAAGTACTTGCCTTTTAGATATGTTGCTCATATATAATTAGCATAGATAACTTTGCAACTGCAATGAAACTCTGGTTACTTATTGTTAAAATATATGTATGTTGTTTTCAAAAGCCAAGAGCCTTTGTCTTTTTCTTTTTTTATTTGATTACCCTCTTTCTGTTTTTAGGATTTAAATAAACGGTTATCACTGCCTGCAGACATCAGAATACCTGATGGATATCTTGAAAAGTTGCAGATCAACAGTCCACCATTTGATCAGCCAATGAGCCGACGGTCTCGTAGAGCCTCCCTAGTAAGTTTCTAGTTTCCCATATCTGCACTATTGAATCCGCTTATCTGATTTTTTTTTTGCAGAGGAGGGGAAGCTAAATTGATTCATACACCTATCGAATTACTCAGTTTTATTACATTGTCTTTTTCTATTCTTATGGGTTTATTGAAACATACATATATACATTTATATTAGCATATGCTAATATTCAGAGAACTGTGCAGACTATAATTAGGCATTCAGTTTTAGGAATGTTAATATATACATATAATGAATACATAGAAAGATCATTAAGAAAAAAACCCTCTTTTAATCCAAAAACTGCCTTCTATCATTTTCTTCACTTGATACTCCACGTTTCCTCAACTGTAGCCATACTGCCCGCCTTGTAACAACAGATTAGTTTCACCCACCAGTGTCATTCTGTTCTGATATTATTTTAATATTATATTTTCAAATATGATCCCCTTTAATTCTCATTCATATACACATTCTTTATTATTTTTAAAGTGTTTAATATTTCCTGATGATTTTTATTGAAGCTTTCCAACTTTATATAATTGTAAATATATAAATATGGTAAAGTATACTTTATAGAAATATGTAGGAATGCATTTTTAATACAAAATTTATATGTGTATTATACAAGGAGTCTTTAGAAAATTCCTAGGAAAGTATGTATTATTTAAAAAAAACTTTGTGGGAGGTTAGAACTGTTTTGTCATCAAAATGAACTTACCTTTTAACTCAATTTTCTGCGATGTTTTTGAAGTGCCTGTATATACTGTGTGTTCCAATATGCATTATTTTTGTCTTTGGCTCTTTGTGCTCAGTATTAACTTTGAATTCCATCTATATTGTTGCATGCCAATATGGCTCATTTATTCTTGTTGTCCAGTATTCCATTATATGAGTGTAGTGTACTGTTTGGTATGTTATTCATTGTTTCCTGTTTTTTACTGACAGTCATCTGATTATTTTCATTTTTTCCCCTAATATCAAATAGTGCTGTATCACCATTCTTGTGCATGCTTTTTGTTAATGCATGTAAGCATTTCAGTTGGTTGCATATGTAGGAACAGAATTGTTGGTTGTGCTGTATGCAAATGTTTGGCTTTTGTAGAAAACTGTCAAAGCAGGTTTCTCAAGCGGTTGTACCAATTTAGACTTTTGTCACAGTGTGTGATAGTTCTGGTTGCTCTCCTTGCCAATATTTGATTCTGATTTGTTTTTTTTGTTTGTTTGTTTATTTTATGGAAGATAAATGGTGGGCTGTCACTATGCTTTTATGTTGCATTTCTCAGATGACTAAGCTAAGCTCCTGTTTAGTATGCATCTTTTAAATACACTTATGACTTACCGCCCAAATCTGTTGCCTCTTTTCTACTAGGTTTTGTGCAATTTTTTGAATTCTTTATATGTTCTGTATAAAGCATATTTTTCAGGTACATACCTGGGAAGTATTTTTTGATTATTTATATGACAGTGATCTATTGTTTATTCGAAAGACAGGTTTCTTGCTGCATTATCACCTGCAGCATATCCTCAGGTGATGGTTTGTGTGAGAATCTTACATGACTGAGTCCTATACATGACATTCGTAGAAAGTGCTATGGGCCAACAAGAGACGGTAGTTGGTGACATGTCTCTGCAAATCCGAAGCTTTTAGAGGAAATAATAGTTGACCTGGTCTTAGAAAGATGGGTAGCAATTTGTCAGGTTAAGAATCAGTCTATAAATAAAGGGTGTTCTTAGCAGAGGAACATTCTTCATATCTATCTGTCTATCTATATATATGTTATGTTGAGGAAATATTGCTGACATAATGAGTACATACAGACTAATATTTAGAAAAAAAAATACGACTTAAAAGGATAGGAAGCACATCCACACTGTAGTTAATATGTCAGGAAAAAAAAAAGGAAAGAAACAGGTCTGGCCAAAGAGTCTGGACTTTATCCTGGGGAATGGAAGGACATCAGAGGTATTTGTTTAAACAAGAGCTGACATGATCACATTTTTATTTCATGATGATAGCTACAGGAAAAGTGTAAACAGTGAATAAAAATGAAAGACCAAAGACAGGCAAATGAATTAGAAATTTATTAAAATCATGGATTATATGGCAATGATATGCAAATAAAAGTAGAAAATACTTAGGAGCCATGTAGAAATAAAGATGACATGCTTCCCAGCTGGGTTTGTAATTTATAAAATAGGAGCAACTGGTGATGGCTTCTGAATTGCCAGCACTTACTGTATTTTGTTTTTACGTGCTACATGATAGGATTTTTCTGCCAAAACCTGTCTTGGTTAGATATTCTAAAGGATAAGGTTACCCTGTGTTGTATGCACGAAGAGCTTGTTGTTTGATATTCAGAAATGAATAGGTAATAGTATAACACCAACTTATTTTTGGTATAGGTTTGTGATGATCATAATTTTGCCTGAGACATTTCTGTTGAAATAATTTTCTCATTTAATGGTTCAAAGTTTTTTCTGGGGATAAATTTTAATAAAAATTCTGTACTCAGAATATTTGTTCTGAGCTATAATTTAAACATCATCAAAAATTAAATAAGTAAATCAAAAAAAATTTTAAAAAGGAGGTATCACTAAAAGCTGCCTTTTGTCCTCTGAATGGAATTGAGGAAAACAGTGCCCTCTAATGAATGTAAAGTGATCGGGGCTCGTATTCCTCATCTAGCCGACTTTTCCAGAGGTCAGTTTTCACTGTCCTGCAGCGATGGACTTGGTGCACGGAGCCGATAATAACACGCTTGGACTACTGACTGATGATCAATAGCCAAAATTTATTAGGGGCAACAGACTTTATATGCTGAGGGTCATACAGGGTTAGGGTAGAGATACTTAGTTCATCAACAGAACCATCAACTATTTCTATGCCTTAGTTTGGAAGTCTTTTTGCCTTGTGTATTACTTCCCACTCAACTGTTCTTATACAAATGATATCTCATCAGGTATACAAAAGGTAGCCATACAGTTGTTCTCATGCAAAGGATATCCAGTCACACACAAGACATCCATTCTGTTGTTTATCATACAAATATTGTCCCATCAACTGTAATCCTGTGCTCGCTGACTACTGACTACTGACTACGGTCGCTGACCTATGGTCACAATGTCCTCCTACAGTCAGTGCTTTGGGAAGTGTTTTCAAACCTAGGGTTTATCTCAGGAGGATACAGATGAAGTTTGGGGTGGATGCAAAAGAGTGTTCTTTACGTCTGTATTTCCCTGCATAATACATGTTTTTATCTAAAACTTTGTCAAGATAATGTAGAATTTTAGTCTCATCTTTGTAAGCTTATAAAACTTTCAGTGTGTCTTTTTCAAGCTTTCCAATAGCAATATATTAAAAAATGGAATAATAAGAATAACATTAAACCTTCCGGTAAGTAGAACTTAGGAATCAAATCAGAACTCACTTCATCCGAGTGAATTTTTGGTGAATTCAGGATCGACAATCTCAAATGGACCCGATTAAATTTTCCTCTCTTTGAGATGATCTCTACTACAAGATTAAGAACAGACAAATCATTAAACAAAAACCCCCTCGCTTTCTGAATGATAAATGGACAAATTTACCTGTACTTAATCTCTTTCTGATTGTTTTCAGGACATAGATTGTGTTACCATTATACACTCAGCGTATATTCAGGCTCTCTCTTAACAAGTTTTCCTATTGACATTTTTTTTTTTTTAATTTGAGATACATGGCCACGGTTTAAATAGAATGTGGTTTCCAAGCAGTTGCAGATAGTTAGAACACAGGATCGTATGTGGGTAGTATTAAAGAATGAGTACGACAACAGTGTGATGGGATGAATGGGAAGTCACTGGGTTGTACTGTTTGTTGTTGTTGTTATTATTATTATTATTATTATTATTATTCGTCCATTTCCTCCGAAACTCACCCCCCCCCACTGAGTTCCCCTATATCATTACTAAAGTATCATACACAGTCATATGTCCATTATTTTGGGCATGGGCAATGGCAGAGTACAGCATCCTATTGTCATAGTAAACAGTTTCATTGGGAGTCCATCTTTTGTCTGGAAGTAGAGATGCATACTACATTGCATCCTCACATGTGGATATGTTAGTCTCCATTTCACAGTTATTGTACATCCCCTTAAATTAAAAGCCACAATACAAAATCAACAATTGGAAATAAAATAGAAATTTACAATGCCATGAAGTTAAGTAATGTGTTACTAGATATGAGAGTCTCCATTACACAGCTGCTATACAGCCTCTTAAATGAAAAGTCACAAAACAAAACAACAGGAAGAAAAAACAAATTAACACCATGAAGTTAAATAACATGCTATTGAATCACTAATGTGTCGCTGAAGAAATGAAAAGGAAAATCAAGAACCTTCTTGAAGAAAATGATGCTACTATATGATCTATGAGTCATCGAAGAATTTAATCAGAAAAAGTGTTTTGAAGAGATGAAACTATCAAAAACAAAAAAAATCAAAATCCATGAGATATAGTTTCTGCTGATTTTGTTGGTGAAATGTGTCTCCTCTAGGCAACGAATAGATAGATTTTATTATTTTAATCCAGTCTACTAATCTATGATGTTTACTTAATGAGTTTAAGCCATTTCCACTCAGGGTTAATATGAATGGGTGGTAATTTGGTCCTTTCATTTTAGCAATGGGTTGTTCATTGATTTAGTCTTCTATTGTCATTTTACTGGGATATTCTTCACATTTGCCTTTGGTTTTGTTTGGTGCTATTCCTCTTCTCTGTCAAGAGAACATCTGTAAGTATCGTTTATAGGGCAGGTTTGAAAGAGGCAACTTATTTTAACTTTTCTTTCCTGTGGAAGAATTTTACTTCACTTTCTTTTTTTCTTTTTTCTTTTTTTTTTTTTAAGATTTATTATTATTGGAAAGCCGCATATACAGAGAGGAGGAGAGACAGAGAGGAAGATCTTCCGTCCCAGGGTTCACTCCCCAAGTGAGCCGCAACGGGCCGATACGCGCCAATCCGATGCTGGGAAACAGGAACCTCTTCCAGGTCTCACATTCGGGTGCAGGGTCCCAAAGTTTTGGGCCGTCCTTGACTGCTTTCCCAGGCCACAAGCAGGGAGCTGGATGGGAAGTGGAGCTGCAGGGATTAGAACCGGCGCCCATATGGGATCTCGGGGCTTTCAAGGCGAGGACTTTAGCCGTTAGGCCACGCTGCTGGGCCCTTACTTCACTTTCAAAGACAAAAGAAAGCTTTGCTGGATATGTTATCCTGGGCTGACAATTTTTTTCTTTTAGAATCTGGAATATGTCACTCCATTCTCTTCTGGCCTGTAGAATTTCCTGTGAGAGATCTCCTGTGAGTTTAATTGACATTCCTTTATATGTCAGTTGATTTTTTTTCACATGCAGATTTAAGGATGTTTTCCTTATGTTCAGTTGGAGAGAGCTTGATTATCATGTGCTGTGGTGAAGATCATTTTTGAATAGGCCTGTTGGGAGTTCTGTGCCCCTCTTGGACGTTATTTCTCAATTCTTTCTCTAGATTCGGAAAATTTTCCCTTATTATTTCATTGAATACACCTTTTATCCCAGTTTGTCTTTCTGCACCTTCGGGGACTCCCATAACTCTTACATTTGTCCTTTCAATAGTGTCTTTCAATTCTTGAATACTTTTTTTGGCCTGATCCAGCCCTGCTTCCAGCTTTTGGTTTGTTTCCCCCGGATGACAGGGAATATCGTCCAGTTCTGACATTCTTTCTTCTGCTTCCTTCATTCTATTTTGGAGACTCTCCACTGTACTTTTAAGTTGCTCCACTGTATTCTTCATTTCTGATGTATCAGCTTTCATTTGATTCATTTCCAGTGTGACATACTCCGTAAGTTCCTTGAACTCCTGCTTTACGTACTTCTCGCTGTTGATAAAAAGCTTTATAGCAAATGTTTTGAATTCTGTATTTCCCATTTTCTCGATGTCTTCTTCAGTGAACTCTGAAGTTGGCATAGGGTTTTGCTCCTTTGTAGGGGTGTCTTCAGTAATATTCATTGTGCCTTTGTCTCTTCTTTTGCTCTTGGTCATTGTACTTTTTGTTTTCAGATTCTTCTCCTTGGGGCAGGTTTCTAAGCTGTGTCACTCACAGGTCTACAGTTCGATTTTATTAATTGCAGTTGGTACATGGCTGTTTGTTTACAGTCAATTATGTGACTTCCTCCAGCAAGTTCCAGGTCTGTTTTTTTATATTAGATTTCCACATGATTTCCATAGCCCCAGCTCCTGTCTCATCATTCTCCACCTCCTGTGATACTATGCTGAGGCTGCACCGTTGTCTCTACAGCCTTTTTCCCACTTCCGGTTAGAGCAGGTGCCAGGATTAGGGAGACAACAGGAATCCTATATAAGTAGGTTGTTGTTGGTGGTAATATTGCAGGAACCTGTTGGCTGTTAGGTCTGAGGGCCACATGGACCTAATTTGAACAGTATGATGCCATAGTCTGTATTATTTTCCTTGTTGCTGGTGGAGTTCCGGCTGCTGGTGGAGTTCAGATTGCCATTCGCTGAATGCCACTGGGGTATCAGTCACTACAACACCACACTGTTGTTTTTGCAGCTTTCCTGTGTCTGTCAGACTCCAGGTACCCCTCTGCTGTTGTTCTGTCCTCTCCTGTTTCTTGGAATGTGTCCTCTTTGCTTCATACTGGTTAATGTTTTTCCATCCATTTAAACGTGTCCTTACCCTATTCTGCCATCTTGGTTCTCTCCCTATTGACGTTTTGACTTATTTTTCTTTTTTTTTAATTAGTTTATTTATTTTTATTTTATTTTTGACAATCTTTACATAGTTAATTAGGGTAAAAAAGTTCAAGGGCTATAGGAAAGTGGGTAAGACTTTTATTTCCATATTGTTTCCTTCATGTTTAAAGGGGGGTATTTAGGGAGAAAGCCCACCCAATTTCCCACCCTCCCCAGGTCCCGGACGTAGGGCATGCTCTGAGGTTCTTGTTCAGGTGGTTTTGATAGTTCACCAATTATGAATCGCTGCCGATCTTGCCACTACAAGCACGATGATGTCTTTGAAGAATCCACTGGTTGACATAGTGCATCATAGAGCCTCCATTTTCCCAGTGTTTCGCTGCCAACATATAGCTGAGGTGGTTGATTGACCTGTTCTGTCTTCTCTCTTTTTTTGGTTAGGGTTCTGAGTCCAGCATTTCGATTGGGGAGATCCCCAAAGAAACTTTGTCTGAGGTATTCCCAGACCAGATTCTCGTATGTACTAGCAAGCACAAGGACCGCCACAGTCCATCACCCTGATCAGCTGGTGGTTGCAATTGCTGGGTTGGTTCTGTTTTCAGCCCTGACTTCCACTGTAACCAATGGGTGTTCCAGTCTAGCCTGGTTCTGCCCAGCACATACTCGGCCCTTGCATAAACCAGTAGGAGCTGCAGCCTAATTGGAGCAACCCACAATAACCCCCACCAGGCCAGCACCCTACCCTGGTTTGCCAGTATGTGTGGCAGACTAGTCCAGTCTGTCCCACATCCCATTTGGCTTTCATACATGTCAATGGGTATTAAAGCTTAGTTCCATCTAACCAGCTCCACTATGCAGCCCACACAGATGCTGTTGGTGTCTTTCTAGACACCCCAGCCCCTGTCCTAGTTTTCATGCCCTCCCGTGGAAGTGGTAACCCAAGAGGGAGGAGCCCACTATTTTCCTCCCAGGTCTCTCCCACTCCCAGATTGTGCACTCTCCAGGTAGTTCTGTGGTTTGACTTGACAGAATTAGCCCCCAGTGCTAGCTTCTGCCAGCTGATGCTGTGACTAAGCCCATCCAACCCTCACCCACTCTAATTTATGCTTGCACCAGTAGGAATAATCAGCCCAGCCTGGCTTTTCCCTGTTCTAGTCCACATGAGGCACACAGGTGTTGTAGCCCTGCTTAGTCTGGTCTGCCCCCTTCCCAGCCCACGCTCTCCAGTGGGAGTAGTTGTCCAGCAGGGGAACCTCCCCATATTCCCCCTACTGGCTCTGCCCCCTCCATTCCTGGTTCTCACGCATGCTGGTTGGGTGCTGCGGTCACATCTGGTAAATGCATCCTCACCTTGGCATTCCTTAATGTGCACTGGTTTTTGTCGCGACCAAACCTGGTTTGACCCACACTCTGTTCTGGTGCTTGGATTTGCCAGTGGATGACGTGAACTGACTCAGCCTGGTCTTCCCCCAACCCATGCCAGATGTATGCCAGTGGGTAACTTTCCATGGCCTGTTCTGGGCTGTTTTGTATCATGTTTCTTGCACTTACTTGCAGGGTCTGTGTCCTGCCAGAGGAGTTGTCCAGGCTCCTCCATGAGAACCTCTCCCAATGCCAGATTTTGAGCATACCAGGGAGTCCATGAGCCAGCCCTGCTCAGTTCACCTCCTGTCGTAGCAGGAACAGTGGCTTTTCCTGACTGGCCTTCAACCCAAACTGGTCCTTGCCGTTGCATGTTTCATCCCAGCCATGGCTCGTCCATACCCACCTATGGCTCACACATGGCTCAGTAGGGATTGAAAGCTTGCCTAGTCCACCCCACATCTACCCTGGTCCTCCAGGACACCAGATGGTGTTGGAGTCTGGCCTGGCTCGGTGCATCCAATCCCAGTCCACACTTGTGCCAAGGGAGACTACAACTGTTTCCGGATCGGAACGCAGCCCCAATTCCAGCCCACGTGCCCTTTGGTGGGAATCTCAACCCAGCTAGGGTGTCCCCTGAGCTCCCCAACCGGACCTGTTCCCAGCCATAGATGACGTGCATGCCAATGGTTGCTCTTACTCAGCTTGGCTCAGCCCCTTACCTGTCCCGACCTCTGCCTTAGACACTGGCTTAGCGTTCCTGGCTCACGCAGACCAGTAGGTACGTGAGCCTAGCTCAGCGTGACCTGTACTCCATGCTAGTCTCTAGTTTCGCTTGTGAGCTAAAGTTTCCTCAGTCCTGCCCGGTCCACCCTGTTCCATTACCAATTGACACATTAGCCAGCTGTTGGAGCTACTTTGCCCAGCTCGTCCAACCCCTAGATCTGGACCACGTGTTCACCAGCAGGAGCTATGACTCGCCAAGGTAGTTTCCCAAGTTCCTCCACTTAATCCACTCCCAGACCCAGTTCTCATACATGCCATTGGGTTTAGGCCAGGTTCTGGCAAAGTCTGGACTTCCATTTGGCCTTGTATGATCTGGTGAACGTTGCAGCCTGGCCCACCCCACACCCTATTCAGGATGCACATTTGGGTGCTGCTGTCTTGACCAGTCCAGACTGTTGTGGGTTCCTTTACCTGTGATTGATGGCAGGCTCCTTGGTCACACATAGATTAGTCCATCACCACCCCAACTTTTGAGCCAACCAGTGGGGCTAGTGATTCCACAGGGTTTGGCCCACACATCCCCCACAGAATCTACCACCAGATAAGGTTCTTGAGTGCTAGTAATGTAATGGCCCTGCTTAATGTGACCGTTCTCCTGATCCATCATCATGTCAGGTAACAGGATATGATTCTGCTGGACAAGCCCTGAGCCATAACTTTTGCATGGACTGGTATTTGGTGGTCAGCATTGTTCAGTGATTACAAGTTCTTTTTCTTTTTTTTTAGAGATTTATTTTTTTTTTATTGGAAAGTTAGATATACAGAGAAGAGGAGAGACAGAGAGGAAGATCTTCCATCAGATGATTCATTCCCCAAGTGAGCTGCAATGGCCGGTGCTGTGCTGATCCAAAGCCGGGAACCAGGTACCTCTTCCAGGTCTCCCACATGGGTGCAGGATCCCAATGCACTGGGCCGTCCTCGACTGCTTTCCCAGGCCACAAGCAGGGAGCTGGATGGGAAGGGGAGCTGCCGGGATTAGAACTGGTGCCCATATGGGATCCCAGGGCGTTCAAGGCGAGGACTTTTAGCCACTAGGCCATGGCTGCCGAGCCCAAGTGATTACAAGTTCTACAAAGGAAGAGTAACTGTCTTTAGGATTGATTCACATCTTAGAAGCATAGTGGGTCAACCTGGAGCTACCTAGGCAGCGATTCAAAGAACCAAAACCCCAGTGGTCCAGGCGGGACAGCCAGCAGCAGAGCCTGGTGCCAAATGGTGCACTGGCCGCCCAGGGACAACTCACCATGTGCACTTGGTTGCTGTCGTCTGGGATCCAGGCATGAGACGCCCTGTTGTGAGACCCACAAGTTTAAACTCCCAGGCCCAAGGTTGTGCCCCTCCCCAATCCCATTCACCGCCCAAAGAGGACAGCGGGTGGACCCCAGACCTGCCCAGTCAAGGAGACCTCCCCAATTGGTGTACTCACCCCGAAGGGAGCAGTCGTCGGAACCCAGGCAGGCCCAGGGACAGCTCACCACGTGCACATGGTGGCTGGCATCTGGAATCCAGGCATGAGATACCCCATCCTGAGACCTGACTTATTTTTCTTGAGAGAGTTTTTGCAGAGAATAAAAGGAAGAAAAATAGATCTTCCATCTTCTGGTTCACTTCTGAAATGGTACAACAGCTGAGTCAATCCGAAACCAGGAGCTTCAAGGTCTCCCACGTGGGCCCAGCGCCTTGGACCATCCTCTGCTGCTTTGTCAGGCCATTAGCAAGGAGCTGGGCTGGAAATTGAGTGGCCAGGACTCCAAACATCACCCATATTGGATTCTGGTGCCACAGACTAAGGGTTAGCCTACTACACTAAAGCTGTAGCCCCAACTCACTGACTTATAAATAAACTTTTAATTTTAGTTTTGGTTTACGGAAAAATTACAAAGACAATGAAGGGAATTCCCATAAACTGCATCCCAATTACTTATTATTTTATATGGGGGCCTGATGCAGTGGTTCAGTAGCTGAATTCTCAATTTGCAAGTGCCAGGATCCTATAAGAAGGCTGGTTCATGTCCTGGCTGCTCCACTTTTCATCCAGCTCCCTGTCTATGGCCTGGGAAATCGACAGAGGATGGCCCAAATGCTTGGGACCCTGCACCCACCTCGGAGGCTCGGTACAAGCTCCTGGCTCCTAGCTTCTGATCAGCCCATCTGTGACGGTTGCAAACATTTGGGTATTGAAACAGCAAATGGGAGGTTTTTCTGTCTGTTTCTTCTTTGCATGCGATGTGCCTTTCCCATAAAACAAATTTTAAGAAAAATCATTTTTGGCTGGCACAGTGTCTCAGTGGCTTATAAAAAATTTATATGAGCTTATTGATTATATCTATTTGGACAAATATATGTATTGTATATTATGTTTTAATCATTTTACTAGTTTTTTTTTTGCAAATACTCTTTTTGTATCCAAGGATCTCCTCCAGGAAAGCATTTAGTTTTTCTGTCATATTAAAGATACTGTGGATTGATTAAATATTGTTAGTATTTGTTATGGTTAAAGAAATAAAATATTCTAAATTTTGGCATTTAAATATTAGCCCATAGGGAAAGCTTATGTAGATAGTCGGGATTCGTCAAAGCTTTATTGAACTTACAGTTCTGGAATACCTAAAGTTTTCTGAGACTGTTAAGTATAATTTCAGCAGAATGAAAGTAAATGTGAAAATTTTTCTCTTGTTAAAATTTTATTCAATTCAAGAGTTGAATCCATCTCAAACGAAGTGCTTAGGTTCCTCTAAACACTGTATTTCTTCTAAACTCCTGGCCTTCCTATTATAGAGCATACATAGTCCTTATTTCTAAGAGTAGGTGAGAAAATATTGTATCACATCCTTGTATATTTTAGAAATGAATACATTTTGGAATTTGGAAGGTAAGATTCAAAGTCCACATACAGTTCACCTTTGGTATATAGAAGATTAAGGTAGTATCATAATGGTGGTAATCACAGTTTTTTTGTAAGACAGAATAGCCATGTTGAATAGAAGTACTTCCTTGCATGGCTCAGGGATGAAGCATCTTTCTGTCAGTGACAGTAACTTGGAAATAGCAAATTGAAAATGGTCGAAAAAGTAAAATGGGTATTGAAAAATCTTTCCTCCAATATTGTTTCTTACATAAGTACTCACTTGGAGATGGCTTCTTTAAAATTAAATATTTAGGGCCCAGCACAGTGGCCTAGTGGCTGAATTCCTTGCCTTGAACACACAGGGATCCCATATGGGCACCAGTTCTAATCCCGGCTTCCCATGCAGCTTCCTAATTATGGCCCTGGAAAGCAGTCGAGGACAGCCCAAAGCCTTGAGTCCCCGTACCTGTGTGGGAAACCTGGAAGGAGTACTTGGCTCCTGGCTTCAGATTTGGCACAGAACCCACCGTTGTGGTCACTTGGGGAGTGAATCATTGGATGGAAGATCTTCCTCTCTGTTTCTCCTCCTCTCTGTATATCTTACTTTGCAATAAAAATAAATGAATCTTTAAAAAATATTAAATATATATATATTGTTATTGGGAAGACATATTTATAGGGAGAAAGAGACAAGAGAGAGTGTTCTTCCTTCCAGTGGTTCAGCCCAAAATGGTCACAGTGGCAGGATGTGAGCCAGTTTGAAGCCAAGAGCTGGGAGCCCCCTCTTAGTCTCCCATATAGGTGTAGGATTCCCAGACTTTGGACCATCATCCACTGCTTTCCCAGGTCATAAACAGGGAGCTGGATTGGAGGTGGAGCAGCTGGGACATGGACTGGTGCTCTTTGGGATGCCAGTGCCACAGGCACAGCGTTAGCCAATTGAGCCATCATGCCAGACCCTGCAGATGGCTGCTATGAAACTTCTGGACACACTTCATTTGCTGGAAAGCTGGATTAGATTTGTATTTCCATCTTTATGACTGCAAAATTGTGTTGCTAGATCCAGAGGAAACAAATCCCTCCTGACACCTGATGACTTGATAGGAAGACTGTTTCAATTTGTTTGTGTATTACATTCATGCTTTAGATTAAATGTGCTTGTACTTTGAGAACCATCTATCTTCTTGGAGGGATTAGTTACCTTCAGTTTTGTCTGGAAGATAGAATTAAGGGAGTATTATTTTAAAATACAAAGCTGATACTTTTGGGGGGTTATTTTACTCATTTCCTGAAATGTAGGCTTTTTACCCTAAAATTTAAGGTGTGTCGTAGTCAAAACTGTGAGTTCATAAATGTGAGCTGTCCATCTTTTCTCTGTATCCCTAGCACCTAGCTTTGTGCTTGGTCAATGTGAAATGAGTGAGCTTCGTCTTCTTTCCTCTGAATAATTTCTGTAGGAAAGCGTGTCAACAAGATCCTCATTATATCTATTGTTAATCTGGCTATGTTCAGCAGAAAAAAAAGTGCAAATAAGTTTTTTAAATAAGTTTTTCAAAAGTTCCATTTAAGGATTCAGTGATTCCTTTTTGTATGTTATCATGAAATCCTTAAGATTGGAAATTATTAAAATGGGTAGTTGGAGTGGGAAAACCTTACTGATTGAATTGAGGTCTGACAGGTAATACAGTAATGTAACTTCTTTTCATCTGTATTCTGTGTCTGCCAGTATAGTTGAATTCAGTAGTATTATTTAATTTATAGACCCATTTTATGAATTTAATTTTATAATGGTAGTACAGTATTTCCATTCCTTTTTTAAAAACAGACTTTCAGCATATTCTGATGATACCATTAAATTTTATTCTGAGAAAAATGACTGTATATTTATAGGTTTATTCCATTTCCATATATACTTGTAAAAACAATTTACTTGTTTTTTTAATGCAAAGTCAAATCTGCAGAGAGAAGGGAGAGGCGGAAAGATTTTCCATCCACTAGTTCATTCCCTACATGGCTACAACAGCTGTAGGAAGCCAGAAAGCCAAGGTCTCCCATGTGGCTTTGGGCCATTCCTTACTGTTTTCCCAGGCCACAGGCAGGGAGCAGGAAGGGAAGTGGAGCAGCCAGGATAAGAACTGGCACCCATATGAGATCTCAACACATGCAAGGCGAGGATTTTAGCCAGAAGGTTGTGACACCGGGCCCCTCCGTATGTACTTTAAATAATATATAATAATAAACATTTTTGTGGCATTTAATTCATAGTCCATTTATGTAACCTTTAAAGCAAACATCAACAATTTTGTAATAGTTATCATTAGACAGTGTATTTGATGCTTTAAGAGTATACTGGTATTCATTTAAAATAAAAGGATGAGTGGGAACATACAGCAGCATCTAGCTTTCAATCCTATTTTCAGATGTGCTTATTGTTAATGACGATGACCATTTTATACATTTTTTTTTCAGGGATGTGTTCTTGTATTCATATTAGTTTACACTTAATGTAGCATTTTTCTTCTTCATAAAAGATGACACATGTTTTACAATTCATGCCAGAAGTACAGTCCCTCCAGTATGAATTTAAAACAGCTGAATTCCAGAGATTTGTTTAAGAATATAGTCATTCTATCATAGTTTCTGTGACCATGGCATTTACCCTTCATACTGTATGATACTCAGAATGAAGCTGCCATGTAGCAATGGGATGTTTGTCACACTTTCTTTTTTTTTAATTTAATTAATTTTTAAAATAATCTTACTTAGTTGATTAGGGTACAAAGGGTCAAGGGCGTAAGTGGGTAATACCATTGTTTCCACACTACTATCATTTTTTTCCCTGTATCTGAAGTCAGGGGAGAAACGAAGGGTAAAGCCTCACCCAACCTCCTACTCATCCCAGGTCCCTGATGTGAGGCATGCTCCGAGGGTCCTGCTCAGTCTGTTTTGATAGTTCAACAGTTCTGGATTGCTGCCAATATCGCTGTTCCAATTGTGATGAAACCTATTCAGAGTCCACTGGCTGACATAGTCTCTTCATGGTTGGGGTTCTGAGTTCAGTTGGAGGGATCTCCATAGAAACTTCATCTGAGATGATCCCAAACCTGATTCTTGTGTGAATTTGCCAGTACAGAGTCAAACACCATCCATCGCCCCAATCAGCTTATGCACATGCTGGTCATAGCAATTGCTGGGTCTGTTCTGTTTCCAGCCCTGTCTTCCACTTAAACCAACGGGTGTTGTAGTCCAGCTCAATCCTCCCCACTTCATACTCGGTCCTCACGCAAACCAGTGGGAGCTGCATCCTAGTTGAGGCGACTCCCTATAACCCCCACTAAGCCTGCTCCTTACCCTGTTTCCCATGCATGCCATCATGTACCGCAGGCTAGTTCTGTCTATCCCAAATCCCATTTAGCTCTGGTACTTAACAATGGGCATTGAAGCCTAGTTCAACCCAACCAACGTACTATCCAGTCCACACACATAGTGGCAGGTACCTTTTTGTCTAGCTACCCCTGCCCCTGTCCTGATTTTCCCAGTGGGAGCGGTTACCCACGACGGAGGTGCCCACTGTCTCCCTACTAGGCCACTTCAATTTCTGGATTGTGCACACTCCAGGTGGTTCTGGCTTTTGATTTGACAGAATTGGCCCCCAGCGTCAGCCTCTGCCATCTGATGATGTGGCAAAGCCCAACCAACTCTCACCCACTCTAATTTTTACTTGTACCAGTGGGAACAGTCAGCCCAATCTGGCCTTTCCCCATTCTAGCTCACATGAGGCCCACAGGTATTGTAGCCCTGTCTGGTCTGGTCTGTTCCCATGCCGACTCATGCTCCCCAGTGGGAGTGGTTGTCCAGCAGGGGAGCCCACGTTCCCCCGCCAGCTTTGACTCCTCCCCAGCGGTTCTCATGTGTGCTGTTTGGGCGCTTCAACCACTTCTGGTATGGCTCTTCCTCACCTTGGCATTCCTTAATGTGCACTGGTATGTGCTGCGACTGAAACTGGCCTGACCCACACTCTATACTGGTGCTCAGGTTCGCCAGTGGTTGATGTGAGCTGATTCAGCCTGGTCTGCCCCCCACCTATGCCATATGTATAATGATGGGTATCTTCCTCTGGCCTGGTCTGGGTTGCTCCATATCGTGGTTCTTGCACTCACCTGTAGGGGCTGTGTTCCAACAGAGGAGTTTCCCAAGCTCCTCCTTCAGAACCTCTCCCTATGCCAGGTCTTGCACATACTGGTGGTTCCATGGGCCAGCCTTCATTGCTGGCCTTCAGTCTATTCCAGTTCTTGGTGTTGGCTGTCTCACCCCAGCAAGGCTTGTCCATACCCAGACACTGCTCACACATGACTCAGTAGTGGCAGAGACCCAGCCTGGTCCATCCTACATCTACCCAGATTCTCCAGAGCACCAGATGGTGAAGGTGTCTGGCCTAGCTTGGTGTGCCCAGCCCCAGTCCACATTTGTGCCTAGGGAAATTGCAGCCATATCCAGACCAGAACACAGCCCCCACTCCAGTCCCCGCACCCTCCTGTGGGAATCCCAACCCAGCAAGGGTGTATTCTCACAGCTCCCCAACCGAGTCTATTCCCAGCCCTAGATTGTGCACATGCCAGTGGGTGCTCTGACCCAGTTGGCTTAGCCCCTCACCTGTCTCAGCCTTTGTCTTTCATGCTGTGGCATAATATCCCTGCCTCATGTAGACCAGTTGGTGTAAGAGCCTAGGTCGGAATGATGTGCATTCCATCCTGATTTCTGTTCTTTTTTGTGAGTTGAAGTTTGCTTGGCCCTGCCTGGTCTGCCCCCTTCCGGTTGCATCTCGGCCCACCCCACATCCTATTTTAGGTTGCACCTTCAGTGGTGCTACCTTGACCTGCCCAGATTGCCATCGGTTCCTTTACCCACAAGTGATGGCAGATACCATGGTCACTCCTAGCTTAGCCCATTGCCACCCCAGCTTGCGAGCTAACCTACAGGTCTTGTATTTCCACAGGGTTGTGCCCACACTCCCCCTGCCCCCAGAGTTTACCCCGGACCAAGTTCTCTCGTGTGCTGGTTAGTGTCTTGACTCTGCCAAATGTGACCAGTCCACTATTCCACCACCCAGTCAAGTAATGGTACCTAGCCCTGCCAGACAGGCCCCCATCCATAGCTTTGGTGTGGTTTGGTATGTGGCAGTCAGTGATGCTCTATGCTAACAGCCCATCTCAGGATTCCTAATGTGGCTGGTGATTTAGTCTGGCCCAAATAGATCTTATGGACACTCCTCTCCAAACTATCAGGTCTCAGTCCCCATACTTGCCTGAAAGTTCCATGACCCCGTTACTGGGAATCAACCAGAATTTATCTCTCACCTGCACTAAAGCTGGCCTTATTCATGGGTGTCCCTAAGCAGCAATTTCATATCCTAAAACTCCAGAGTTCGCCTCTGGATGGCCAGCAGGCAGAGCCTGGCACCATTTGGTGCATTGGCTGCCCAAAGCCAAGGACTGAGTCACTGCCTTTCGGCAGTGTCTTTGGCCTGAGTCTCCAGCCTTGGATCCTGCCCAGCAGGGGCACTCCCCACAGCTGCCACACTGCAGGACTGTCATACTTTCTGCATCAGTATTTAAAAATTCACTTGTGTGTTGATTTACTTTCTGTTACTTGAACTAAAATGCCCAGGAAAAGCTTCTTGTGGGGGGGACGATTGATTTGGATGCTGTAGTTGAGGATCAGGCAGCCCCAGAACCAGTCCCTGGTGGAGGTTGATCATGGCAGATAAGCCAAGAAGCAGCGGAAAGCCTGAACTTAAATTTAAATCAATTCTTTGGAGAACGTGCTTCTAGTGACCTAAAGATTGGCCACCAGACAAACTCTCATATGCTATAATTAGATTGTTTTCACTCTTAATCCATCAACCATTAATATGAAAACATCAGAATTTAGACATTGTGTGAGTTTTGGGCAACAAGTCCGACTTAACCCATAATAACTTAGATTTGGAAGGTGTCTATTGTGGAAGCTACACTTCAGTATTCTGTGTAGCTACTGGTCACAGAAAGCAAAGATTTAATACCTAGTCACATACAAGACGATATGCATTTAAGGAAGAACACTGTATGCCTGTGGAAGAATGTAAAGTATTATGTAAGACCACTATTGAGCAAAGTGTCAATTTGCCAGCATTCAATGAAGTACTCTTAGGCATACAATTGTCACGTGACTTTTAATATTGTATTGTATTTTAATATTGTAGTAACAAAAGGATAGAAACAATTTCTCAGCAATTTTTGAGCATTCAGCTTTGGATAGTTAATCCTCTTTTCCAAAGTGGAGAATGATACCAGGTCTCATCAGAGATGACTGTGATTTAATTGCCTTAGAAAAATTGCATGCTGCAACCTTTAGAGTTTGGCTAAAACATGAGATTAATGATCCAAGATAATTTGTATCTTTTGAGAAATGAAGTTGTATATAAAAGAATATTGTTTCCTTTCACTATATTTTGAGTATTTGCACCATTCTAAGCAAGAAGTGAGTCTTACTGTAGTTTGCTGCTACATTTTCTCATGTCTATAAGAGAGTACTAGAAAGGAATCATCAGTTCCACAAAGACTGGTAAAATTTAGAAGCATGAGTTGTTTTTTTTTTTTTTTAAAGATTTATTTATTTTATTACAAAGGCAGATATACAGAGAGGAGGAGAGACAGAGAGGAAGATCTTCCATCCGATGATTCACTCCCCAAGTGAGCCGCAACGGCCGGTGCTGCGCCGATCCGATGCTGAGAACCAGAAACCTTTTCCGGGTCTCCCACACGGGTGCAGGGTCCCAAGGCTTTGGGCCGTCCTCGACTGCTTCCCAGGCCACAAGCAGGGAGCTGGATGGGAAGTGGAGCTGCCGGAATTAGAACCGGCGCCCATATGGGATCCCAGGGCGTTCAAGGCAAGGACTTTAGCCGCTAGGCCGTGGCACTGGGTGCTGAAAGCAAGAGTTTTGAGAGCACACTTTTATCACATTTAAATCTGTTGGTTGTGTGTGTGTGTGAGAGAGACTAAAATTAGGCTTACTTTGCTTTTGTGTTTGTTATTTCCTGATCACATAGTAAAGCATGATTTTCAGTTGCAATTTTCATTATAATTTGATTTCATAATGTGAAACAAATAGTCTTTTGTTGCGTGCAGGGCTCACTAGGGAAATTAGAGATTAATGAAAGAAAAGAATATAGGATCTTTATTCTGCAATTTTTAAAATATCAACTAATCATACTTGATTAAAATTTTTGGTATCTTAAAATACTTGTCTTAAAATTTTAGTTGTCTTAAATCATGTTTTTCACAGCAGAATGTTACCTGATCTATATAAAATGTGGGTTAACAATTTGAATTGCAAATTTTGATGTTGTAGCATTTGGTATATTTTGAAAGCCGGCAGATGTTCCGCAATTTTATTGCCAGATGTTTCCATTTTTAGATGCTAGAATAGGAGAGTCTCAGAAGTTGAAGAGGTTAATTAAAATCTTAAGAACAAATCCTAATTTTATAATTGTTTGGTTTCAGTCAGAAATTGGGTTTGGGAAAATGGAAACCTACATCAAATTGGAAAAGCTTGGAGAGGTGAGTAAATGTTTCAAAGATGTAAGACATGTTTTCCTTGTTTAACGTCTAAATTCTTGTGTGTGTTTGTAGTTTTTTCTAACTGAGATAAAAACTGTAAAATTTACTGTTGTTTAGAACATTGCGTTTTATGTTGAAAAAGCAAGAAAAATATCGCATCAGTTTTAGAGGAAATGAGTATTTTTATTGAAATATAGTGCAGTGCACTGTCTTGGTAACAAAATAGGCATCTGTTAGTTTTAATCTCCTATCAGTCTACTGTCTGTTGTCATATGGGATATTACATGAGTGCAAACCTTGAAAAATAAAAATACTCCTTGAGGGTTTTTTTTGCCTTGTTGAGGCATTCTGTCATTTTGCATAAGTGTGGAAGCTGTATATATGGAATTAAAAGTCTTTTTTGCTCTAAGAAAAGCCAGGACTGATCATTGATGAGTTTTGCCAGGTGGAACTTAACTACTATGATTAGGAATTAGAAATTAATTTAGGATTCTTGGCTATATTGACTGTTTTAGATGGGCCATGCCATTGTGATTTCCTTCAAAAATGTATTTTATAGGGTACATATGCAACAGTATATAAAGGAAGAAGTAAATTGACAGAAAATTTGGTGGCACTGAAAGAGATCCGACTGGAACATGAAGAAGGTGCGCCGTGCACAGCTATAAGAGAAGGTATACCATGTAAACATTCTAAGAGCAGAGCAGCATAAGAAGCAGCTAGCCAAGATGTAGAAATAATAGGTGATTAAGAGGCACAATTAGACCTTAAAAGAGTTGATTTAAACACAACAGAAAGGAACTAACCGAATTACTGTAAACCTTATGAAAATATTTTGAAGTCATTACAAAACATTGTCATAGTGTTTTTGATACAGGGAAATATTTGACATAGGGAAGTGTTTATATATATTGATAGCTCATGGGGAATGTGACACCGTGGGTAAAAATAAGAAATAAAAGCACATAAACATTACTCTGTTTTGTGAGAAAATGGGTATTTAGAAAATGATTTTTGGTAACTGATTAGGAATATGGAAGAGAAAAGGTACCTTGTGCTTTATCTCTAAATTAATCAGGTGATGCAGAGAGTATTATAATATTGAAGACAGTTTTAAGTATTAGAATATCAAATGGTGACATAAACATTTCCACTTTAATTTCATTAATGTTTCTACTGCTTATCCTCTTAACAAATTATTGTTTTAAACTTAAGAGACTCTTGAATCTAGTTTGTTAATATAAAAAACCAATCTTTTTATAAAGACTGATTACCACAGACTGAATAATCGACTTTCTTTTCTGTTTTTCAGTTTCACTATTAAAGGATTTAAAACATGCAAATATAGTAACATTACATGATATTGTTCACACAGATAAATCTTTAACTCTGGTCTTTGAGTATCTGGTAAGCATTTATTGAAAATTCAGTATTTAATTTTGCTTTAATACAGCATAGCAAATTGGAGTTTTTAGCGGCCTAGGGACATTATTGTTCAACTATTCATATTCAGCTAAATTGGGTGCACGTAGTGCCTTTCCTTTGAAAACAACTTAATTTGAAAAATTAAATGCTATTAAGTGAATCATTTGTGCATTCTGAAAACCATGCATTGCATATTAAAGTCCTGTGTTTTTTTAGGATAAAGACCTAAAACAGTATATGGATGACTGTGGAAACATCATGAGTATGCACAATGTGAAGGTATGTTGTAACTGTAGTAAAGCGTAGATAAGCTACATTACATAATGAGGTATTCTGGCTTCATAATTATTCTTCAGCATTTTGTGCTTGAAACTTTGTTGTTTTCTGTATATATATGTACTCGGAGCTTCTGTTTCCACCTTACCTTTTGTAGAATCAGTCTTTTTGATAGAATGGCTTCATTATAAAGTATTCTAGAATTTACTTTTGATGTTACCTTTCACGTGTTTTTACAATGGATTTTCTGAAATGTAGAATTCATTCCAAGATGTATTAAAATGGATACAAATAGTGCTCGATTTGGCAGCACATATACTAAAATGGATACAAATGGTAGATGAAATCTGCAAAAAGCTTTATTCAAATAGCAATCTTCTGTATTTTAAATGCTATTTAACAGCTTTTCAAGATACCAGTATAATTGGTCAAGTCAGAAATCTGCAGATAATACAGATGCTGACTGGAAATACTAGTCTGGTCTGCAGGAGGAAAAATGAGATAATTATTGGGCCCGGCGGCATGGCCTAGCGGCCAAAGTCCTTGCCTTGAACGCCCTGGGATCCCATATGGGCGCCGGTTCTAATCCCGGCAGCTCCACTTCCCATCCAGCTCCCTGCTTGTGGCCTGGGAAAGCAGTTGAGGACAGCCCAATGCATTGGGACAGTGCACCCGCATGGGAGACCCGGAAGAGGTTCCAGGTTCCCAGCTTCGGATCGGCGTGCACCGGCCGTTGCAGCTCACTTGGGGAGTGAATCATCGGATGGAAGATCTTCCTCTCTGTCTCTCCTCCTCTCTGTATATCTGCCTTTGTAATAAAATAAATAAATCTTTAAAAAAAAAATAAATAAGATAATTGTTATGTTTGTAGATATCAAAATCCTAGTATGGAAAGTTTGCTGTAGTAATTGGTGTGTGATGAAACTGAGAAATTACTGTATATATATATTTTTTTCCTAAGTGATATACTTCTGATTTAGTTAATAAAGACCTACGCAAATTTGTCAACATATAATAACCTGTTCTGGCAAAAAGGTTGTCCCAGCTGTGTGTTTGGGATGTTCCTAATTCTATAGGTAGTAGCTTTAAATTTGCATTTTTCAAAAGCAGCAAGTTTAGCAGATAATAACAGCCAATTTATGTTTCTAAAAGAAACCTTAGAACAACATATGGACAACACATTGCCAAGATTTTTAGAGTAATACTTTAATTGCATTTTTATATACATTCTATGAATTGTTTTTATCATATATTGCATTTTGTAAAATCTTGTGATTGATTTATGGGTCTTTGTGGCTTATTAGTATTTGCAATAATTTTCAAAGAAAAAAGTCTTATCATAATTTCCTAAATGTTTGAGAAGTGAGTATCTTGCAAGCAAAATCAGCTTAGATCAGAAAGCATTTTATTACTTGTTTATGTTGCCTTTTTACTTTTTAAACGTAAAATATAACAAATATATTGATGGGAAAATTTAGAGTTTTCAAAACCCAAACATATGTAGAGCCTAGTCATTGTGCTGTTCAGAACTCATTTTGGGCTTGTCATTTATCTGCTGCCTTGGCTTATTCTCAGTGTTCTTAAGCCTTTTCTCACCTGTGAGTAAACTGAGACTATGTTTGTGAATCCTCTGTGTTTGAGGCCTTTTTTTTTTTTCTAACCCCTAGAATTGAATGTTCCATATTCCCCTTTACACTGAAATTCTCATCAAAATCTACACCATTAGCCCTGCAGGAATTGCTTTCTACAAGTCATTCAGAGCATTATAGTGCTGAGGCTCCTTTCTGAATCACAGATTTTAGAAGCTGTAGGAGGTGCTGAGTGTAAAGTACCCAGGAGCTGGGTGATGGAAAGCTGGTTTAGTTATTTTTGTAGCAAGTAGTTTGCCAGAGGTATGTAGTATTGTTCTTTTGATAGCCCTGACTTTTTATAAAGGCAGTTCTGGTACTTCACAAGATCAGATTTGCAAAAGACTTTAAAGATTCGGTGTTTTCTGTGGGGGATTAGGAAGGTGAGTGGCAGAGATTGGTTGGTTGTTCACAGTTAAGTTTTACAACTTAACTGTGACCCTTACAGGCCTCTAAGTTTATTAGAAGGTATTTCAAGTCATTTTCTGTTAAACAAACTATTATGACTGAGAAGTTTAATTTGTTTTCATGGATACCCTAGATTAAGAAGTAATGGGATTCTTCAAATTGAATGATAAACTAAAAATTTGGAACCACCCATATAAGGCAAAGGCATTAAAGTTTAGGATACAGTTACATTTTTTCCCTTTATTTTTTTTATTTATTTATTATTTTTAATTCATTAATTACATTGTATTATGTGACACAGTTTCATAGGTACTTGGATTCTCCCCACCCCTCCCCAAACCCTCCCAACATGGTGGATTCCTCGACCTTGTTGCATAATTTTCTCTTTATTATTGACAGATTGTTTTGCTTAGCCGAATTTAAGGATATTCCAAAATATATTTCATTATTTGTAAGACTAATGCTTGTTTGTTTATTTCTGTAGCTGTTTCTGTACCAAATATTGCGTGGTCTGGCTTATTGCCACAGAAGAAAGGTGTTGCATCGAGACTTGAAACCACAGAATCTCCTCATTAATGAGAAAGGAGAGTTAAAGCTTGCGGATTTTGGTATGGAATATATGAGCTATTTATAAGTATTTTCAGGATGTTCACTTTTAAAGAACAGTCTTTGTCACAATCTGCTGTCACTTTTATGTAAAGTGGAAATTTTCTCTAACTCAGGGAATAAGATGTTTGGCACGACTTGGGTGGGTGATTTTTGTCTGATTCGCAGCAAAGAGTGAAAGGCACAGGCTCTTGTGTAGTCCATAAATACTGAGGGTTTCTGAGGAGTCTTCAAAGGTAAAATATGTTATAAAAATTATATTGTTAAGCAGTATTTGCTTAATTTTAATGATAATTCATGCCAATAGGAAGTAAACTTACTGGTTCCTTGGTAAAGTTCAAGGTAGTGCCACTATAGAACACCATTGTGCTGTTCACCTATATGTATTTGTAGGGGGAAAAGTATAATAGAGAGAGGTAAATGTATTTGATATGTTGTGATGCATATGTATGTATTATTATTTTTAGTAAAATACCTAAGGAAACCTCTTGGAAGGGGGAAAAGAATTTATTTCAGCTTATAGTGTGTAGCTTCGTATTCTTAGATCAGGAACTGCACCAGTCTGAACACTTGGAGAGATCAAAAAACAAGTCAGGAAACAGACGCAGAGAACATGTTCTTCCACTCCTGTGGTCTCCCCTCACATTGCCATCATGGTTCAGTCATAATCCCAACCCCAGCAGCCTGATCTGATCCAGTCACTTCTGAAGGCCTTACCTTCAGATGCCATAAGTGAGTCAAACATTCACCTCTGTCCATCAACCATTAATCTATTAGCCATTGAGCTGTAAACATCTGCCTGTGTTTGGGAGGCCAGATCCTTCTCAGGCCATAATATGTATGTATCAAAACAACATACTACAGTAGCTTGAATTGTACAAAAGGAGATGTGGAACCCAACTCTCTTCTATTAAAATAAATCTTCAAGAGATAAAAATGTAAGGCTTGGGGGAAAAAATAAAAGGATAGGGACCGGCATTGTGGCCTAAAATGCTTTCTTTTTTTTTTTTTTTTTAAAGATTTATTTATTTTTATTACAAAGTCAGATATACAGAGAGGAAGATCTTCCATCCGATGATTCACTCCCCAAGTGAACCGCAATGGCCGGTGCATGCCGAACCGAAGCCAGGAACCAGGTACCTCTTCCAGGTCTCCCACGCAGGTGCAGGGTCCCAATGCATTGGGCCGTCCTCGACTGCTTTCCCAGGCCACAAGCAGTGAGCTGGATGGGAAGTGGAGCTGCCGGGATTAGAACCGGCACCCATATGGGATCCCAGGACATTCAAGGCAAGGACTTTAGCCGCTAGGCCACACTGCCGGGCCCTAAAATGCTTTCTTATCTAAGTTGCTTTTGCTTAGATCAAGTCCTTGCCTTGAACGCACTGGGATCCCATATTTGCGCTGGTTCTAATCCCGGCAGCCCCACTTCCTATTCAGCTCCCTTGTGGCCTGGGAAAGCAGTCGAGGACGGCCCAAAGCCTTGGGACCCTGCACCTGTGTGGGAGATCTGGAGGAAGTTCCTGGCTCCTGGCTCCAGATTACCACAGTACCAGCTGTTGCAGCCATTTCGGGAGTGAATCATTGGACGGAAGATCTTCCTCTTTGTTTCTCCTCTCTGTATATCTGACTTTGCATTGAAAATAAATAAATCTTCAGAAAAAAAAAATGTAGGGGTGGATGCCACTTGGGACACCAATGTATCTAGGAGAGTGCCTGGATTTGAATCCAGACTGCACTTGATTCTTTTTTTTTTTTTTTTTTTTTTTTTAAGATTTTATTATTATTGGAAAGCCGGATATACAGAGAGGAGGAGAGACAGAGAGGAAGATCTTCCATCCGATGTTTCACTCCCCAAGTGAGCTGCAACGGGCCGGTACGCGCCGATCCGATGCCAGGACCAGGAACCTCTTCCAGGTCTCCCACATGGGTGCAGGGTCCCAAAGCTTTGGGCCGTCCTCAACCGCTTTCCCAGGCCACAAGCAGGGAGCTGGATGGGAAGTGGAGCTGCTGGGATTAGAACCGGCGCCCACATGGGATCCCGGGGCTTTCAAGGCGAGGACTTTAGCCGCCAGGCCATGCCGCCGGGCCCTGCACTTGATTCTTGTTACCTACTAATGGGTCACTTTGTGAGGCAGCAGATGTTGATGTGCAGTGGTAATGCTGCTGCCTGCAATGCCACCATCCCATAGGAACTTTGGGTTGAGTCCTGGTTGCTCCACTTCTGATCCAGTTCCCAGCTTATTGCTTGGGAAAGCAGCGGAAGATGTCTCAAAGTGCTTTAGTCTCTTCAGCCATGGAGGAGTCCTGGAAGAAGCTCTCTAGTCTGGCCCTGACCTGGCCATTGTGGCCAATGGGGAGTGAGCCAGGAAATCTCTCAATTTCAAAATATCTCTCTCCACACCCCCTTCCTTCCTTCCTTGTTTCTTCCCCTTCCCCTCAACTTCATAATTGTGCTTTTCAAATAAATAAATAAAAAGAATTTTAATGCAAATTTTATTTGAATGTCAACTACAGTTAAGCATGTGCCGTTTGTTTTTCTTGCTCAGGTTTTGTAATTTGATGGAATGTTTTTATTATAGTTTAATAAATGTTTGCTTTATTAAAAAAAAAAAAAGAATTTTAAAGAAAACTGCTGCCCACATGGGAGATCTGATTTGAGTGTTGCTACTTTTGGCCTGACCAACCCCAGCTGTTGCCAGCATTAGGGAAGAGCGGGCCAGGGGCAGTTAACCAACAAATGGGGAGTTTTCTTTCTCTTTTCCTCCTTTTTTCTCTGTTTCCTTGGCTTTCCAGTAATATAAAGCAGCTTTTAAAATATGGGTTAATTCTTACTAATTTTTCTTTTACTTTGGAGAAAAATTTTTATGGAATGCTGTGTATTTTGGAAAAAAATATTTTTATGGAATGCTATTCATGCAGCATTTGAGTGGTGGTTTAACGCATATCTAATTTTTTTGTCTTGTACTATGGTAAATATCAGTAATTATAGGAACTCAGATATATTCACTTTAAACAGTATAAAATGAGAAACAAACTTTGAAATGACTCCTTATGCTCTTAAAAATTTAATTAATAGCTACTTACCTATATAGCTTTAGTAATATGATTTTAAAGGATGCTGTAAGTAAACTTACAAACCGTTTGCTTCTAGGAAGTAAAATTTTGTGTTGAAATTTGTAGATCATCTTTGAAATTTTTATATTCACCTTTCTGAGCATTTAAATGCTCGTAATTGATTAGTGTTCGAAAGTCTGAGAAATCTGCCATAGTTAGCATATATGATTTTCCATAAATGATTTTAATTTTACTTTGGAGAAATTTATTAAATTTGATAAATATGAGCATTTCAGGTATTACCTTGTTGCTAAATGGTAAATTTTTCCTATAAATTCCTGTTTTTCTACTCATTTTAATGCTTCTCTATTTGTTTGAAAGGTGACTTTTATAAAAATGAATAGGCTACATCTCTGAATAGGAAATCATAAGATGTCAGTATTGTGCTTTCATAACTATGTAGTCCTAGGTATAGTTTTTGTTAATTTCCTTGCAATTGTTTTTTTCTCTTTTCTTTCCTTCTATCTTCTCTTTTCCGTGCTGCATTTACCCCTGGTTAGATCTTAATCCCAGTAACAGAGAAATCCTGCTTGGATATTCAACATGCAAAAGGAATAAAGTTGCTTCAAAAATCCACTTCTGTCAGAGAATGCTCTGAGTACTTGAAATTTGACTCCTGACCTGTAAAAAGCTATGCAAGCAAATTTTTAATTTAAATTTTAATTTCTATAACCAACAAGAAAGTATTACTCCATAAGTTAGAATAATCATTCTGCTGTCGTAATCACTTCTGTAATTGGTTAGATAGTACATGTACCTATGGCTTAGTGTAAGAGAGGGGGACATAAGTGAATATTTACACTTGATCCTTTGGGAAAAGTCTAGCTGTCTCCCTGCTGGATGGTCCTGGGTGGCCCAAGAATCTAGTTATACAACTTGGTTGGTGATACTGACTAGTAACATTGTCTCGCAACTAATTAATTTGATATGAGACTGTTGTATGTCCCATGCCTGCTTGGACCTAGTTGAGTACTCTTGTTCAAAATCTGCTCAGGAACTGAAGGGTAAGATACTGAAGAAATGAAAACTGGCGATTTGCCTGGATGGTATAAGCTTATAGGCTTAGCAAATTTGCATTCTTGTCCTTTGCTTCCATGTAACACATTCTTAATATCAGAATTGGAAGTGGGGGAAGAAAACTGTCCACATCTTGGTAAAAGTCACCAAAACTGGTAGAAAAATAATTTGTTAGATTTCACCAAGTTGGAATACCCAAGTAAAATTTAACTAAGTGAAATAGTGTTAACATGATTCAGTTATGCATGTCAACCTCTATACTAAATACAAATAGTGCTAGTTACTTAAATTTGTATTATTTATATGATTTTTTCCAGTTAATGAAGTATGTAATTATTCATTTTGCTTTAAGTTTTAATCAGGTAATGTAATTATAATTAACTCAGCCTAAAAATCAAATTCTTGTTATTCAAAATAAAAGAAGTAACAGGTATCTTTTAAAGTTGCTTTTCAGGTGGTCAGAATTTAGGGCTTAGAAATTATAACGCTTATGGCTCAAGAGAAAGTTGCGAGCAACAGGCTTTATTTCTGGATAATCAGTAGATTTCTTACTTAGTTTGCAAAGGTTTCATAATATTTGTACTAGTTAATAATATATAAAGTCTCTTTATTGCAAGATTATTTATATGACTTAAAGCTACAAAGAGAATACAATATAGTATTCTAATTTATTCTAAAGAAACTTTGTCCAGTTGGATTTATACAAGGAAATTAATGAACTCAAATCATGATCCATTATCATCAGTTTTGATTTTATTCTATTTTTTTTTGTTTCTTCTGTGACTAATCTTTTTTTATTATTATTAATTACATTGCATTATGTGGCACATTTTTATATGCACTGGGATTCCCCCCACACTTCCCAAAACCCTCTCCCCATGGTGGATTGCTCCACCTTATTGCATTTCCATAGTTCAAATTCAGTTGAGATTCTTTCATTGGAGGTATTTACCAAGCATACAGTCCAGCATCTTATTGTCCTGGTAAGTTCAGCAGTTTCTTGGTGAGACCATCTCTGAAGGTAGAGCCAGCAGAGTATCATCCCAATAAATTAAACGCCCCAACATAGTATTTACAACCAGTTACAACATTATGGCATTAATTGACATGGTATTGATTAACCAATATGTTAATAGGAAAATGCAGGTTCTCAACCACAGCCTGTGACTTCTTCATAGACATTTCCATTTTGGTTTATATTCAACCGTGTTCTATACACCTTAAAATGGCTATAGATTGCCATTCAGCTGTCTCATGTCTATTTTAGTTTTCGTATTTAGCAGTTTATAGCATTGAAGCATGGTTTCTCTGAACCTGGCTGTTTTTTGGTTACTCAGTGTTGCATTATTTTATCAAGGTGCTATAATTTGTTGTTGATGTTGTTGTTGCTGTTGTGATTGATGTGGCTGTTGTGAAATGATGTCAATCCGGAAAACAATAATATTTCAACCCCAAACAGCCTGTATCTCATGCAATAAGATATTGTGAAGTAGCCAATGAACCAACAATCGATATGAGTCAGATTGCTTATGATCTACATCAAAGAATTGTGAAACCTAATATACTTGTAAGGCCCTCCGATACTTGGAAAGGGGGAGGGAGAGCAGAGAAATCTTACATCACCGTAGAAGGTGTGAGGAAGATGGGAAGTATAACCTATCACGATCATAACTGGTAACTCATAGACAACAGACTCGAATCAGCATTAGACAATAGCAAAACTACAAAGGCATATGGGGGAATGAGGAGCAATGCTAACAACCTCTTAACAGGAGGTCATTAGCATAGAGCAGGGGGGACCCAAGAGTGGAGCAGGGGGACAGGAGGAGGCTTGTATCCCAACCCTGAAGACTCCCAGATCCTCACCAAGGACTATCAGTATGAGCACCGAGGATTACATCCCTACTGCCAAGGAGACCATGGCGAAATGGAGTGCTTTTGGAGGCCAAGAACTCTGAGGTCACCCACCCCCATTTGGATCTACCACATGGGATGGAAGAAGCCGAAGTCCTGCCTTGCAGGATCCAAGGTCATCGGAACGACAACCAGGATCCCTGAGCAGTCCGCAGAAACAGAAGAACAGTAAACTTCCTTCGGGACTAGGGAGAGGAGCTTTCTCTGGTCCTTGCCTGCTTCCAACTTTGGATCCCCACCCTCTCTCGTAATGACCATCAGGATCGCTCCAGAAACCCCTCAAAACAAACAAACAAACGAACAAACAACACTAGAATAGATAGAGAATAACAAGTAAAGCTTAGAATCAGACAGGAAACGGTCAGCGGGGATGCACTTATAACTTACTGGGTGGGACACAAAGATGAGTTACTCCTCACTGGGGTATTGAGGATTTCTCTGCACACCCCTCCTATAACTGTTCACCTGAACTGTTGACATATGTCTTGTTATAGAGTTAGAATACCCAAAAAAACAGTTTTGATTTTAAGACAATGGCATAGCAAATGAAAATTGAAATCTTATTAAAAGATAAGACTTAAGATTAAGAAAAAACATGTACCTAAATATTGACCTATTTGACATCGTAAGTTATAGCGTAAGGCACCCAGATACTAGCCCCAGTGCCCTCCCTTAGGTAAAAGCTAAACTTGTCTCTAGTTGGTAGAATTATTTAGTGTTACTGTGTAAAGATTGAACAAACTTCATAAAGCTAGTTTTGTTGAAGCTTCAAGAAACTATAGAGTTTCTTGACTCCTTTTGAAAAGTCACGGAGAGGTTAGAGACTAAGAAAACTGTTCTGTTTCCTAATTTTTTCCCCTCCTCTGTGAAGGTTTAGCCAGAGCCAAGTCAGTTCCCACAAAGACCTACTCAAATGAAGTTGTCACACTGTGGTACCGGCCCCCTGATGTGCTTCTCGGTTCCTCGGAGTATTCAACCCAGATTGACATGTGGTAAATATATACAGATAATATTTCCAGTCATCATTTTGAAAGAATGTGGCTAACAGAGCAATACTGATAGGCAGTATTTGATTTTCAAAGAGGTGTTACTTTAAGAAGGATAAACAGTGGTGTAGAGTTCTGGCTTAAAATAAGAGTACCTGCATTAAGTAACAATTCTATCACTTAGAACTAAAGTAATGTTATTGATTATTGTTCTATACTTAGCTTTTTTGTTTAAGGATATGGGAATTGTGAAAATAATTGAAGTTCTATAGATAAGGATAAATGAGCTAATAAATGTAAACACCCATGTCAAGTACCTGATACATGGTAATTTTAAAACTTTTTTCTTCGATATTCATCAAATTTTGAAATAATATGAAAATGATCAAAATGTCCTTACGATTTGGCTCACTGGCTTTAGCCACTGCTTTGGTCATAACACTCTTCTGCTCAAATGTCTGCATTGCCACTCCATCATTGCCTATACAATAGGGCATAGTTTCTATAAGGTACTTCTAAACTGCTTTTTCCAACTTATTTGCTACTATTCTTAATACGGACATTTCCCTTTAGCTAAATGGCATAGTCACTTAACTTCATAAATACTCTGGGCTTTCACATCACTCTATTCCTCTCATGCCTCTATTCAGTTGCTGTAATCAGGGTCTGTGCCCACCAGCCTTTAAACACAACTGTTCCTAAATCCTTTCCTGAATATACGACAGCCTCCAGTGGCCACTGTAGTTTAATGTGCTATACTCTTATGCGATAATAAGTTACACTATTGCTATTATTGCTTGGAAGAAAGAATATAGTTTTCTGTAAGGTTTTTCTCATATATATTAATTTTTCAAAGATGAAAAAATATACATTGGGGCTGGCAGGATCGCTCAACACGCTAATGCTCCAGCTTCAAGCACCAGCATCCCATACAAGTGCCAGTTCACGTCCCGGCTACTCCACTTCCCATCCAGTTCCTTCAAATGACCTGAAAAAGCAGTGCAGGAAGGCCCAAATACTTGGAACCCTGCCCCCATGTGGGAGACCCAGAAGAAGTTCCTAACTCTTGGCTTCAGATCATCTTAGTCTGGTCATTGAGGCCATTTGGGGAGTGAAACCAGTAAATGAATGTTCTTTCCCTCTCTGCCTGTCATTCTCCCTGTAAATCTGTCTTTCGATATGAAAAATAAATCTTGAAAAAATATACATAATAATTTTTCCCCAATTCTGAGTGTACAGTACTGAAATACTGAATACTTTGACATTGTTGTACAGCTATCACCACTGTCCATCTGTAGAGCTTTATCTTGGCAGAGTTGAAACTATATACTTGTTAAGTGGTACACCATTATACTCCATTCACCTATTGTCCCTGAAAATAACTTCTACTTTTTGTCTCCATCAATTACAGTTTTTCCTTTTGTGACTGGCATATTTTACTTAGCCTGACATCTTCAAGACTTTCCCATTTGTAATGTATATTTCTTTACTTCTTAAGTTTGAACAACACTCCATTGTGTATGCCAGATTCTGTTTTTGCCATTCATCAATTGATAGGATTGTTTCCACCTTTTCACTGTTGTAAATAATGCTTCTCAGTTCTTTCAGGCATATTCCAAGGAGTAGAATTGCTAAATAATGTAGTATTATACACTATACACATAGACCCTACTCACCCTGTGCTCTGCTCTACTTCTGTTCCTTACATCGGAAAATCTTGTGTCATTTGTTTCTCTATCCTCTGTACTTGCTATCTCGAGCTACTGTTTTGTGGATTATTGTTGATCCACTGACAACTCTTAATTCTTTGCTCTCTTTTCCTTATGAATGATTTTTCACTTGGTTTTCCTCCTTCCTGCCTTCATCCTTTCAGTCCATGGTCCACACAATAGCTGATTTAAAGATTCAACAAGATAGTAGTTCAGATAGTTAAACAGTTTCTCACACAGCGTAAGCACTCAGTCACTGTTAACTACATACAGATCATACAGAGCTGGGCATATTAAGTGGGATAAATGAATATAATAGCAGTATGGAAGTTGAGACAAAGGAAATGTTAAAGATTAGTTCTGAAAAAAAAGTGTCTGTAGATTTGCTGGCAGGCTTGTACAAAGTTCTCTAGAGAGTCAGTCTTAAGGAAAAGAGTTTTGCACTTCATGATATATACATTGATTGCTCATTTCTTCCCATCCGTGATATGTTTTAAAGGGGTGTTGGTTGCATTTTCTTTGAAATGGCCTCTGGAAGACCTCTGTTTCCAGGATCAACTGTGGAAGATGAACTGCACTTAATTTTCCGACTGTTAGGTAACGGAAGAAATTTTTTCCTATGATATTGCACCTACCTAGATATGATCATCTTAAAACATAAGAATTTGATAGAGACTAATATAAATGGCTATGACGTGTTAGAATTTCAGTTGTCTTAGTTATAAAGTAGATAAATCTAGGTAATTTCTGTGCTTTTATTGTTTCAATTTTGATTTCAGTTAGAATAAATCATGTAGTAAATGTGAATTGTTCTCACAAATATAATTTGCATATATTTATAAATTTGTTTTATATTTAGGAACTCCGTCTCAGGAAACTTGGCCAGGTGTTTCTTCAAATGATGAGTTCAAGAATTACAACTTTCCAAAATATAAACCACAGCCTCTAATTAACCATGCACCAAGGTATTTTTTTTCTTACAATCTTTTGAAGCATTAACCACCGTAAGGATTCAGGAAAAATGCACAATGCTTAATTATCTTATGGATCTTCTTCAGATTTCTTCCATCACATGTTAGATTGATGACTCGGTTATCTAAGCCTCCCCCTTCAAGCGCCAGCCTCCCATATGAATCCCGATTCATGTCCCAGCTGCTTCACTTCCCATCTAGCTCCCTGCTTGTGGCCTGGGAAAGCAGTAGAGGACAGCCCAAAGCCTTGGGACCCTGCTCCAGCATGAGACACCTGGAAGAAGCTCCTGGCTTTGGATTGTGTCAGCCGTAGCAATTGCAGCCATTTGGAAAGTGAACCAGTTGATAGTCGATCATTTTGTCTCTGCTCTTTGCAAATCTACCTTCCCAATGAAAATTAAATCTTTAAAAAAAAATCATATGCACCAAGAATTGGCAAAATAGAGTTGAATTGTAAGTTGAATGTATGTAGAACATAATGATTTTAGAATTCTTGAAATGTATATAAGTAGCTCTTTTCATAAGGCAAACATTGTTTAGTATGTTTTTTTAGTATTACAAAGATTATAATGAAATTTGCTTTGCTTTCTAGAGAATTGTTCTATATTTAGTTAACCAGAAAATTCTGTAAGGAAAAATCTTACTCTGACACAAGTAAATATTTTGGTCAGTGTTACTGATTTGTATTTGAAATATGTGAACTTTCTGTCCTCTGATATCAGCCGGTCAGTTATAGTTTGTTCTCCGACATACCTTCAAATCAATTCAAGACTACTGTTTGAATTGGAGTCATTATGTCTTATGAAGTCTATCTCATTTTCATTATGATAGACTCACCCTTTTGACAGAATTTTAGTCTTTTCCTATGAAGTATTTATGAGTTAATGCTATTAATGTTACTACAGCAACCAATATTTTAGCTAGACTCTCTTAGGAATAATAAACTGTGAAGGGCTTTTCTGTGTATCTCTCCAAGGTAGCGTAAATCCTATTTTATCATATTGCTTGTTCTTGTGATAATTCAGTTGTAGAAGGTTGAAGCTCCTTGGATCAGATTGGCTAAGATTTTACTTAGCAGCCAGCTCATCTGAACAGTCTCTGAACTTGAGATTGGCAAACTACAGAGAATTAAAGGAACCTGCAAAATGTCTAGGCCACAGCATCCACAGGGCTACTTTTGAGAGCACACTCAACTCTAGAAAATATTCCTTTATTTGTAATGTATGTTTTCCTTTGAAAGGTATAGTGCAAGATAGGACCTGTGTTTCCAAGAGATAATTCCATCAAAATAATCCCTAACCCGACTATTCCATTTAGGTTTATTTCATCACTACAATTAACTATTTTTTTATGTATATATTTGGTTTTGTAGCTCTTACTAACAAAATTTTATTAAGTTGTAGTGATTATATATACATATATATATAATATGTGTAGACACACATACACATAAAAAGTTAATGGAGCATCTCTATTTTTCTCTTGAACTATAGTGATACATTTTGGAGTCATTTTATCTATATTTTTATTTTTTTTTAAGATGTACTTATTTTTATTGGAAAGGCAGATTTACAGAGAGAAGGCAAAATAGAGAGAAGGATCTTCCATCTGCTGGTTTACTTCCCAAGTGGCCGCTATGGCTGGAGTTGAGCTGATCTGAAGCCAGCTATGCAATGTGAAAATGTTCTGGATGTTTGCCTTGCAGAGCACTGAAAATTGATGTAGTAAAGAAGCTTTCTTTATAATAGTTACTTTGTCAACACAGAATGATTTTTAAAACACTGTATAATTTCAGTGCATGTGCTGCCAAAGCGAGCTCAACACTATATAATTTTAATTGGTTGTTGCATATTGAAAATTTCAGTTGCAGCACAGTTATTTATGGGCTGTTCTTAAGCAAATGGTAAACTAAATCTTTGAAGACCAAAACAGAGTTGAGTTCATTTGTAGGCAACAAGAGTGACTATTTCAGGGCACTTTCATTTAGCAAATTAAAACAGAGAACAGTTTTATCTTGAAAGTTTCTACCAACTAAGATTAAAATAAGAATAAATTGCCTTTTGTTGTTTCTAGGCTGGACTCCGAAGGAATTGAGTTGATAACAAAATTTCTTCAGGTAAGTCACACCTTGTTTTATAACTGGTAAGTGGGGGTTGAGTTTCTTCAATAATTAGGGTCAAAAATTCCTTAAGTATTCTATGACAGGCAAATAAGGTAACTATGGTAATATCTAACATACTTAAAGCACATGCTTAAGTTAAATTAAAAATAAAACAAAACAAATCAGGATTTCTTAAGCCTTAACGTGTCAGGATCTCTCCTTGGGACCTAAAATAGTAAGAGCTAGATCAGGCTGCTGGTATAGAGCAGCTTTGTCAAGGCAGTGTTCTCTGTGATTCATGTTCTCTTTTCCCCATACTTACTGCCCTAAAGGATGCCGCACCTTCCAATACCATTCCTATTTTACTTCAGATTGGGAAAAAGCAAAGATGATATGGTGGTGCCAGTCACATTTGTTGTCTTATGTCCTAAAAGCAGACTTTCGCAGAAATCCCACTTCAGGTTTCATTGGCCAGAGCATTAGTTGTGAGAGAAGCTGGAGGTTTGGGAGCAGGACTGACATAATTAGTCCAAATTTAGAACAGTTGTAAATTCACAACCCATCTGCTGGAGTGGGAAGTGTGGACAG
The DNA here is from genome assembly GCF_030435755.1 of Ochotona princeps. Lineage (NCBI taxonomy): Eukaryota > Metazoa > Chordata > Mammalia > Lagomorpha > Ochotonidae > Ochotona > Ochotona princeps. Next base: position 45,724,665 of record NC_080846.1, on the reverse strand, counting down.
CTTGAACAAATCTAGTTTGCATCATAAGCAAGAGAACAAGAAAATTGGTATTTAGGTAGCTAAGAATGGCTTCCTTAAGATATGAGGTATAGTCCCACCAGTCATTTGGAGTTCATGAAAAAAGTTGTGTCAGAGGTCAAATATTGTAACATTTTATCACTTTCAAAAATAAAAGGATTCTAAATTTTTATTTCAGATTCAGCCTAATCTTGGAAATGTTAGACCCAAGATAAAATTAGTACTACATAATCTCAGCTGTAACTCAAATTTAGAGTGTATGTATGTGTCTTGCTCTTGATTCATGCTTGAAAAATAGTTAAGTGATCTGAATTTTTAAAGTAGCTGTGTATGCAAAAATACCCTTAATCTGCTTTTATATTAATTAGGTAAAATAATTAATGAGGCAGTTGTTTGCTTTTTTCATAGTATGAATCCAAGAAAAGGGTTTCAGCAGAAGAGGCCATGAAACATGTATACTTCCGAAGTTTGGGACCAAGAATACATACTTTACCAGAAAGTAAGAGAAATCCTGGATTTTCTTTCATCCTTTGTTTTCATTTGTCTAGGATTAGGGATTGGGATAAAATGGGTCTTTAGGGAGAGGTTTGAGTCTTTAATGGAATTTAATCAGAATTCCTTTTTTTTTTTTTTTAGATTTGTTTTTTGGAGGAAAAAAAAGGGTTTGTATTGGAAAGTAAGATTTAAAGAGAGAAGGTGAGACAGAGAAAAATAAATTCACTGATTCACTCCCCAACTGGCTCTACTGGTTGGAGCTGAGCCCATATTAAGCCAGGAGGCACGAGCTTCTTCCAGGTCTCCCACAGATATAGGGTCCCAAGGGTTTGGGCTGTCCTCTACTGCTTTGCCTGGCCACATGCAGGGAGCTCGATGGGAAGTGGAGCAGCTGGGACACAAACCAGTGCCCATATGGGATCCCAGCACTTTTTTTTTTTTTTTTTACTTTTTTTTATTAATTATTATGCATTATGTGACAGTTTCATAGGCTCTGGGAATCCCCCCGCCCCTCCCCACGCCCCTCCCCCCTGGTGGATTCCTCCACCTGGATCCCAGCACTTTTAAGGCAAGGATTTAGCCACTGAGTGATCCTGCTGGACACCATGCATAGTTATTTGATAAGATACATTTTTCATGAACTTTTTTGAAGGCTTAATGTTTAATTTTCCTGTTTGATTTCTTGTAACAGTAAACACATTGCCACTCCCCTAAAAGAAGTGGATACCAAGAGGTCATCACTCTTATTAAAATTAAGTTGGCACATGTTGTCTCTTTGCTGCCATTGTCCTTAGACTTAGTCTGGATTCAATTCAGAGTTGTTAAAAGTAGGTTTCTGTAAAGATTAGTGAAGCACAACTCTAAGATCTAAAGCTTAAGATTGTTTTCTTGTCAAAGTTTTTTTTCCCCCCTGGGGAGTGAGTTAAACACCATGCTTCAACACTTGCATTCCATATATGCAGCAGTTTAGTTCTAGCTGTTCCACTTCTGATCCAGCTACGGTGGTTAGGAAAGCTGCAGAGGAAGGCTCGAGTACTTGTCCTCCTGCCACCCACATGGGAAGCCCTGAGGGATTCCAGGCTCCTGCCTTTAGCCTGGCCCAGCTCAGATCCTTGCAGCCATTTGGGGAGTGAACCATAGGATGCAAGTGATTTTTCCTTCTCTCTCTCTCTAACTGTGCTTTTCAAATAAGTAAATCTTTCTGAAATAATGAAAAGTACGTTTAATTCTTTATTTAGATAGCTGGATTGGACGTTGAGTAGCTGAGACTTGAACTGGCACCGAATATTGGCTCTCACACTGCTATTCCACATCACCCAGCACCCTATACCACTTACGATAAAAAGATCATTTTTCACTATTGTATTCATTCTGACTTCAGTATTCCCAAGATAGAGATGAGTGTATTGTCAGTCATTAAAACATGGGCCTAAAGTAACCGTAATGTTACTCGCAATTTTTGTGTTTATTATTTTAAAACAGAGTAATAGGTAAGTGGGGAATCAGGTTAATGTTGGATTAGTTGGGTTGTAGTTGTTTTAAATAATGTTAGACCTCTTCTGATAACTTTTGCCCGCAATTTTGCTTTTTAGGTGTGTCAATATTCAGTTTGAAAGAGATTCAGTTGCAAAAGGACCTGGGCTTTCGCAATTCTTCTTATCCAGAGACAGGTGTGTTTGTCATAAACCATTTCACATGTCGATCATGAATTCTTGCGTGGAACCAAGCTTTTGGTTTATAAATTGATCAGTAAAATTATTGATGTACAAACCAATGTACAGTGCATTCCACAAGTGTGTATGTTAGCATTGCACGTGCTCACTTTTCTGTAGGATGTGGGCAGCTCAGTAAATCTTCAGAGAGGAATCTGACTCTGTCATGTCAGGGCTCCTGAAAGCTGCAGATGGCACAGAGACCTTTGACGAGTCACCTGGCTTGATCACGGCCCGCGGCATCCGTGGTACCTGAGGCAGAAGACTTACCTTGTGCTTCCCTGGTCGCCAGGTTCATCACTTCGAAGCACAGAAGCTATAGACTGACCCCATCAACAAAAGGGCCCTTTAAGAGAGTGCTGACCATTCTGACCGTGAAATGTTAGCTTTTGCTGGTGGGAACATTAGCTTCCTAGAGTCACCAAATACTGTATGTGGGATAAACGTGAACCTTGAACTGCCTCATAAAATGACTTTATATTTTAGGACATGGGAAGAACAGAAGACAGAGCATGCTCTTTTAAATCTGATAACATGATTTCAAGCCCAGGCCCCAGCCTTTCTTACCAATCACGGACTCAAATCTGAAGGCAATTATTTTTTTTTGGTGAACTTGGAATCTCCATTTGTCTACACTGTCCTCTTCACAGTGGAGTCTTTTTATTTCAGACCTACAGATTGTTTTTATATTTGTTGTCACAGTGTGACAATGTTTTTGTACAGTTTTAAGGTCTTTTCTGCCATTAGAGCCAGTAGGTTACAGCTGTTGATGTAACTAGCTGCAATTTTTGTGCAGGACTGAGAAACACAGTGCATTATTTATTGCGGAATCATTGCTGCTAAATAACTACTGTCTGTTTAACACAATAATTGGATGCCTGAAGTTGCAGTGGCTTTATTATTTGTGAATGCATCTGTTTCTCCTTACAAATTTGTTTTACTGCTGCGTTTTTTTGTTTTTAAATTAAACTGCAGTGTTTCCTGGAATGTAAATTAGCTTTGCTTAACAGTAAAATAAGTGAGCCATCTTGAACACTCTTTAAGTTCATGCTATATACTTTCTGAGTGAACATTAATTAAGTAGCTAAGAGATTGATTAATACATTGTGTTAGGAAAACGTGATGCAAAAGTTGATTCAAGAAAGTAAATATCTGATATTTTGGAGACCTCACATTAGACATTGATAAATTAAAGCACCAAAATTGCTCATTTTTACCTATTCCTCCCTTTAGAAATGTCTGTTGCATATTATTGGATATTTATATACTAATATGCTTAATCTATTTTGCATTGACCTTTAATTTAGTTAAAACTTAGCCATGTAAGTCCATTCAAGCATAAAGGGTCTAGTTTTATTTGTCTTAAATGCATTTCTTTTTCTATTGGAAGGAATATCAGTTCATTGAGGAGCAATTTCTTTCATATGGGGGCTATATTTCTGTAACATTCACTTGGAATCAGCTAAATGCTGTAATATGTCGTTGAGCCATGATAAATTACAGGTGAAAGAAATGAGTGCTTTAAAGCATTGTAGGTATTATCTGTACCAGAGATACTAAATATTAGTTTTAATAGGACATCATAAACACCTTGGTGTTGGAAACAGTGTTTTAAAAGCATTTGTGTTCACTTTTAAGGACTATTGTTTAGTGCATCTTATAAACTATAAATCTTACTTGGTATATTTTGAAATGGTCATGTATATTTTTGGCTTATATATCATGAAAATAGTCGTAACTTAATTTTTTTCCTGACATTCACTGTAAAACATTCAGGGGTCCTACCATTTCTGTTCAGGAAATCTTGTAGTTTATTGTTGTTATTTAACAGTATTAAATGAATTTTTGTATATTTCATTTTAACTTTATTTGTGCATAGTGATTGTGGCATGTTTGGGGGTGTTATTTTAATATTTCATGATACTGAAGTTTTAATTTTTAAAAAAAAGTTCTGGAAGAAACAGATACATGTTGTAATGAGAATATTGGACCACTACTGCTTTTCACATTTGTAACTTGGTTTTATGTTAAACCCTGTAGCCTAACAAACTGCTGTTATTTCTAACTGACAGACATGTATTAATATTGTACTGCAAAGTTAAAAACCTGATGTGGAAGTTCCTTCATTTTGTTTTGAAATTTATAATAACAAAATCATGTTGTTAAAATGTGGTTTTGTTGAGTCACAGTTCTTTCTTTGGGAAGAAAGCTTTGAATAATGGAATTGTTTCTTTTAGTTTGTCTTAATGGGTAATTCTTAAAACAGTGAAGTTTCGCTGTGGTGAAAGTGATGGATGTTTGTGTTTGTGCCCACCATTTGTTTAGTAGTTCTGCTGTGATTTTAGAGAATAGCACTCAGTTATAAAGTACCAAACTTGGTATTTCATTTTCCAAAACTATTTGTTGCAAGCTTGGCATATGGTTATCTTGAGTTTGATTCTTGCATATAAAATATGAAGAAACCTATCCAGTTCTTCCCTAAAATTCTTCCTTAGGAGGTCCTGGGGTATTCTGTTAAGAAATATGGCAGGCAAACAAATGTATTTTGTTTTGTTTGATACTTGAGCACCATTCAGATCCTGTAAACTATTCAGTGAAGAAAGTTGAAATTCAGAAATTTTGAGCCTTTGAACACTTAGGATTCCTCGTAAGCCAGCCAGGTTAAGGTAAGAGAAGATATTTCTTTTGTTTTGAACGTGACATTCCAGGTGTTTGTAGAGCGGCTATCTTCTGTTGGGTCCTTTATCATCTGAGGGTCAAAAGATTAATTGTTAGCATGTTACAGTTATCTTTTAGACTCAGGAAAACTCATGTAGGTTTTTTTCCTTTACCTTTTTTTTTTAAAAATTGTGTTCATATATGCAATAGAAAATGTCACCTATTTGAAACTGTGGAATTCAGTTAGTTATATTATCAGAATTGTATGGTAATTACCACTATTCCAGAATTCTGTTTCACTTCAAACTCATTAAGAAATAAATCCCCAATTACCTTTCTTTGCTGATCCCTGGTAATCTCATCTATTCCCTACTGTATGGAATCTGTTCTTGATAGTTCATGCAAGTGGAATCATATCATATTTGTCTTTCAATGCTTTGATGGTTCCTCCATATTTGGCATATGTTTGAACTTCATTTGTTTTCATGGCTAAGTGATAGATTATAAATATATGCATTTTGTTTATCCATGCATTGGTTGATGGACACTGGGTTTTTTCTCCTTTTTAGCTACTGCAAGTAATACTTACACGAACATTGGTGTGCAGAACTGTTGAGTTCCACTTTTTAATTCTTTTAGATATAAGAAATGGAATTGCAAAGTCATGTGGTAATTTTAACTTTTTGAGGGCACAATTTCCCACAGCAGCTATTTTAAATTTCCTTGAGCGTTCAGATTTCTCCTCACCCTCACCAGCACTCCTTACTTGATCTTTCCTATTACTGTATTTTTTCTAACAGAAATGAAGTTGTATCTCTTTGTAGTTTTGATTTATATTCACCTAATGGTCAGTAATGCTGAGCAATTTTTTCATGTGTTTCATGTGCTTTCCCAGGCACATTGGCAGGGAAGTTTATTGGAAGTGGAACAACCAGAACTCAAACCAGTGCTTATGTGGGGTGCAGGTATTGCGGGTTGCAGCTTAATCCATTGCACCACAATGTCAGTTCCTGCTTTGCATATCCTAAAAGTTTCATAGTTTTAGCTTTTTTGACTTAGGGGGTTTAATAAATTTTGATTTAATTTGATTTTTTTTACATGTGATTAATTTTCTAGTACCATTTGCTGTAAATTTTACCTTTTCCCCATAGAATGATCTTGACACCCTTGTCAAATTCTGTTGATCATAAAATATGAGGATTTATTTCTATATTCTCAGTTCTGATCCATCAGTCTATGCCTCTGTGTATCTATCCATAAGGATAAACCAGCATTTTGAATGCTATAGAAGCTTAATTGTTCTGGCTAGAATTTGCAGGAAAAAAAATTGACTAGAAATGGCAAAAATAGGTATTCTGTTCTTGATCCTGGTTTCAGAGGGAAGTCTTCCAGTATTGCAGTATTGAATGTAGTTTTTGCTCTGGCTTTTTCTTTTCTTTCAACGATTTCCTGTATGTATTTGAAAGGCAGAGGGATGGAAAGATCTTCCAGATACCAGTTTATTCAAATGGCTGTAAGAGCCAGAGCTGGACCAAGCAGAAGCTGGGTGCCTGTAGCTCCATCTGGATCTCCCATGTAAATGGCAGGAGCCCAAGTACTTGGGCTGTCTTTTGCTTCTTTCCTAGGAACACCGGCACGGGAGCTGGATCAGAAAGAGAGACCAGGAGCCAGGATTTCTAGCCGGGGCTACGTTAGGGGTTGTAGGCAGCAGGTGTTTTTGTTTTGTTTTGTTTTGTTTTTTTGTTTTGTTTTTTTTAAGGTTTGCTTACTTATTATTGGAAAGACCGATTTGCAGAGAAGAGGCCAAGAGAGAAAATCTTCCATCCACTGATTGACTGCCCAAATGGCCATGAGCCAATCTGAAGCCAGGAGCTTCTTCCAGGTTTCCCATGCTGGTGCAGGGTTGCAAGGCCCTGGACCATCTTCTGCTGCTTTCCCAGGCCATAAACAGGGAACTGAATGGGAAGTGGAGCGGCTGGGACATGAACTGGCACCCATATGGGATCCTGGTGCTTGAAAGTGGAAGATTAACGTGAACTACGGCATTGGCCCCATGTAAGCAGCAGTTTACAATGTGTGCCACATTGCTGGCCCCACCTGTAGGTTTTTCGTAAGTGGTTTTTATCATTATTGAAGTTGTCATGTATTCCTTGTTTGAGTGACTTTATTGCTTCTTGAAGTATTGACACAGAATTTATTCAGGAAACAATTTTACGTATACATGAGATGTTCTCGTTCTAAGAAGAGTTTTAGTGGAGTGTTTGTATCTGTTGTTGGGTCTTATTGGTTCATGATGTTGAATATTTCTATTTTTAAATTGATCTGTGGTTTTCCTAAGAAATTGGGATATTGACAGGTGTCATCATAGAACCATCTCTGTCCTTCAGGTTCTGTCTTGTGTTTTTGGGTTCTGTAGTTGGTTACATGCATGTCATAATTGTTATGTCTTTTAATGGAATGGACCCTTTTACAATATATGTCTTTTCATTCGCTATACTGTTTTTTAACTGTATTAATTTTCTCTTACAAAAAGCCACTGCTTACTTCCTCTGGGTGATACTTGTGGAATATCTTTTGCTATTGTTTTATTTTTAACCCTTTGTGTCTAAAGTGAGCCTCTTACAGATAATGTATTCATGGGTAATATATTTTTATTATGCCAGTCTCTGTCTTAATTGGAGACTTTATGTAATCACTTGTTAGGAAAGACTGACTTTACAAGTTAGCTGTCTGTTTTCTGTTCAACATGCTTTTTTATTCACTGCCTTATTGTGAAATTAGGATTCTTTTTAAAATTTATCTCTTATTCCTTTCCTGTATGTATTTTCTTTTCATTTCTATGGTTTTCAAAATATTTATTTTGAATATAATTTTCCTGAAGTTATTATTTCTAATGTCAGATCTTCCCATATGTAGGTGAGTCCCTCAGTTGCCATCATTCTCAGTTGTTTCCATCACTAACCCAGGAGAATAAATAAAAAACACTGAAGTCACCAGTTTTCTGCAAGATGAAAGTACTAAGAATGTAACCTTCTCACTGTTTATAAACATGCTTTGTTTAGAAAAGAACTGAAATTTTTAGCATAATAATTGAATGTTTTGTGGATGACTTAAGTGGAAAATTTCAACTTATAGGTAAAACCAACATTTCTAAAAAGTTACTGCTTAAGAGGCTGAAAAGTAAACCTGTTGACCATTTGGTGTGGGTGCTGGGTGTGTATTGTACAGTTTTGCAAGGGAAACAGAACAAACTGCAGTAGGAATCGTGGTGGCTGCTCCTGCTGTTTTCTTTCATCTTAGCCTTAATGCAGTAGTGGGATAGATTACGGAATAGAGCATTAAACAATAACTAGTGGCTCATCTGGATGGTTTGCTGCACTTTTCAGGAGGTCAGATAAGCTTGGCAGTGACCAATAGTCTTGTGTGTTTACTGGGCTCCGTGAGATAAGTCTGGATGCAGACTTAGTGCTTATGCAAGACCTATAGGTCTTAAGTCTGCTAGAACAGTGCTAGGGAGAAATGCTATAAATTTTCTTTCTCCAGCTCCATTGATACAGCTCCTCACTCTTCACCTCGGTTCCTCACTTGGATGTCTGCAATGAGGCTGTCAGGTAATGAATGCATTCATGGATGACCTGGTCTGATCGTGGATCACACCACTCATCTGTGGATGATATCCACAGACCAGTTTTCCAGATAATTACTTTTTGGGCCCAGTCTTGGTCATTTGTTTCTCTATAGAATTTCTGGCCAATCACTCCAGTATTCCAGAAGCTCTCTTGTTTTACTTCTGTATTACCAGTGATAAACTCTAGGCTTGATTTTCATTGACCATCCTTGTTTGCCAAATTCTGGAATGCTTCCTCTCCCCCAAGTTGAAGCATCCTCTTCCCTCTGCTTGACCTTCTCTTTGGTTTGATACTCTCATTTATTCTTTGGTGCTCAGTTATTTCTGCCACAAAGCGTTCCCTAACCAGTACCTCACCTTACTGGGCTATGTGCTGTGCTGTTTAGCTGCCTTGCTTTCCAGTATCGTCCTCTTACTTTAATCTCATCAACGCTTATTCACATATTTCCCTCACTAAACTCTGAGCTTTACAAAGGGTTTATGTGTTCCTCAGCTCTCTATCCCTGATCCCAGGTACATTTTTTTTTGAAGATTTATTTATTTTCATTGCAAAGTCAGATATACAGAGAGGAGGAGAGACAGAGAGGAAGATCTTCCGTCCACTGATTCACTCCCCAAGCGGCCGCAATGACTGAAGCTGAGCCGATCTGAAGCCAGGAGCCCGGAGTTTCTTCTAGGTCTCCCACGCAGGTGCAGGGTCCCAAGGCTTTGGGCCGTCCTCGACTGCTTTCCCAGGCCACAGGAAGGGAGCTGGATGGGAAGCAGGGCCGCTAGGATTAGAACTGGCACCCACATAGGATCCCAGTGCATTCAAGGCGAGAACTTTAACTGCTACGCTATTGCACTGGGCCCCCAGGTACATTTTTACGAGAACAAGTTTATCTGTTAAAGAAACACAAATACAGAGGGTCTTGAGAAATAGTCTTGTTGGTTATATAATACTAGCTTGCAACTATTCTCTCAGGATGGACAAAGGCAAACATAGCTGCCCAAAATTGGTGATAGGAATGCATGATTTTCTTTCTGGTAGGCTAAAATATGTGACCGATCTTCAGAAAGTTAAGGATTAACCTAAACTCAGCGTGTTCTACACACACACACACACACACACACACACCATCCACTGGAGGAGAGGAGTAGGACTGGGAATGAAAGTCAGTACTGGGTAACTATATAATACTGAGAATACATTCTCCCAGAAACAATTAAAGAAAAACATGTACTTAGGATTTTTACAGGCCTGGTGCTCTTCTCGGTAAAGATATAGATAGCTAGTTTAAATTCCTGACGTTTTCTGTAGCTTAAGATACTGGGCTCTGCAGTGAAAATGCTGAGTTTTAAATCTGATCAACCTTAAAAATCTTCAGCCAATTTCTTAACCATTCTGGGTCTCATTTTCCTCATATATTAAATAGTATATAGTACTTCTCATTCATGGTTGTTGAGCAAAGACCGAATCAAGTCATCCATGTACCGTGTTTAGAACAGTGCCTGGCATGTAAGAATTGGCTTAAAATACTTGGTGTAGGTGGTGGAATTATGAGGTGGAGTATTAAGAAATACATGTTTTTCAGCATATAGCTTAGGAACTTGGAATAATGTTTTCTGTTACTCTTGATGGGGCCATGAAGGTTATGTAATAAAATATTTTGAACTAGGAAAAAAAATAGTTGGTGTCATTGACTGAAATTGTGTCAGCCAACAGTGAATGAAAATAAGAACTCCAACCTGAATCACCTGGGAAGGAGAAGGGAACTGAACATAGTGTGTTCCTAAGTGCCAGTCCTGGCGGTGAGGCTGTGCAGTCCCAGGTAACGGGAGAAATGCTTGTGTGTATGTAAGCATAAAAAGGCATTCCATAAAACCAATTTAGTGAACTCTTAGGTATATAAAGGTCCAAACAATTTTTGTAACTCCCTATGAGGGAAACAGGTTTGCAGTACCCCATTTCTGAAACAGTGCCTAGAACTAAGTTGATCTATAGATGCTTTTTCAATAAATGATTTTGACTATCACCAGTCATGTTATACCACATGCAGCTGTGAGGTTACCTGTGCCCTCTTAGCACTCTGGGGACGGTGCATTGTACAGAGTTAACCCACTGTTTCCCTTCTGGTGTTCCCGACAGCTCACGCCAGTCTTCCTCTATTAAACCCAGGATGACAACCCCTGTCACCAAGCCTGGCACCTCACATTCCCCTGCAGCAACACAATGGCTAATAGAATAAAGAGTAACTTTTTTTTTTTCTTTCCTCCTCACTTCCCCCTCCTTGGTACAGATCAGTTGATGGAACTTAAAATTTAAAAAAATCCAGGGTACTGCTTTTCATAGTACTTCCATTCGCCCTCAATTCAACCACAGTAACTTATTTTTAACGCATCTGTGGATATGCTTTATGTTAAGGTTTATAACTTCATATGAGAAACTAAAGTTGGTATCATCCCAAGTAAATGTGGGAAAATCAATCTATTTGCCTCTAAATATCTTTTATCACAAAGTATTTATTGAACAAAAATAGTATAACAATAAAAATGATACATATATGAAAGTGAATGAAGATTTCAAGTCATAGAAAGAGGTGTACAAAGAGAACAATGTTTCTCATAGTTCCAGAACAATTCAGCTATAGCAGTTTAATTTGCTCAAGCAGACTATAAAACAGAGGAGGGTATCTAGCATTCTTTGAAGCCTAATTTCTGCCTACTTAAAAAGGAGAATGAGGCAGAGCTGTAAGTTATATTTCAATACTCTGTCTCTTTGAGCTATAGTATTGGCCCAAGAATGACATTTTTTCCATCTTTATGTGCTAGAGTACATGTTAATCACAATGTATCAAGAAAAAGTCAATTTATGTTTAAAATATAAAACCTGATTGGAAATTTAGTCTAAAGATATTTTGGATGTGGATATTTTTCTCCACATTAATTTCTTTTAGAGATGCTTGCATTTTAGAGTCTAATGTTTTAACCTAACACGTTTTGGGCCAATAAACATTTATAGCAAGGTACTGCAGATGGAGGATTGGACTGAACATGATCATTATTCTGTCTTCAAGGCTTTGTGGTCTCAGGCAACCCCAGCTTTTATGCATAGGCCTGTTCTGACCTGGAAACTGTAAGAGGCATTATCCAAGACCCCTCCTGACTCTTCATGTTCTGTAACTGCTAGCACTCTGAACCACCTCCCTTTGTTAATGCAGACCCTTTAGCCTGGGATGGAGTGACAGCGTTGTCATCTACTTGTGAGTTTTGGAAGCAGTCCTATTACTTTAGTTAAGGAGGCATATTAGGGTGTGTTTTTTCCTTCTCTTGATAAGAGCACACACTCCCAACAAAGATACTTAGAAAATCCTAGATCATTTCCATATGAAGTGACAATTTTAGATTTCTTGGAAATTTAAGAAATCAATTTTCACTAACTTCCCTTCCCCTTTCTAATAGTCCCTGTCATTTAGTACCTGGCTTGGATTATTTGGTCACATTTCAAACTGCTGTCTGTTACTTGGAGTTAAGGATTACAGTTAACTTTCCTGCCGAGGCACTGCTGTGGTGCCTCTGAAATGCTGCCCGATTTTTCTGAAGGAAGGCCAAAAAGGATCTCATCGCTGCACTTAAACCACAGTACTCAACAGAAATAGTGTTCCAAATAAAGTAAGCTTCCTTCAGAGTAATTTTTTTTACAATTTCCTCCATTCTCAGCATAAACTTAGTAAATCATGAAGTAGTGTATCTGACACCTCTCCATACAAACAGGCCTCAGGACTTCCAGTTGTGTGTTAAATGAGTTTTTGGATCCATGAAAAATTGTAATGATGCCTGATGTTACAAAAATTGTTTGAATTCAGTTGTAGTCTCGAGCTGGAACATGGTAAATGTCAGCTGGGTGTGAGTCTGGGAAATTGGGAGAACCACGGCTAGTTTTTAAAGTAAGATTATACAAACTTGATGAAATCTTCTAGGGGCTGATGATAGCAGGAACTTCAGGAAACTCAACATTTTTGTTTGAGAGGCATCTAAGTTCATTTCTTTAAAAATGCGCTTGGGAACATTTTCTTTCATAAATGCTTACTGTCTAAATATGGCTTGTTTTCTTTAAAAACAATATTTGGATATTACATTTACTGAGTTTCAGTTCAAAAAGGTTCTAAGGCATTCTTACACAATTGAAAGCAAAAAAAGAAGTGATATGAGTATGCTTTCATATTGCCTACTTGTGAAAATAATGAAATTCTACTAGAGCTGTTTGAAACTAATTTTTGTCTTTCAAACATTTTTTTTCTTAATACTAAAAAATAGAAATCATTTACATAAAACTAAATGCAAAGGAAGGCACAGCTGGTTATAGGGTGTTACAAGCACAGTTCAGCATATGCAGAATTAGAGGAAATAAGCTTCACATCCTGATTAGTTATACTGAAAACCATTAGGAAAGGTTGTTCACTGTCAACAGTGTCCACCACATAAAGAGCTAAGAGGGAATAAAAACAGACATTAAAATTCACTTAATGCAAAAGATTTCCATATATACTTGAATATATAAAAAACCAGTTTTCAAAATGCTAACATAAATCTAGACTATTCATGTTATGAAAAGTGCAAACCAAATTAATGGGGTTTCACAATGTCCTTCTCAAGACACAGGTAAACTAGCCCCTAGGGACAAACTCGTTTCATCTGTTAATGAGTCTTTAATTGTGGCCAGATGTCATCAGGATTTCTGGGAGCTGGAAGAAAGCAGTACTGGAGAGGCAGCTCTGTCCAGGCTGGGGAGCGGCACTGGCATGTGGCCATTGAGCAATGTAGGGAACTGTAAGAAAAAAAAATTGGAATTATTGGCAAGCTCAGCAGTGGACATGGGTCCTATGTAGTGTCAGGCTGTCGATTATGGGTTTCTCTCCTCACCCCTGTACCAGAGGTGAGTTGCCAGTTTATTTCAGAGTTGACAGGAACATGACAATGATAGGGAAATATGGCTGACGGGAGATACACTTCAGATGTTGCTAAAACATGTTCCAGTGCTACTTTTAAAGGTCCCAAGCTATTCAAGAATACTGATTTACTTTATTCAAAACAAACATTTTAGCCAGTCTGTGTACATGCAAGTAGTAATTTATCACGTATTTTTGTAATGGCTGTCAAAATTCCATAGAATTCAGTAGTTACTGAGAAACAGTTACTGAGTAGCATGAATTGTGTGTTTTGTTTTTACTTTGGAGATGAAAGGGCTTTCATTATTTCATTAGGTGCCTGGTCACAACTAGGTTATTTCATTGCCTTTTTTTTTTTTATCATCAGGGCGGTCTTATAATTTACTATTTAGTTCAACTGAAGTTAAACATTAAACATAAGCACTGAATATCAGCTTCAGGGCCTGGCACATATTAGAAGTACAATAAATATTTGTAGAGCAAGTCAGTATGAGTACTGAGTGACTTGCAGGCTCTTAGTAACATGTCTTAGTGCCCTAGATCACCATTTCACTTAGTCTCTGGAGCCGATGTAGTAAGTTGGGTATCCCCATTTTACAGATGAAAAAATGAGGATTTCACAGAAGTCCTGCACAGCTGAAAGGCAGCAAAATCACTGTTCCTTGTTAAATGTCCCCAACTAATGCCTCTGCCCCAGAATTACCTTTTATCTGATGCTCATTGGTAGTTAGGAGTAAATTTAGCTCTAAACTTGAACCAGGCTCTGACATTTACTTGGCGCTGGCATTGTGGCATAGCAAGTGAAGCTGCTAGCATCTCATAGGCACAATTTTGTGCTTGGGCTCTTGTACTCAGGTGGGAAATCTGAAGGAAACTCCAGACTCTGGGCTTCAGCCTGGTCCAGCCCTGGCTACTGTGGCCATTTGAGGTGTGAACCAGCGGCTAGCAGATATCTTTCTATCTGCTGTCTCCTGGTCCCCTTCCTTCCTTACCGCTAGCCCCACCCATCTTCTCTTCCGTGTGACTCAAAGAACAAAAGCATTTACTCTTCTCTCTGCAGCTTGAAATTTTTTAACCACTGTTTTACAGCTCAATCCTATCATGGGTACTGCTGAATGCCCATGGCTACTCTTCCAACTTGAATTCTTACCACTCTTAAACTGACTTTAATAACCAAGGATATCAATCAGTCAAAATGAACTATGTGCTCTGTTGTCAAAATCTTGTCCCTACTTACCAGAACAGCAGCGCGGGTGCCCTTCTGACTTTGAACCTTGTCCTGACCCCTACCTGGAGGGAGTCATTCTCCTGCCCTGTCACCCTTGTCTGCCCCACCTCGCCCCCCAGTCTGCTGTAGAGCACTGCAAGTACTTGGCTGGGTTAGTTTGTGGAATTAAAAGTTACAGAACATATTCTCATCCACCTTGTTTTAATACATACCTGTTCCTACTAGGTATAGTCCAAATTGGATCCACATGCATCTTAAAAGTGCTGTGGAACAGACATGTTGTAGATAAACTCAGTGTCCAACTTTCTAGTATAAAGAGGTTTTATTTTTACTAGTAATTCAAGGTTCTGTATTTATATGCAGCATTTGCAACTTCTCCATTAAAGTATTTCTCTGGGACCAGTGTTGTGGCACAGAGGGTTAAGCTGCCCCCCAAGACTCTAGCATCCCACCCTAACGGGCACCAGTTCCAATCCTAGATGCTGTACTTCTACTCCAGTTCCCTGCTAATGTGCCAGGGAAAAGCAGAAGATAGTCCATACCCTCATGCCCTGCACCCACAGGGGGAGACCTGGATAGCATTCTAGCTCCCTGGATACAGGTCAGCATCAGTCAGCCGTTCTTGCTAGCTGGGGAAATCTTTCAGCAGATGGAAGCTCTCTCTTTTCTCTCCCTCTAATTTTACCTTTCAAATAATTCTGTTTAAAACAAAACCTCAGTCACAAAGTATCTCCCTTCCAGAAAGATTGTTTTCCTGTCTCGCCTCACCTGAAATTCTTCAATATCTACTGTAACAATTGTATCAGAGACATTCTGTGCAGAAACTCAGCTCTGCCAACTATTACCCACGGTTTTGGACCTGCCTTTCCAAGCACTGCAATAGGAAAACTGGCCAACATCACTTAACAGTTGTGGTAGGCCAACTCTGGTTCTTTCTCCAACACATTTGTTGCAAAAGAGGTTGTTGTTGCTTTATAATAAAATTATCTTCATTGGCTTAAAAGGGATGCTGTTGATTTACAAAATTGAAAGTAAATATAGGGACACTGTTGACTGACAGTGATCTGAATTCTTCATCAATTGTAATGTCTAAATATTTTTAAAGTGAGGAAGCATTATCAGAGGGCCTGTGCTCAAGACTTGGCACCACTCCCAGCTGTGCCACTGTGCACCCGAGGTAGCAGCAGGTGGCGGCTGGTGACACCCAGGTCCCTGCCACCCATGCGAGAGAGCTGCACTGAGTCCTAGCATCACCGCTTCAGCCCAGAGCCCCAGCTGTGGGCAGCCATTTAGGGAGTGAACCAGTGAAGGAAAAAATCTTTTCCTCTCTCTGCCTTTCAAGATGATGAAGAAGATCAGAAAATACTATTCCTCTTACCATCTTTTGTTGCTTACCACCCTCAACTTTTACCACCCTTTACTTGCTGTTTCCACAGGAAGAGTGATATTAAAATATACCAAATTGCTTTTTCTTTAGTCTTATGGTTTGCAGCCACAGAAAGAAGGCCCAAGGGCATTGCAAGCTGTCAGCCGCTGAGACTGGGTATATTTCTTTAGAGTTGCATTTTGAATGGTTCCTTAGAGAACAAGTCTAGTTAGTGAAGCTAAAATGAAACGTAAGCAAATAGTCTTTTAAAGGCCCCAAATCTGCAGAATTCTAGATGTAATTTAGGAAGCACTGGTCTGAGTGGTTCTTAGATGTAATTTCTAGATCTACAGTAGCATCACTGGAAACTTGAAAGAAATGTTTTTAGCAGGCCCCGTTCCTCAAGGTGATTCTCGAGTTAGACTTGAGAACCACTGGTCTACACAAGAGACCAAAGAGGGGTTACCTGTCTCCACACTCCCAGAGATGCTATAGTGTATACCATCACTGTGGACATAAACCATTGTTGCTGTTCCAGATACTGGGCTGGAAAAGTCAGGATCCTGGGCAAAGAGTTCTCCCCCTTGTTCCACCCACACCCACCACCACCACAAAAAAAATAAATAAATAAAATTAAAAATCCATGACTTTCCTAAGAGGTCACCAAGCCCAATTAGATGCTAGAATTCCCAGTAAGGGAGGAAATGAGAGAATATCTGTTATTCCAAGACATCTACTGAACTCTGCAAAAGCTGTTAGACTCTAGGGCTAGGGTAGTCTTGCAGTCCTTTCCCTGTGGGACTGACTGTAGCCATACAATTCCCTTGTGCTTTACTTCATGTTAGAACACTGCTCTCATCTTGAGACTTAGACAAAACAAGCACTTGTATCCCCCCCGCAACAGATTAGTACTACTGATAATTCATTATTAGAAGAGTATTTGTTGCTGCTTTTTTGCTATTTCTACTTTTTGCCTTAAAGTCAACATGTTGGCTCTGTATGGCCGCAACTGAATTTCATTGTAATGGAAATAAAGATCAGGGGAGAAAGAAACCTGAATAATCTAGGAACACAGTCACATCACGACACAATACCCAACTCGTAGGAAACCAGAGAAGCAAAATACTGATCACAACTTGCTTAGTCATACTACGCTACCTCCAAGGAGACCCTAAATCCCAGCACGTCTAGCTCTTGTCACAGCGGAGGTCATTAGCAAATGGTCACCTTAACAAGCAAAATGACCAGCTGGGAAGATCAGGGAGACCTGACCTTTTTAACACTTGCCTTTCTTAGACATCCCTTTAGGAACTCCCTGGGAGATCCATTCCTTTACACAGTTGGCTGTAAAGATGAGCACCATTTGTGTACCAAGCAGTGCATCAGATGCTAAGTGTCACCACAGCAAAGAGGATGCAATTTCTGAGGGCCCACAGTCAGTCTTGATACCAAGTACTAGGTCCAACAGAAACCCAGGAACCTGGGGTCAGCCACATTGGTTCATGGACTGCAAGGCAGATGAGTCAAGGCTAGAAAAAGGTGAAGAGGCAGTTTGCCCTCTGCCCACCTTTGCTTCACTCCTGTGCCCAGAGATTCAAACAGTAGCACCCTGGTTGATGAGTAACCATTCAAGAGGTTGTAACAACCATCAAAGAGGAAATAATGATTTCTGACTGATAGTAAGCAGTGTTACTGCAGGGTTCCAGTGTGGGAGTGAGTCGTGAAGGCACTTGCCACATGCAAGGTTTTGCAAGGTCGAACAGCTCAATCTTCAGTATTTTTAACCAAACACCCTGGATGTTCTTTTTTTGTTGTTGCAGAACAGGCAAAACTTGAGTCTGATTCATGGACATGTGTCCATCCCATTAGGGAGACATTGCTCACTGTTTTAATTTTGTAATCTATTTCAAGTGAGTCATTACACTAATAGGATTAATAATTCTAAAGTTTTTTGAGCTTTTACAAAAAGTTTTAAAAGTTATGCCTTAATTATCAAAAATACTCAAAGCACAAAGATCGGATTGTTCCACACAGCAACACCTGACACAAGCATGCTAATTTCTGCCCCGGTGGAAAATGCCTGCTTCTGAGGGCTGTGGACCCCCTTACCCTTGGAAAACTCTTAGCATTTTAACACAACATGTGGCAGAAATTACCACCTAAAACTTACAGGAAAAACCGTCTTTCGGAAGTACGTTTGCTCACCTGGAACAGCGTGTTTGGCCCTTGCAGCCGGGCAGGACTCAATGGAGCAACTGGGCTGAGGCTGCTCCAGAAGTGGATGCTGGACAGCAGTGGGCTCGGGGTCAGAAGCAGTCCATTTGGTGTCTGGGAGGAAGAAGCAGACACAGTTTTTGCTATAGAGATTTGCATGCCTCCAGCCAGGAGCAAGCAGCAGAGACGTGAGATGTGCTGGCCACTGGCCAAGAGACAATTCTCGCTCCACTCAGGAAAATCAGACGACTCTTCACACCATTCACTTCCACGCTCTCCAGCGCTAATATTATGAACAGTTGCATAAAGGAGGTATTGACAACTTGCTTTCCCTAAATAGTCTGCCAGAAAACACAGGCTTGTAGCATCTTTAATCCAAATGGTTCCCTCAGGTTGCTCCCACTCCCGTAGCAAGCCAGATGTAGTACACAGCCCAACACATACAACAAAGGGTGTTCATTGTCATCTGCACGTCCACTATGTACACAGTACAGCCCCCCCAGAAGGACCACCAACCAGCTGCTAAAATACCCTGGTAGTACCTCCTTCCCAAGCACCCCACTGGGTGGTGATAATTCATGGCCCTCTTGTCAACTTGGGTGTGAAGCCCACACCCTGGTTTCCCAGGAGAGACCCAGGGCCTGCATTTTCCTGCACACACCACAGGAGTCCTAGCCCAAAAGCCAGCTTAGAGGGCAGGAGACGCTAGGCAACACAGCCAGCCCAGCTGGTGAGTCTGTCGCTTTGCTTCTCAGCAGAGGTGAGCTCCTTGGCACTGGCTGGTTTTATACCTTGCGTGCCTGTAGGGAGCCTCTCTGTGGTTCTGTGATGTCAATAAGGTGCTTTGTGTTAGTAGCGGGCCGGCCCAGGCGCCAGCATTTCAGATTGCATCATGCTGGATGCCCAAGTGTTATTTTTTCCTAGAATTGGCCTCAGCAGCTTCATTAATTATTGAGAGCTTTGGGGCCTAAACCTGAATTGAAAGGTTGCTCTGTTTGGTGGGATGGAGGCAAATATCCAAAGGTCTTCAAACCGGTGAATTTACTGGAAAGTAAACAGACTCATACCAAATTATGGGAGTTGTCCGTTCCAGGGCATTTCCTACATATTAAAATGACCTATGAGGTTACTAGGAAAAGTACACGTTGTGAATAAGCTTTCCGTTTGCTGCAGGCCCAGGCAGCTTCCCAAGCAGGCTAGGCCATCTGGCCCGACAGTTAGGAATTAACTGCTCCGCAGCATCTTTGCAGGGTTCCAATGGCAGGACCAGTGCCTCCTGGCTGGCGCGTCTCAGGTGAGAAACCGTACTTCCTCAAGCCTCAGTTTCCTAATCTTTATGTAAAAAGAGGAAAATTAAAAGACTCTCAGGACTTACAAGGTTTTCAGGAAGATTAAATAACATGATGTACTCAGTACATTTAATCTGTACCTGGCATGCATACTCAGTGAGCTTTAAGGGACTACAAACTAAGTAATGAGTGAATCAATGATTTGGTCATTAAAAGTATATCTGACAGACTGAGTATATTTTCTCTGTTCATGGTAGACATTCACAACCATCTGTAGAAGAGTACTTAAATCTCCAAAACAAACTTAGCTGTCCCTGGGAAAAGGCTCCTCTAAGTTATGTTATAGAAGTGAGTAGAGAACCACATGACCGGGGAGCCAGGTTCCAAGCAAAGTATATCACACAATCACCGTGTTCAGAGCCACCTTCTAGTTTTGTCAAAACAACTGGAGAGGGCTTGGGGTACAGCAAGGGAAGCTGGTGGCTGAGTGTGAGTACTAGCTCCTCTTCCTGTCTCAGCTTCCTGCTGACATGCACCCTGGGTGGCAGCCAGGATGCTGGCTCAACTAGTGCTCCCTGCCACCCTCATGGCACACCTGAATTGAGTTCCCGGCTGCTGCACATCTGAAGCATGAACCAGTATGTATGGATAGTCTCTTCCCTTGACGATGAAAAATAAATTCAAAATTTTTAAGAAAAAAGGAAAAAAAGTTTATCAGCTCCTAATACTGAGAATGGGCATTCAGTTCATGGAAAGATAATTCCATGTGAAATAAATGTGAAGAAACACTATTAAAAATAATCTTTGGCACCACAAAACATAGCTGTCTTGCATCATGGCCACATATACACACTCAATCCTTTGTAATCTGAGCAATAGATAAGCAGAATTTGAATTTCCATAATCCAAGATTTGTAGACAGGTTTGGATTTGAGATGTCCGCACATTTGTTTCCAAGGGATACAGCATGTAATCAGAATGCAGTGTTTCTCCTGTTTAGTATGTTTGAAATGTTGTCTATAATACATGCAAATAAACCCTGTGAAATTGTTCTCTGTTCTCATGCCCCTTCTGCCTGGAGAACCTGTGGCCTTAAAGACCAACTTAGTTGACGTTTCTAAGTTAGCGAGGTTCCCATAAAGCCTGACCTGGGTTGTCACCACCACACAACTTTTACTGCCTCTCTGCACAGGCTCCTGGAGCCTGGCGGGTGTGGACCTCAGCCCACAAGCACAAGGCCTGCTTCCTCCAAGAAGGCCTGGCTTCAGAGAAGCCTTTCAGAGTGAGCCCTGGTCCCGGGACAGCCCGGGAAGCAGGGATGCTGAAGGCACTCCTTTGTGGAGCATGGGGCTGCGGAGGCGGGTCCCAGAGACCAAGATACCTCGTTTGTCTCCCTGTTCAGTTCTCCCACAGCTTAACACGGAGCCCTAGAGCCTAGAGACATGCCCTGCCTCCCTTTGTCCATCAAAATGCCACCTCCTTGAAAGAGCTTTTCCTCATCTCCCCGCAACCAGATGGGATTTCTCTTTTAACATTTGGCAGGTTCTGGGCCTGGCGGCGTGGCCTAGTGGCTAAAGTCCTCGCCTTGAAAGCCCCAGGATCCCATATGGGCGCCGGTTCTAATCCCGGCAGCTCCACTTCCCATCCAGCTCCCTGCTTGTGGCCTGGGAAAGCAGTCGAGGACGGCCCAATGCTTTGGGACCCTGCACCCGCGTGGGAGACCCGGAAGAGGTTCCTGGTTCCCAGCAACGGATCGGTGCGCACCGGCCCGTTGCGGCTCACTTGGGGAGTGAATCATCGGACGGAAGATCTTCCTCTCTGTCTCTCCTCCTCTGTGTATATCTGGCTGTAAGAAAATGAATAAATCTTTAAAAAAAAAAAAAAAAAACCATTTGGCAGGTTCTGCCTCCTGACACTCCATAACCTTTCTGGGATTTCGTGGTCGTACAGTACCCAGATTCTAAATGCTCGAGGGGCTGAAGGATGCATCAACCCTTCCCATCAGTGAATGGACATGTTCATCTGGGACTGTGAACTCCTAACTCTTCCATATCCGGTGTTTCCTACAACTCTTTCTCTCTGTGGTAGCACCATTTACAGATCCTATCAGCAAACCTTGAGTGCCCACTATGATTTGGATATCACAAACAAGGACAAAATGAGATGTGGCCCAGGCCCCATGGACCACTCAGTATCCCAGTCAAGGAGAGGTGGGATGCCTTTGCACCTGACCCCAGATATGGCCCCTGGCGCCTTCCTGGAACACTTGCCGCTTTCCATTCCTGCTGCATCTAAGCCCCTGCCCTTATAGAAGACATTGTACAGCAGCCACGAAAATGCCCGTCTCCCCACTGATTCTGCACACTGCAAAACACTATGTTCTTCCAAACGCTTATGGTTCCAGAAGAAAAGGATTGCTTTAGCCATAATCCCATATTCCACTTACTCCAGTTTCATATCCTCAGACTTCCTTATGTGAACCATCTTAAGTTGCTTAATATATCCCAAACTTATCTAATGAGAGTAATTCAAGAAACTCATGTAGTTTCTTGCAGTTCATGAAGAAATTCGTGAAGACCAAATCTAAAATAAGATTTTGGTGTGAAAAAGTTTTTGAAATCCATGCAGCTTTTTCATAGCATGAATTCCCAAGAACAGTGTGAAGATTCCTCATACATATATTTATAATTTCAACTTTTTTTTCACACCAAAACAAACATCCTTTAGTTCCAAACTTTCACATACTTTCTTAAAGTACCTTGCTACACATAGAGCATCACAGAATTCCAGCCTACTGGTCAATGTTCATTCCAGAAGTTCCCTGACTGTCCAGGCCCTGGATGCTCGGGCTGCAAGCACTCTTCTTCATTTCCATGGATGTCTCCAAAATTGCCTGCAGTCTGAAACTTCCCTTAGCTCAAATGTTAGGACAGTACCCATAGCCTATTGGTGGCATCCCCAAGTCTCTAAGTGCAGCCTCCCATTTTCGCTGCCCACGCATCACAAGGACTTCCCAAACTGCAGACTTGCCCACATTCTCTGCATGCCTTCTCTTCCCTCTCCCCCACCACTCCCCTTTCCTGTGGAACCGCCCTCACTACATTTCTGACTCAGAGCCTTTTCATTTCTATGTCCTTCCCCACAAGCCATTCCTCTACCTACAAAGCCTTCATTCCGTCTGCCAGAAAAACTAACACACGGCCCCAGTGAGCCAGCCCCCTCCACGAGGCTCTCACCATCCTTCCCCCACCTCCGGCAAAGTCAGTGCCGCCTTCCCGAGTGGTCTGTGTGTGTCCACAGTTCTATTAGGTTCCAAAGGGAAGTAATGAATCCTGGACTCAGACTCGTATCTGTGCAGACTCGTATCTGCATCGGATACAAGGGCAGATCTCATGGTCTTAACAAGTGTTCATCCTCCTGGTGCCCTTATTGTGGCTTACACAAAATGAACAATTATGTTGAGATGAAGTCCAATAGGTCTCCATCTTTTGTTCCATTTACATCTCTAGCAGCTGTGACTTTTCCATCAAAACAAGTCTAAATTCTTCAGCCTTCATTCAGGATCTGCTATAATTTCATGCCATGCTCAAGGAGAGATCATTCAATACTCATTACGGGCCAGATAGTGACCCAGAGGCCTAGGATGGAGGTTGCTAATTGCTATATCCCTGGGTTCCCAGCAAGTACCTAGAGGTTCTGTAATTATCTCCCAAACGATTCATTAAAAATGCTAGGCAGGCAAGCACTGTGCCGCACCTGACTACGGTCTCTTCCTGGGGACTCTCCTATCCCATATCAGAGTGCATGATTCAAGTCCCCAGCAGCTCTACCTCCAATCCAGCTTCCTGCCAACACACCTATCTGGAGTGTGTGAGTGTGTATTCAGCAGATGATAGTTCAAGTACTTGAGTCCCCTGCCAGTCGTGTGAAATTCTTGGCTCCTGGCTCCAACCTAGCCAGCCATGGCTATTGGAGAAACTTGGGGAATGAGCCAGCACATGCAGATTGATTCTCTTTCAAGTAACTTTTGTTCAAAAGTAGGCATTGGTTATGGAGCTGACTCCAGCAGGAGTGGTCAGCCGGTTATTCAGGCCTTAGGAAAATAACAAACATGCAGATGTCAGTGTAGCAGGCTGTACCCACAGGCACGTCCAGTCTTAAACGCCTAATACTGCCTAAAGAATCTCTGACAATACTACCTCAGGGTTTAAGAAAATCCTCACCTAGAAAATCACTATGAACCTCTGGGAACCCCTAGTGCTGTCCAATTTTCAAATCAATGCATGATTTAAAGGAGTGGATACCCCATCGCATCTCATTACACGTTTTGCATAGATCTGGTCTTGAGAACTGGGAACAAGGCAGCAGAACCAAGAAGGATCAACAGAGGACATGGGGGTGGCCGGGGGCAGGTAGAGATGGGGTACCCCAGGGCAGGAAGAAGGAGGGCACTACCAGTCTGGAAGGAACCAAGCAAGTACGTCAAGCCAAACTTGACCCATGACACCTGCAGAGATCTCCTACAGGGACATTCTCCATTCTGCAGGAACAATCTGGGGACAGAAGCTGGGCTGCAGGAGTGACAGTAGGAACAGAACTGATTACTGCTGGGAGGAAGAGGAGAATCCCCCTTCCTTTTTTTTCTTGTTGTTTCGTGTGTGTGTGTGTGTGTGTGTGTGTGTGTGATGACAGCAAAAGAGAAGGACAATGGAAAAGCTCTCTGAAGCAGGATGGGAAAAAGTCTACCTAAACTGCTTCTCATGGGTATCCATATTGCCCTAATTTTCCACTTTCTGATTTTGGCTCAAGCATGTTAGATCTTCAGCATTTCAGACTTCTGCAGGCTTACCTCCAGGGACTGAATGCTGATCCCTGCACGCATCCCCCAGTGCCCACGCATGTCTGAGTTCAGGATCTCCTATGGCATACAGGAAAATGAAGAGAGAGGTCTTGGGCAATGAATGAGGGGAGATGAAAGGCTTCAACCCTGATTCTGAGTTACCCTTTCCCTTTGTTAACAGGTAGGATGGAAGAGGACAAATGGGGGGCGGGGGGGGGGGGGCAGAAGAGACCACAGCACAAAGAATCCAGAGTCCCAGCTGACACCACTCGGGCTGCCATGGTGGCTGCCGAGGGGTCAGGAGGGTTTCATGTCCTGGCCCCTGATTCTTGGTCTCCACTCCTGTATCTTACACCAAGAGTCAATGGCCTGGGTTTTCAGCAATGCTCAAATACGATCTTGGCAGCTAAGCTCCACTGTCACCATTCCTTGGTGCCTGGCTGGCTTTTGGATCCCAGCTTGTCAGTTCCTTGTAGTCCCGTGCTTGAGTCAAAGATCACCCTGTCCGTCTACATTAGCAATCTTTGTTAAAAACTCAGCACCAAGAACAGACTCAATTGCACTTTGTACAACTCGTAGCAGGTGCACAATATACCAAGGGGTGCCCTTGGGGTCTGAAAGAGTGGTGGAATATTGATGATTTTCATTCACATACTGTGGACAGAAATTCCAAATCTGAAATTGAACCTACTCTAGGTATGTAATTTCATAAGATCCCTGGAGGCAGTTGTGGCCACATGACACAGGCCCCACCAAACTTTTACCCTTCTTGCCATCTTTCTAGCTGGAAATCACTGATCTTGGGACTTTGGTTTACAAGGCAGTGGGCCATCACTGCACACCTCCCAGGGATGACAGAGTATTGATGTGCACACATCACTGCACACAGCCCCCTCAAGGAGGAAGGGAGTGTGTTAGGACATAAAGAAAGCCAGTGGGTGGCCCTGCCTGTCAAAGGCCGCAGGCTCCACATGCTGTCCCAAAGCTGTCTTCCCCAGCTGTCCAGACTCCTCCCTGAGGGTGAGGCAGCCTGGAAGTCCTAGGCTGCCAGGAGCACATGCCCTTCTGACAGTCCCTGGAAGCACGGTTAAGGGGCTGGGGTGGCCTGACACTGCTCCTGGAGTGGGCATCTGAGCATCCAAGCGCCACGCTGACTTGGAGCATGCCCCCAGCCTCCAGGAATGTGGCTTGGCAAATCAAGAAGGAAGCCCCGTGGTGATGCCTCTGAACTCAGGTGGAGCACCCAGGTGCATCTGTGTGAACCTCTACCCCCTCCCTGTCAGTCACCCTGTACAGCCTTGGCAGGTGCCCTCAACAGCCTGAAACGGAGACAGGCCAAAGCTGGGGGCCAGAAGTTTGATCCTGGTCTTCCACGTGGGTAGTGAGGACTCAAGTGCTTGAACCACCCTTGCTGCCTCCCAGGGTCTGCATCAAGCAGGAAGCTGGAGTCGGGGGTAGAGGTGGGCATCAAACCCAGGCATTCCAACACAGGGCCTGGGCATCCCACCTGCTAGACCCAAAGCTGCCTCTGAATTATGTTTTTTAAATACAAAAGGCTACCACTGTCTTGAGAGCTGGAGCAGCAAGGGCTTTCGTATTCCCCCACTGCACTTTCCTCTGCCCCATGTTCCAAATCTCAGCTTTCTCAGAGAAGCCCAGCTCTCAGGGAAGAACCACTAAGGTTTGGCACAGCCTTTACAGTCCTTATTAGGGACTGAGATATGACAACCATGGCTCCACAAGGACAAATGCTACAATAAGGTCAATGAATGTCTATCGTTTTGTTGTTGCTAACACAAAACAAGAGCTTCTTCAAGGGGACACTGCTGTACACATTTCATATGCCTTCTCCAGGAGCGACTGGCTCAGCTTTCCTAAGGAAGTCATCCTGTGAAAAGGCCTCAATGGCTGGTGCGCATGTTATTACAGTCATGTGAGGCCACTAAAAGCAAGAAATTCATCAAGCATTACATGTTTGTGGATACAACAAACCTTTCTTCTTGTGTATAACGTGATGCCATGGTCAAGTTGAAACAGGGCAGGCCTGGGGCGGGTGTTGGGCATAGCAAGACACCGCGTGCAGTACCTGTATCCCCAGATCAGAGGGGGCCTGCATGTGAGTCCTGGCTCCACTTCCAACTTCAGCTTCCTGCTGCAGTGCACCCTTGGGGGCAGCAGCAAGTCACATTCAAGTCCTTGGATCCCTGCCACCTGCGCGGGAGCCCCAGACGGCATTCCCAGTTCTTGGTTTCAGCTTGACCTTCTGTCCACATGGACATGTAAGAAAGGAATCAACAGAGGAGCGTGCACTCTGACTAGCTGACTCATATGTTTTAAAAAAAAATTATATGTCTCCTCACACAGGAGTCTTACGCAATGGCACTAAACAGGCTAGAAATTATGGTGAGGCCTTTGGAACAAGATCTCAACAAAGTGACCAAACTGGATTAAGTCCCCATGGCTAACACATGATGGTTTTCTAAGCAGATAAGACACTAGGCAAACAGCACCCTGGCCCTGAGCCCTGCTCACACCGTGATGTTCCATGCCACTACTGGACTCCTCCAACAAGGGCAGCACCACCAGAGATTAACCAAGAGGACCCACTGGAGTGGACCGTGAACCTGCAGGACCACGAGCCCACATGAAACCTCTTTTCTTTAGTTCAGCCACTCCGGTCATTCGGCTCATGAAAAGCTAACTGGATACACACAGCCAGAAGATGGAAAAGCGAATTTCCCTCCTGTGTATACAGTGACTTGAAAGGAGAGGGGAGAACGCTCTCTTCCATTCTGTTAAGCCAGGCGGCAGGGGCATCCGGGAGGATGGGAGCGACTCTTACCTGCGCGGTGAAGAAGGCTGGGGTGAGGGAGCCCGAAGGGAGAGCTGGGCTGTTGAGGGCAATGGAGCCTAGGTCGGTGCCGGACAGCACCAGCGGGGGCGCGGAGATTTCCAAGCCTTTGGGCTTTTTGGCCTTTGGGGGCAGAGACGGAGACTTGGTCTTGGTGCCCGCCGACAGGTTCAAGGGCTCCAGGGAATCCGAGTCATGGCAGGCTGCCTCGAGGAAGAGGCCTCTGTGTTCAGAGGGGAGGGGAGAGGTGGGAGACAGGGATGGGGACCGGGACGAGGAGGAGGGCGATGAGGAGGAAATGCTGGCAGCGGCGCTGGGCAGCATGAGAGAGGAGATCTTGGCGGAGACAGACGAGGCCAGGAAGGCGGAGGCAGCCGCAGCCTCCGACGTGGAGGGCAGGGATACCACAGGCCTGGTGCTGTGTTTGTCGCTCTTGTTGGTCACAAACCTGATGACAGTCCGGACCTCGTCCAGGGGGGCACCGTCTTCGGGCGGCTCGTCGGGCTTCTCGGTCTTGATGGCCTTGAAGGCCTCGGGGCCGTGCTGCAGCGAGTTGATGGTAAAGGACGAGTACAGGCCCGAGTGGATGTACTCGTTGCGGCTGGCGCTCTTGAGCGCTGCCAGGCCATGCCTGTGCGCCTCTCGGCCCTCACCGCCAGGGCCCTTGCCCTCGCCGTCCTGCAGCAGCAGGCCCTCCCGGCTGAGCTCCACCGCGTGTGGATCCATCTTCAGGATCTCCGGGAAGGAGACGAACTTGTACACAAACTTCTGCCCAATCACCTTCTTGATGATGTTCTGTGAACACAGAAGGGAGACACTGAAATAAAAGCAGCTTGAGGTGCCGGCCTGGTGGTTCAAAAGGCTAATCCTCTACCGGAAAGCCCCAGATCCCCAATGAGCACCAGTTCATGTCCTGGCTGTTTCCACTACCTATCCAGCTCCCTGCTTGTGGCCTGGAAAAGTAGTGAACAATGGCCCAAAGCCTTGGGACCCTGTGTCCATGTGGGAGGCCCCGAAGAAGCTGCTGACTTCAGATCAGTTCAATTCTACCTGTTGTGAACATTTGGGAAGTGAACCAGCAGATGGAAGATCTTTCTATCTCTCCTTCTCTCTGCAAATCTGCCTTTCCAATAAAAATAAATGATCTGAAAATAGGAACATGAGCTGGCAAATCTGAGAGATAGACCTGTTGTCGGGACTGGACCTGTTGCCGGGACTGGACCTGTTGCCAGGACTGGACCTGTTGCTGGGACAAACACTAAATGAACGTTCCTGCCGGACACATAGACACACGCATGCGCATACGTGCACACACACGGGAAGTGGTGGGAGGAAGAATAAAGTGAGAAGCAGAAAAACGAGTTTGGCAATCCAGTTCAGCCAGTTCCGAGGTGGGGGTGGGGCGTGACCGTCAGTGAAGTGATTGACATTTTTGGTTTCATCATCTGTCCAAGGAAGAGCATTAGCGCCAGTCATCTGGCAACCCCCTGCCCTTTGCCAGGGGCGGCATGGCTGCTCTTACTCAGGCCTTATCGAATCAGCACGGCCGACCTGAGAGGAAGGCAGCGGCGCTCCCATTTTTCAAGTTAGGAAATCAGGGTGGAAGCTGCTGAGCATTCACATGGGCACCTGGCCCACCAGTGTGGAGGCCACGCTTCCTCCAGCAGAATACGGCATTGTCTCACCTGCCTCCGGGGACCGTGAGAATTTGTGAAATAATCATGGGAAAAAAAATGTGCCCCAACCCAGAAGGCAATGTTGTGAAATTGATCACTTATGGTCACCAAACACCACAGCATTTTCTTGGGTCATGGAGTCACTCCCCTGCCCCCACGCCCCTCCTTTGCATTTTCTGCCAAAACAGCCAGCCACTGGAGGCAAAATGACTGCCCACGTGGAGATGAACGGCATCCCTGTCACATCTCAGGGTGCCTGGATTCCCTTGTGGCTCTTTGGTTTACAACAGTCATTTTCAAAACGCCAGGATGTAAATGACAACTGAAAATGGTCACCAAAGACGTCACAGCCCTTTGGGAGAAAGGTCGGCGGGACCCCGCAAATTCATCGCTGATTTCTAGCAAAGGTTGGACTCATATTGGGGTTGATATGTGCATTCCCCTCAGATACCACAGGACTGCGTGTTTATCTAGCAAATGCTTGTCAGGTGCCTCTGCCAGTGGCTGACTCAGCAAGGGGCACGGTGCTGTGGGGAGAAACAGTCCCCTCAAGTACAAAGAACTAGCACCATCCTAGGGGAAAGGCCTTCTGAACGCGTCTCATCAACGGCACCTGCTGTAACCTGGTGTGAGCAAATTCGGAAGAAGTCCATGGTGGGGGAGGAGGGACAGCAAGAAGGCTCAATTGGCTAATCCTCCCCCTGCAAGCACTGGCATACTATATGGGCAACAGTTTGTTTCCCAGCTGCTCTGCTTCCCATCCAGCTCCCTGCTTGTGACCTGGGGAAGCAGTCGGGGACGGCCCAAAGCCCTGGGCCCCTGCACCCAGAGGGGAGACCTGGAAGAAGCTCCTGGCTTTGGATCAGCTCAGCTCCAGCTGTTACAGTCATTTGAGGAGTAAACCAGTGGGTGGAACATCTTTTTCTCTGTCTCTCCTCTCTGTAGCTCTGACTTTCCAATAAACACAAATCTTAAAAAAAAAAAAAAAAAAAAAGGGAAAGAAAGAAGAGAAATCCATCAAGGGAAAGAGCCAGAGCAGCAGCTCTGAGCGCCTCTCACCCCAGATGTGGCAGGCGGGGTGGGCGGGAGGCCCCCACGCAGCTGCTGCCCTCCGTGCAGGACAGCAGTGGGTCCACTGCGCCCCGTGCGTTCACGTGACCTCATCC
This sequence comes from Ochotona princeps, assembly GCF_030435755.1. Classification (NCBI taxonomy): domain Eukaryota; kingdom Metazoa; phylum Chordata; class Mammalia; order Lagomorpha; family Ochotonidae; genus Ochotona; species Ochotona princeps. The sequence goes on along the minus strand of NC_080846.1, from coordinate 45,694,596 downwards.
TTGCACACGCACTAACAGATGACCCCTCAGGCCAGACGGGCAGTTAAGCACTCCTCCTGGGCCCGTGGGTGGGGTGTCTGAAGCATGATACTGCCAGCAGCAACACGGTAAATCACTGTCACTGGACACGTCCGACCAGCTGGTCTACCTGAGTGAGCCTCGCAAACACCCTGGCCTGGAAGGTGGATGCTTTCCCTGCTAGAACTCTAAGGTGTTCTTGCTTTCAGCTCATTATATGTTCCTACACAAGGGAAATTTTTCTGCCCTCAGGCAATTTAAATACTCATCTACACTGGGCAAAGTAGTAGGGCCTAAATACACAGAGGGAAAGAAGAAAAATGCATGATCTGAAACATTGTTTTCTGGTAGGTCTCATGTACTAGTTTTTTTTTTTAATTTAAAAAAGAAGCAAAGAGGGAACTTCCATGTTATTCCGGGTCCTGGACACGATGTCTGCTTGAGCAGGCATCATCATATCCTTGAACAAATACAGAAGTAATTTAGGGCCAATACCCAAGTTACAGAGGATGGCCTTTCTTCTAAACAAGTAAACAAAGTGGGATTTGAAAGGCAATCTCAGCTGAAGCTGGGCCTGGATGTGTTGAAAGGAATGTGTGAGGCAGGACCTGGCCAAGCGCGCGTGGACTAAGTGTGATCGGCAGAGGTGGTACCGGGCTGCGGCACGCAGAACCCGACTCCAAGAAACCAAGGAGCGAGCTGAGACGCGAGTAAAGAAAGCCAGAAATCATGGCTACCATCGTATGGTCTGCACTGTGCTCAGAACGGCAGCACCTCCACGGGCAGAAAGCCTGCGCTTAGCTAGGAGGGAGAGGGCTGGAAGAAGCAGGGAGGGGTGAGTGCTGCAGGCGAACGGGTTCCTTGTGGGGAGTTAAGACAATGTTCAGGCGCATGTTGCGGGACTGAGCCACCTCCTCCAGCAGATGGCAGCTCGCCTGTCTGCCTCACAGGTCCAGGAGACCCATAGTCCTCTTCTACTGGAAACCTGAGGCTCCCCCGGCCCAGCCTTCCACCACCGTAACATACACCAGCTAGAAGCATCATCACCATGACTTACACATTCACACTACCTCTGCCAATCCCAGGACAGTGTGATCATCAGAATTAACCCTGTGGGGCTAGCATGATGGTATAGCAAGTAAAGCTGCCACCTGCAGTGCCAACATCCCATCTAAGTTCCACTTCTGAACCAGCTCCCTGCTAACACACCTGAGTGGAAGACGGCCAAGTGCTTGGGACCCTGCACTCATGTCAGAGACCACGTGGAGCTCCCGGCTTTGACCCGACCTGGCCCAGCCACGGCCTTTGCAGTCATTCGGGGAGTTAACTAGTGGATGGAAGTGCATACGATCTCTCTGCCTCTCCCTTCCTGTAACTCTTTCAAATAAAATAGATCTTTAAAAAAACAAATCAGCCTCTTAGAAGACTGTGCATATTCTTGCTTCATCTAGAATCCTGGGTGGCATGCCCCGCCCCCCACCCAGTGGAATTGCATCTGGCTTAGATATCTCAGCAAGCAGAGGAGACAGGATGATTCATTTAGTTGGGGTCAGATAAGATACAGGGACAGCCTATGGTGCCTAACACGGCAGCTCCACAGTGAAGAAACCCACAGGAGACATTAATCCCCTTGGGGGGAGGGGGTGGGGAGCCGCCAGCTGCAGGGAACAGCAGCCCTACACCAGGGCTCTGCGCAGGTGGCCCAGGAGGCCCATGGAGGTGAAGCAGACACTAACCAGGCCCGCAGATGAGCTCAGCCATGCCTCGAGGCCGTCAAGATGAGGAGGGAGTGGCCTGGCTCCCTGGGAGAGGCCACGGCAGGGCCCCTGGCTCTGGGCAAGAACCCAACATGCAGAGAACTGGCACCAAGACCCACGAGGAGGTTGGATTCACGTTCATCCTAGTACATACTCCATCCACACTTAGAGGCTGTGCAAAGGTGGGGAGGACAGAGCCAAGGACAGCAGATACTGGCTGTTCCACGATGGGTCCCCGTCATGCAATACGCCCTGCTCTTCAACAGGGGAGCTCCAACCAACTTTCCGCCTCGTGGGGTGGGAAACATTCGGAGGGAGACTCACACTGCAATAGCGCACGTCAGCTCTGTGGGCTCTACTGTTCACCTGTTGGCAGGAGGAGGGAAAGTAGCATGTCCACGGTGGCTCCACTGTTTTAATGTATTAACAAAAACAGAAAAACCAATCTTTCAAGGTGTAGAAGAAAATGTAGTGGTGACTTTAAATGCTTTGCTTCTCTGCATGTCCACATTTTGAAAAAGACATTTAATCTACATCCTTTGTCAAATTAAAATTTATGTACTTATCAGGAAGAGGAAGAGAGAAGAGAATTATCTTCCATCCCTTGGTTTTCGCTTATTCCCCAAATGGCTGCCATGAACGGGTCTAGCTCAGGCGGAAGACAAGAGCTTTGCTGGGGGTCTCCCACAGTGGGTGAGGGGCTCAAGCATGTGGGCCATCCTCCCGCTGCTTTCCCAGGCACATTAGCAGGGAGCTGGAGCAGAAGGGGAGCAGCTGGGACTCAGGCTGCTGCTCCTCTGGGGTATCGGTGTTACACTGCTACACCACCTCACCAGCCTCAAGACTTTCATTTATTCAAAAGAGGAAGAAACAGGTTCTAGAAAGCTCCCTAGCCCAAGATCACACAGCTTGCAATGGGTGGCGCTGAAGCTGAACCCAGCAGGGTCTAGAGCTGAGCAGCACTATGGCCGTCCCCCCTCCAGGAAGCAGCTGTGTTTGGCCCAGAGGCGGCTGATGCTGGAAAGCCCAGGCCCAGGGATTGGTGCTCCCCAGCCCCTGCGGGTGGCTAGCTGCAGAGTGCCAGGGACAGCGGCTCTGCCCACGGCTCTGTGCACACTTACAGCCAGCCCCTCATGAGAGGGGCCGAAGCCCCCAAAAGGGCTGGGTTTTTTGTTTTTAACATGAAGCAGAGCTGTCCTAACCCATTGGCAGAGTGCAGCCCAGTGGTCTGTGCATATCGGACCCAGAGGCCCCAGGCACCCAGCTGTTCCACAGCGGCAGCCTGGAGACAGGAGTGTGACACCCAGGAGACTACAACCCACGGTGGCCCCAGCTGGCCCACACCTCAGAGCCAGGGGCCCCGAGGGCTAAGATGCTACAGGCAACCAATGCTGGCGTGGGACAGACCTGGGTTAAACTCACAACCTCTCCGTCTACTCTGGTCTTGGGGAAAGATACAGAACTTCTAAGGGCCTCAGTCTACCACCCCTAGAATGGGAATGCAAGCACCTTGCTTCCTTAGGGATGCCCCACCCATGTACAACTTTCAGACATGAACTCTCACCCAGTGGGGATTCTGCTTAGCAAGCAATGATCTAATCAGACACCACGCTTGTTGTGACACACCACGTTTTTGTTTTAGTCCATCTTTCAGAACTCAGAAGTGCTTGCCCAGATACCTGCCTGGACAGCCACAGAGGTGGGTGACGCAGGCTTATGCCTAAGCGCCACCACAGGCTGACCCCGGTAGAACAGATGAAACCCCAAGGCGCTGTACCAAGCCCACACAGTCAGCTCCCCGCTTCAGGCTCCTGTCCAATCCGCAGCCGGACTGGCTCTCTCCAGAGTCCTAACAAGTCATCCCATGGGAGACAGCCTCAGAGGCACCTCCTCCTTCATGGGCAACCCTGGCTGCCTTCCTGGAGAAGAGCTGCCCTCTTGGATGTTATCAGTGCCTACAACTTGAGACTTCCACTGTGGGCAGCGAGCCACCCAGGTGTAGCCCCCACCTCCCCCAACAACCCTCTCTCAGCTGGAGCAGGGAGGCCTTGCCTGAGGCCGCCCCAGGAGTTAGGCAGGGCTGCAGCTTTAGAGTGCATTCACTCACATTCCCACTTGCATGCTCCGACCCAACGGCCACCTTCTCAGGATACCACCCTGCCATTCCAGCTGCACCCCACCTCCCTGGGGAAAGGCATTCTTAGCATCTGGGGACACTGCTTCATGCCTGGCAGTGCTGAGCTAGAGGGGGGAATCTCCCCTAAATACAGCCCTCGCTGCCCTGAGCACGCTGGATGGGAGAGGAACCTGGCAGGGACCCAGGGACCCAGGCAGCCATGCTGGAACTCAAACCCTTGTCCAACCGCTGTGCAGCTCACAGCTCGGGGAGTCCAGCCTCCCTCCTGGCTCTTTAAGTACTCACTGGTACTCTCTCTCAATACAGCACAACGTCAAACCTGCTCCCCCAACGCAGGCCTTCCCCTAAGGGAACCTCTAATGGGACCTTCCTGTATTCACTGGTGGTCCCCGCAGCTGGCAGGTGGTATTGGAGGGGTGGGGGCAAGAAGTTAGAGGCAGCCGGAGAGCATACTCCCATCCTGGTCCCGCCACCCTGACACCTGGCTGTGTCTCCTCAGGGCCCTTGCTTGCTACAGGAGTGCCATGCTGGGTCAGACGTCCTTCCCAGGCAGCCTGTCACATGGAGGATGGTGATGGTGGCTTGTTTCTCACTCATTCCTTCTCCACTAGTTCCATTTGGCACTGCCACCCCCAGGCTCTGAAGGGGATGCCAGGAGCAGTAATGCGAGGCAGACCCCAGCCTCCTGACCAGCTGCCTCACTTTGGGTCTGTCACTTCAACCTCTCCACCTCTACAGCGGGCACACTCACCCCGAGAGGTCAGGGGCATCACAAATTACTAGATAACTACTTAATACGTACAGCCCTCCCCCACCCCTGGGCTCAGCACCAAGCTCAAAACAGAATGCCCTGCACATGTGAGGTGGGCCAACTCCTGCCAGTCTGAGATGGGAGACACAGACCAACTAGTCGGAGCTCAAGCGGGAGGTGGGGAAGAGGCTGATTGGTCCACCTGGACTTGGCCAGGTTGCCGAAGCGCCATGGATAAAGCAGCCTCATCCACACACTGTAGATGGGGCTCCTGGACCTCTGGCTCATCGCTGTTTCTCAGCAATTGCTTGATCTGGGGGAAAAACGAGAGGCTCGGGGAAGCTGGCTGCCAGGCCGGTGCAAGATGGGCAATGCCCCCAAGTGACACCCAGTATCTGCTCCCCACCCCGCAGTCCAGCCCTTGTGCCGGCTGGCCACTGTCTCCCAGCCCAAGGTGACCCAACCTCAAGAACTTCAGAAAGCAGCTCGACCTCTCGGCAAGTACCCAAGTGGCAACCAGGACCAAAAGCTGGCAGAAGCGCCGGTGATCCCCTGGCCCACAGGCAGAGGCCCAGCTGCCATCTGTTTAACTTCAGACCATCTGAGCAGCAGATGGCAAAAAAGGACACCGAGTTAGACACTCCAGGTGGTCAACACTCAGACGTGAGGCTGGGCAGTGGCCGCTTCCATACATCAAATACCCCCCTTAGCAGAGGGCCTGAGTTTGAATCCCGGCTCTGCTCCAACTCCAGCTTTCTACTAAGGTACATGGGAGACTTGGATGGAATTCCAAGCTCCTGGCTTTGGCCTGGTCCAGCCCCGGCCACTGGGGTTATCCGGGGAGTGAACCTGCATTTACGAGGTCTGTCCTCCTTTTTCTGGACCTTTCCAATCAGGCAGGCGGCGGGCCTGATATCCACGACTGATTAATAGTGCATTTTCCTGTTGTGACTGCACACCCAGGTTAAAATGAATCACCCAATTAAGTTACAAAGGTGCCGCGTTCCACTCCCAGGAACATGTTGCCAATGGCTTTGCCTTTGCTGTTCTCCTCTCAACCCTTCCAATTAAGTAGCAACCACGCAGGACACGGTGAGGGCAAGCTGAGAGGTTGCTGTGGAGACGAGAGGATTTCTCATCGCATCACCATTTTCATCTCTTGATGAGAAGTGAGCTGGCAGAGTGCTAGGCGTCCCGGGCGGGGGTGGGGGGGGATGAACAGATTCACTGCCAACAACAATCACAACAACAACAAAGACAAAAGCTCAGCTGGATGGAAAGAGGAGGGCTTGGGGAAGCTTCCAGATCTCTCTCTAGCAACCCAGGGAGCTGGCATTGTGAGCTCAAGAGGCTGTTCACCCTCCGTGAACGCCAGACCCCACCACCTTCCTGCCTCCTCTCTTCAAAGGGCTCAGGTCCTCCTAGCGGACACGTGACAAGGTCAACTTGGCCAGCAGGCACCCCTGCCCCCCGCCCCAATCACGGTCACTGGCCAAGATCATGGCCGTGGGGTCCAAGTGTGCACTGATCGTAATGCCAAGAAGGAGAGACACAGATTTGTATTTCAAAAATGCAGACTCTTGCTTCCAGTCCTTTCTGGACTCTCCCTCATTGCATGCCAACTCCTCCACATGCTATGGACATGCTTATCCCCCCACTCACCTCGCCATCTCTCCCCCTTTTGCTAAACAAACTCTGTGCTTGGAGAAGCCAAGCATTCTAGCTCACTCACTCTCTCATACACACTCCCGCGTCTCCTTGCACAGCGGGATAGCCGCTCCCGTCTTCCATCTGGCAAACCCATTTTTGTTCCTCAAGCCCCAGGCCAAGTATGCTGACCTCCAGAGCCCTTCCCTCTGCCTCTACTCCCCCTTTGCCTCTCCCAGGGATCACAGAGATGCCGGGACTTTCCAGGAGGAACTCCAGCAGCTCTAGGAAGATGACCTTGCAGAGCCATCGTGTAGATTGTTGTATAGCCAAGTTTCCTGCTGATGCATCTAGAAGGCGGCAGGTTGATGACCCAGGACTTGGGCTCCTGCCACCCACGTGGGAGACCTGGATGAAGCTCCTGGCTGCTGGAGTTGGCTGGGCCCAGCCCTGGCTGCCGTAGACAATGGGAGCAAAGTGGTGGATGGAAGTGTATGTGTTGCGGCTCTCTCTTTCCAACAGTCTTATCTTTTAAATAAACAATTCCTATTATATATTCTTTACTTGATGGGTTTCTGTTCCCATTCATAAGGGCACAGGGGTCTATCTTTAAAGAACTGGCTGGAGAAAAGACAGGTGGTAGAAAAAAAAAAAAGGAGAGGGGACATATTAACTAAAAAACACTCCAAACCTACTCAAGAAGTGAGCATCACTGTTATTGCTAGTATTCTTGCTGCTCTCACACTCAGGCCTGCTCTGGTCAGAGGTACCTCTCCTCTCCAGCCTAAGATGACACATTTAGAAAACGCTGGGGATTGGCAACATGGTCTAGTGGGTTAAGCTGCCACCTGCAGCACCAACGGCCCATGTGAGTGCCAGCATGAGTCCCAGCTGCTCCACTTCTGATCCAACCCTGTGCTAATGTACCTGGAAACACAGTAGAGGATGGTTCAAGTCCTTGGGCCTCAGTACCCACGTGGGAGGCCCAGATGAGGCTACCAGCTCCTGGTCTCAGCCTGGCTATTGCAGCCATCTGAGGAGTGAGCCAGCAAATTGAAGATTTTTCTCTGCCTAGGCTTTTTCTTCTCTGTAACTCTGCCTTGCAAATAAAATGAATCTCTACAAATCAAGTCTGGGGCTAGGTGTTTGGTCTAGTGGTCAAGATGTCGGCTGAGACAGATCCGTGTGAGAGGTCCAGCTTGGCTTGCAGTGCCAGGCTCCCGCTGCTGCCTACCCTGGGAGGCAGCAGATGATGGTTCAGGTAGCTGGCTCCCTGCCACCCACATAGGAGACCTGGCCTGAATTCTGGGCTCTTGCCTTTTGCCTGGCGCAGCTTTGCTGACTGTAGGCCACTGGGCGAGTGAACCAAACATATGGGAGATCTCGACTGGTCAGCCTGTCTCTGCTTTCAAATAAATATATTTCAGTACTTTTTTTTGAAAGTCTTCAGCAGAGGAAACAGACCTCTGGGAAAACTCCGAACCACCACACCCCTCCTAACAGGAGCATTAGGGAATTCACAGAAGCCCAGGAAGAGGAAGGCATGTCACAGGCCAAGTACAGATCATGGCCACTGCTAATCCCGGGTGGGAGCCATCAGGTGTGGCTCTTGCTCCCTCTTACTCATCTGTGAAAGCCAACTGCTCGACTACTTTAGTCTCGGCAATGCTGAGCCCCTGCTAGACAGGGCTTGTCTTTGCCACCCCTGATTCTCCCCAGGGGCACCTGGCACACATGCTGGCGCAGGACAATGTCCCCATCATGCAATCTGGCGACACACCTGCCACTGGGTGTAGATGACACCTGTCACTGCCATAGGGTCTAGAGTGTCCCTGTTCTGCTGATCCTGCCTCTCCAAGGCCCTCCTAATTTGTGATGTTGAAAATGTTAACTGAAGTTCAGAATCAGAAATTGGAGGGTATTTCAAAAAGTATGTGGAAAGATGGACCGAAAAGATAGAACTGAAAGTTTATTCCATTGCCAAAAAAATTGGAAATTCACACATTGTTTTTCTTATAGTGCACATTTTCCACAAACTCTTTGAAGACTCCTCATGTATGTACATATTATAAGCTGAAGTATGTCGCCACCCACTCCCCCAAACTGTACCTGTAAGTGCAGCCCTGCTTGGAATTAGGACCTTTCCAGATGTAAACGGGTTAACATCAAGTCATTTAGCGTTAGGGTGAGCCCCAACTCAGCACCTGGGGCTCTGGCAAGCACAGGGCGTTCAGGGGGCAGAGATACAAAGGAGTAGTCCCTGTGACAACAGACAAGGGCAAGAGTGACAGCCACCCCCAGGAGCTGGGAAGAGGCAAGAGTGCATTCTACCAGGAATCTCACAGGGCACTCAGCTGACCCCAGACATGAGGCACTCAGAGCTGCCAGGGAACAGGTTTCTATTAGAACCCTTGCCCCCCCAGGTGTGCTCATCTGTTAGAGCAGCCCCAGAAAATGAATACACAGCAACAACCAAAAGGCGGTGGTGTTTTACAAGTGTGTCGTGGCCCTAACGTCAATTTTCCTCAAACAAGCAACGTGCTCCACATTTTATCCCTTCGCTTGTTCCTTTAGCGTTTGCTGTGCAATTACTATATGCTAGACCCCGCGCAATGTACCAGGGCAACAAAAAATGGTTTTGCAAGAACAGCTCTATAACCAGATGGCTGACACGATGCAGTTTTACAAGCATGGATGGCAGAAATGATTTACTGAACGTGCACTCCAGGTCAGCTCTGAGTCCTAATGCCACCAGGGCCAGCCCTGCTTCCCAGGGACAGAATGGAGACTCGAAGACAGACGGGCAGCTGGATTCTAACCTCAGCCGTGCTGAACAGAAAGGTGGTGGAGCTGCCACTGAGGGGCAGACAGGACACGCAGAATTGCTCCAATCCGGAGTGTGTGGGGGAAGTGTGTGAGCTATACTCAGTGGGCCAGGAAGACTTCTTGAAATATGAAAGCATCTCAGAAGCCAACTATTCAGAACAGTTTAGTATAAAAATAGCCAACTGAGTTGGGAAAGCGACAACCCCCCTCTGCAGTCATTAAGCATCAGGATACGGGACGGGGCAGGTTCTTGGCAGCTGTTAAGCTGCATCCCACATCAGAGTTGGGAGAAAATATCCCGAGCGTACTTCAACCAAAAAAAAATGTGTGTGGAAAATGGAATGAAGGATTTTTAAAAACTCGAGAAATCCAGCCATAGTTTTGTCATCACATGCATTTTTCATGAATTTCTTTGGGGTAAGGATTTTGATTTTTGTGCACTAAAATAGACTGGTCTTTCAATTTCCAATTTCCCTGAGCGTCTCAAGTATCTGGCGATGCCTCATGGCACCTGCACGTCCTGTGTACTGTTCTCACCCCTGCTGCTGTGCTAACATAGCTCGTATCACTGCACCCGCAGGCTGGGCGCTAGACCCGAGGGAGAGGCAGGCCAGATGCAGAGTGGTGAAGTCCACTGCTTGTCGCGTCAGGCCTCAGCACACAACCCAGAGATCCTGCTTCGAGGCCCCAAAGGCAGCGGGGGTAACTTTAGAAGAACCTTCAAGAAACCCCATCTGCCTAAGCCACCAAGCACTCTCAGGGGTCTACTTCAGTTCCAGAATCTTCCCCTCTGCCCATGTTTAATATTTTTGCATGAGCTAAAAACATAGCCTATACCCTAAGAAAAAATAATGTTACTTTCATGTTTGCCTCCTTGGGCCAGGAATGTCAGTGAAGGGGCAAACCTGGGGTGTGACACGAGAGACAGCCAGGGACATGTGAGGACAGAAGCAAGGTTACGGTCCCCAGCGGGGCAGGGTGTTTGCTGACACTTGCCAAGGGCAGCTGCGAGGCACGACTGAGTGAGGGGGCTCAGAGGGCTAGACACATGCAGGGGCCCTGGCTTCATGCTCGCCAAGACCCTGCACAAACCCCTCTGGCTAGAAACTGAGCCATTCCAACTGCACTTTCTGCACATCCAAATGGTCAGACACTGCTGAGCCCATGTCGTTCCCAGGCAAAGCTGGAAGCAGAGCACGCCCACCCAGAACACAGCACAGCTTCTTGCCGGCTCGGCCCCCATCCCCCTTCCTCTCCCTCTCATCCGTGCCTCTTCTCTCAACCCCCACCTTGCCCTCTTCCTTTCTTCTACTTCCTCCTTTCCTGTCCTCTTTTCTTCAATGTATTAGGAGCCTCAAGGGTTTGGACATGGTTTGAGCATCTCTTTCCAGCGTTCAGGTGCTAAAGCTTGGTCTCCAGCATAGCACTGTTGGGAGGTGGTGGCCCCTTTAAGAGGTGGGGTTTGTTGGAAAGTAATTAGGACAATGGAAGTGACCATTATGGTAGCTAGGTGGCCATTACCCCATGTGTGTAATAACAGCTGAAGAAAGTGGGAAAAACATAAGAATTTTGAAAAAAAAAATTGAAAGACAAGTTACACAGCAACAAGAAGAGACAGAGAGAAATCCTCCAACCACTGGCTCAGCCTGCCGATGGCCGCCATAGCCAAGGCTGGGCCAGGTCAAAGCCCGGAGCTCCTGCCGAGTTCCCAATCGGAGAGAGGCCCAGTGATTCAGGCCACCCTCCTCTGCTTTCCCAGACTTCAGCAGGGAGCTGGATTGGAAGAGGAGTGTTGGGACTTGAACCAGCACCCACATGGGACGCTGGCAATGCAGACAGGAGTTTAACTTACTACATCACAGTGCCAATCTTGAAAAATGAAAAAAAATATACTCATATACATAAATATATATAAATAATATATATGTATATATGCAGTGTAACAAGGAGGGCCCAGCGTCATGGTGTAGTGGGTTAAGCTGCAGCCTACAGCACAGGTATCTAATGGGTGCCAGTTTGAGTCTCAACTGCTCCACTTCTGATCTTGTGCCTTGCTAATGACCTGGAAGGGTAGCCAAAGCTGGACCAGGTCCCTGGATCCCTGGCCCCACCTGGAAGACCCAGAGGAAGTTCTTGGCTCCCAGCTTCAGCCTGGCCCAGCCCAGGTTGCTGTGGTCATTAGGGGAGTGAACCAGCAGCTGAAGATCTGCCTCCTGTCTCTCCTTGTCTCTGAAACTTTGGCTTTAAAAGAAATGAACTAATTTTTTTTTTTTTTTTGGTAATAAAAGAAAGGAAAAAAGGAGGGAAGGAAGTGGAGCGAGTAAACAAGGCCTGGAAGCAGACAGCAGTCACATCCTAGCAGCTGCCCCATCCTCCGTCTGCCAGGCGGGCTTTGGCCCTCACCCTGGGGCAGCTCACGGGAACCCCCTGCTCTCACCAAGCTCCTGGGGGCATGTTTTGGGGGGAACTCCATATTCGGAAAACCCCCACGTGGTAATTTCCCAGAAGAGGGAGAAGGGGAGGGGAAGCGGGGGAGCCGTGTGCATATCCAAACGCCACTCTGAACACAGACCGGGCGCTCCGTCCTTCACCGAGACACCTGCCAGGGCTATCCTGTGTTTCTCTTCCTTCAGCTTTGCTGCCTTGCTCACCACTACTCGCTCTCAATTCTGTCTGAACGGTTTCTTTCTTGCATGAACCTGCAGGGCCAGTGTTGTGGCTTCACAGGTAAAGCCTGTGTCCCATAGGGGGCGCTGACTGGAGCTCCAGGCCGCAGCACTTCTGATCCCACTCCCTGCCCACACCCAGGAAAAGCAGCCGGAGGTGGCCCCAAGCACTTGTGCTCCTGCCACCCGTGCTGAGTGACCCAGATGAAGGTCCAGACTCCTGGCTTCGGCCTGACCCAGTGCCAGCTATTGTGTCCACTCAGAATATTAACCAGTGGATGGAAGATCTGTCGAACATTTTCAAATAATAAACCTTAAAAAGCAAACAAACAAACAAAAAAACCCAAGAACCTCTGGTCACTCATCTCTGCTAACAGGACTAACGTAGTACTTGAGGGACACTGGTCAGGCCCCATGAGGAGTATGTCTGTCTGTCCCTCCCTCTCTCGCCAACAGAGCTGAAGGGGCACAGTGCTCTAGAGCATCTCACAACTGTAGGCTGCATCGGCCTCTTTTGTTTATAAGGCACCCGGCCTTGGGCATTTTGTTACAGGAACAGAAGAGGACTTTCCATCATGCCTCGGGAGCACGCACAGGCAAAGTTAAGCAGCCACATAAACGTGCCTGGGCCCACGGGTGAGGCAGAACGAAAGGCCCTATCTGCCTGACACCTGCTGAACACACCAGACGCTGCAGAAGCCCGCCCTCCCTGGGGCCTGCAGCTCACTGCTCTGTGCTTGTCCTCCGCTCCCGTGACCAGACTTCCTGCTCCACCCCAGCAGGGCAGGCTGACGGGGAGCTATGCTGGTGGCCTGGACCCCAGACCTGAGGCTCAATCTGGCATGTGGTGCTTGCAGGGATTTTCTGATGATAATCTAAAATGTCTATTGCAATTAGCCACAGACAGAGGGTCTCCCTTAAACACAGACGTTCAAAGGTGCAGGAAATGAAGGGCCCAGAAGGCGGGTGGGCGTGTGTGTGTGTGTGTAGTGTGCAGTGAGGAAGGCAGGCTGCAGGGTTTTGTGTGTGTGTGTGTGTGTGTGTGTGTGTGTGTGTGTGTGTGTGGTGTGTAGTGAGGAAGGCAGGCTGCAGGTTTTTGTGTGTGTGCGCGGTTGGGCTCTGCCTCCTGCTGGCTGCCGCACTCAGGCACTCAGGCACTCAGGCAGGTCTCTCACTCCAGGCCTCCATGTTGACCCTGTGCAGGGAGAGCAGCAGGCTGGCAAGCGACACCCATTGGTCCCACAGGGGTCACACCACGGTCCAAAGGAGCTGAGGAGAGGCCTGCATGCAACACAGCACCTCGGATGCTCTCCAGAGAGGCAACAGATCCATCAGCTCCCGGGCTGAACGAAGCCTCCCCACGGGCAGCAGAACCACGGACAGCTGCAGCCTTGCCAACTTCCAGCCTGCCAGCGCCCAGGACCATGCAAAGAGGGAGGTGGGCAAGCCCCAGACACACAGGCAGGATGATTTCTTGTCCTGGCCACCTTGATTGGAAACGCTGAAGATACTCGAAGTCCCAGCCCCTGGCTCTGGGGCTCTGGGCCAGCAGTTCTAAAAGACCCCTTTGTGTGCCCCACCACCTGGGCGGGGAGGAGGGGAGAGGGTGAAGGCAGAGCATCAAGCATCCGCAGACCTCTCACGCAAGTGCTTTTATGTCTTAGTAGGCTGCTGCATTAAGTCGGGATTAATTAATTGCCACATTAAAGGAGCGCACCTTTAGCATTTCAATGCCATAATCACACGCAATTACGATCCTATAAAGCAACACTTTATAATTAATGATGTCTCCACTTCCTGAAATGTGTAATCCTTATGTCTGGAATTCCAAAGAGGCTGACAGAAGGAAGGTGCTAAATATAGACCTAGAACTAATATTTAAAATCGGCATTTAATTCACTTTTCAATACAAACAGTAAAACCAGGACAGAGGCCCACTGTTAGGAGACTCCTAAGTGAGGCTAAATATTCAGCAACAACAGATGCAGACAGAAAGTCAACAGTTACGGCTTACACATAGCAGCCATCCTTGTGTCCTAGCAGGTGCACAAATGGATCTTTTTCCAGAAATGCATTAAAACTCACTGACTGTCCTAACTGTGGCATAGCGTTATGGTTTTATTTAAAAACCAAAAACAAAAACCTCGGTTTCACCTTAGTAAATTAAAATGATCAAAGTGTTTTCTTCCCATTAGGGAGGTTTCCCCAGAAACTCCGAGTGCCATGCACCTGCCATGATGCTATGAGTTCGTGCGCTCCAAGCACGAACACTCAGCAGCAGGATGAGTCCTTTAGGTGGTCCCGAGACTGGTACTGTGGGGAGTCCCATCTCTTAAATGGAGCCACAGAGGGACAGGCATTGGGCACAACGGTGAAGACCCCACATTGGGCTCAAGCCCCAGCTCCCGTTCCAAACCCAGCTTCCTGCTCATTTGTACCCCGGGAGGTAGCAGGTGACAGCTGAGTTCTCAGGCACTTGCAACTCTCACAGGAGACCTAGGGTGAGTTCTCTGCTCCTGGCTCTGACCTGACCCCAACCCCACTGGTCAGAGGTACTGGGGAAGCGAACCAACAGATCAAAGATCTGTGTCTGTCTCATTCTCAAAGAAGAAATGGAAGCTAATTTTGAAGAGTGAAGACACTGGGGCACAGACTGGTGAGGAATTCATGTGCCTGAGCGACTGGGTCCAAGGCAAGGCCTGCTGATGGAATTGCTGGCTAGATGTGAAAAACAGACTGTGCAGCCTTAGCGCCCGTGCCGCCACACAAACAGGCCAAGGTCAGGGAAGCCCCTGGCGCCTGTTCTATCATGAGACAGTTATTCAGCCAGCTATAGCAGAAACGCAGAGGGAAGCAAACTCGACCCACAGTAACATCCACAGGGCTGCCGGAAATGGGGTGGGAGAGGAAGGTGTCCTTAAGACTGGGGCATGGCACAGTACACAAAACCACTGCCTGCAAAGCCTGCAGCCCACAGGAGTGCTGGTTTGAGTCCCAGCTGCTCCACTTCCAACCCAGCTTCCTGCCTGTGGCTGGGCAAAGCAGTGAAGCTTGGCTCAAGTCCTTGGATTCCTGCACCTATGTGAGAGACCTGGACAAAGCTCAGCTCCAGCCACCGTGACCATTTGGGGAAGGAACCAGTGAATGGAGACTCTCTTTGCCATGCTGCCTTTCAAATACAAATAAACACTTTCATTAAAAAGTCCCCTAGAGCCATTTTTCCTTCAAAACAAAGCTTTCTTCTAACTGGAGCCATGGTCCATCATCACCTGCCTTCAAGTGAGGCAGGGAGGTGCGCCCCCCTCCCACGCAGGAGCGCCCAAGGTCAAGGGTTTACCTTGTCATAGTAGTAGCGCAGGGCCCTGCTCAGCTTATCGTAATTCATGTTTGTCTTGTTTTTCCGCAGTCCCCACAGCTTGGCCACTTCTTCGGCTTTGAGGAGCTTGAATTCACCATCATTCGATGTCCAGCAGATCAAGTGCTCATGTTTGTGGTCCAGCAGCAACTGCAACAGGAACTGCCACAGCGTGATTGCACTCTCCATGCCTGCGCAAGAGAGGAGAGGGGCTGGGTCAGAGCGGGGCTCAAGGCGCAGAGCCCTCCCAACCTGTTGGGGAGGTCAGGGTGGCTTGGCAGCCCCACCTCTCCCCTCCCCTCCAGCAAACCCAATAGATGGGAGCCTTCCCTTCCTGCCCACTGGGTCCCTGCGCACTGACCCCTTCCTGGCTGCGCTTTCCCAAGCAGCCAGGGTCCAAGCCTGGATTTGCCAAACACATCCGTTACACGCGCCCTGCAAGCGACAGCCCCCCACTGGCAACAGCAGGATGACTGAGATGATCCCTTCCAGAGCGAGTCCCCACTCACAGCACTAACCCTGGCCACTGCTTGTCCACGTCTTTGTCTCTAATGATCACTTGCAGAGAGCTGCTCCCTCCAACTCCCCCACCCCGCGCCAAGGGCTTTGCTGTGGGACCTGGGCTGTGACAGTTCCTCCCTGCTGCGTGATGAGCTTTGAGAAGGGAGTGCGGCAGGCCCTAGCGCACAGCTGTCTGGACCTGAAGGAAAGGTCACTGCCGGCCAGGGAGCCTTGCCCTGTCCCTGGTACAGGCCACGTCTCAGCTCCAGCTCTGGAAGCCCAAGCACACAGTAAGCGATTGATGCCTGTTTTTACAGGAAGACCTACACAACGGTTTTGCGTTAGGATGCTTTTTAAAATATGTATATATATACTTATTCATTTATTTATCTGGAAATCAGAGTTAACAGAGAGAGAGAAACAGAGGGCTCCCATCTCCTGGTGTATTCCCCAGATGGCTGCTGGTCCATGCAGAAGCCAGCAGCTTCATCGTGGTCTCCCACATGGGTGGCAGGAGCCTAAGCACTTGGGTCATGCTCTACTGCATTTCTAGGTATATAAGCAGGGAGCTGGATCAGAAGCAGAGCACACAGGACTCGAACCCACATTCATATCGGATGTTGGCATTGCAGGCAGCAACCCCAGCTGCTACGCCACAGCACTGGCCCCAACAGTTTCCCTCTGACCGCAGTGAGCATTAACTGTTATTCCTTCTGCCCAAAATGCTGCTCCCTGGCTTTGGAGCCCAGAGACCACCTCACTCCCACCCCTGGCACAGCTCAAGTGGAACCTGCTACAGCGTTTCAGCTTCAGTCATTTGAGGGTGTTCAAGGCAATGGGTGTAGATTCTAAATAGTGATGATGCGTTTGTCTTACCCACATTCATTTAATCAAGCAAGACTGGGACGAGTAGGGCATCTAGCCCAGTGGTTCACATGTTGCCTGGGAAGCTTGCATCCTGTGGCAGAGGGTTTAAGTCTCAGCTTCCCTTCCGATTCCAGATCCCTACTAATGCACACCCCAGGAGGCAGCTGGGTGCCCAGCACTCACGTGGGAAACCCATAGTGAGTTCCAGGCTCCTGACTTCCACCTGGCCAGCTCTGCCTACTGTAGTCATCTGGTGGGTGAACCAGGAGATGGAAAAATCTTTTTCTGCCGTTCAAATACATGAAATAAGTTTTTAAAAAATGAGTGGGTAGGTTGGCCTTAAAGGTTTCGCCATAGGTCACCTGTCACAAGCAGCAACCTCCATGCTGATGCGGGCAGGATGGGGCTGAGGGTGAGGGAGCTGTGGAAAAGCAGAGGGTGGGAAGGCCAGCCTGTGGCACAGGGAGAAGTGCCAAAGCCACAGGATTGGGAGGGGACAGGCCCAGGGGGTACTGGGCACCCTCTCTCCCAGAGCAAGCAGACCCAGGGCAACCTGAGGGGATGACAGCCAGGAGGGGCAGTGGTGAGAGGCACAGCTCCAGGAGCCAGAGCCAGCACCAGCGCCTGGCCAGCGTGGGTGCGGCTCGATTCTGGCCAAGTCCACAACTCCTCTCATGCACTGCTCGCTAAGAGGGAGGCTTGGAGAATCCAACAAGAATGCCTGTCCCTTGCCACCCAGCAACAGGGCCTCACAACAGCCAGTCACTCCCCCGGCATCCACGTCCTCACTTCCCTTCCCAGGCGCAGCCAGAAGAATGCCTGGCCTTGTTTGCACCAAGCAATGTGGCGACAGCATGCCTGCAATGGGCAACGCAGCTGTGGGATGGGTACGCCCCTTCCAAGAGGCACAGAGATTCACCGCCAAGGTCATTCGGCCAGGCCATAAATCAGCCCATGGTTGGCTCAAAGCCAGAGGCATCCCTGAGGCTTCCATTGGGACTGCGTGGACTATGCAGCAGCTGGCAGTCCCAGCCTCCAATGGGAGCCACCCTTGGCATTCCAGGAGGATAAGCCACTAACTTTCCTCGTCACTGGCACCAAGAATGGTTAACAGTTGCTTCACATGCTTGCCCATCTCCACGCCCAAATGCTTCCCTGGGCAAGCTTTCAGACACCCTCAAAAGGCACAGGGGAGCCTACTGCTAAGTGGACAACAGCTAGGTTTGGAGGAGGGAGTGGGAGGAGTCACTGGGGCCAGGTTGCCGAGTGGTCAGCCACAGCCATGCCCACCCCAACTGACACGAAGCATCAGGCTCCGGCTGGGACAGGTGGCGACGCACACATCTGCCCAACAGGATTTTCAGCAGGGGCCCTGGGAGCTTTGTGGACTCCTGGCCTGCTTTTCACCATGTTCCAGGCTCAGATAGCCATACAGCAAACAGGCTCAACACACTCAGTTCCTCCATCCTCACTTCCCTGTGACAGACCGTGCACTGGTTCACTGGCACGTCAGGAAACTCATGGGGAAAAAAAATGTAACCAAAGGATACTTTTTTGGAGTAAAAACAAAGTTGAAATCAGGTAGTGTTTTTCATAAACTATTTTCTAGGATTTCAAAATGTTCTGTACCAAAATAAACTGATTTTTTTTTAAATTCAAGAATTCTCCATGAACTTATTTTAATTTATTCAAAAGATAAAGATCTTCCATCTGCCAGTTCATTCCCCAAATGGCCACAGTAGCCAGGGCTAGGCCAAGCCAAAAGCCAGGCATCCAGAACTCCCACGGGCCTCCCACATGCGTGCTGGGGTCCAAGGTGGTGAGCCACCGCTGACACCCTGGGTGCATGTCAGCCGGAAGCTGGAATTGGAACAGAGCCAGGACTCAAGCTGAGGCACTCCACTGTCAGGTGTGGGTATTGCAGGCAGCACCTTAAATACCCCCACTCCTCTGAAAAAGTTTTGAAGCACTCTCCTACTTGAACTTGGTCTTGTGATTTGAACCAGCCAGCTGACTGACAGGCATGGAGGTAGGGCCTTGGAATAGCTCAAGTTTGCACTTTTTCCTCCTCCTGTGTTCCCACCGTGTCTATGGAGCTGTGGCCACACAAGGAGGCTCGTGGTGCTGACCCGAACCCAACTCAAGGCCTGCAGAGTAGCTGCTCCCCGGCACCCCGCAGGTGGCAGCAGCAGGTCTCCGCGAGCCCAGGACTCAGCCCCACTGCAGTTCCAAGCAGACAATGACAGTGTGAAGAATCTCAGTTTAAAAACTCATCTTGCTACCTGCTGGGCTGCCAGTGTCTTTCCACGCTCAAGCTCACATTCACATTTGTCAAGTACACGCTGCTGGGGGCAGCTGACTGATCAGGTTCCCAAAGTGAGACCATAGGAGGGCTGCGAGAAGGGGAGCAGCCAGAGAAGCAGATGGTGGCAGTGGGGACCCTGCTGCCTCAAGGCTGAGCTGCGGGAAGGCAAGATGCTGGGAACCATAGTTTCCCCACCCCATGGTGACCCCACAGAGCCGGGGAGAGGCCGTAAGCACTGTAGGACGAGCACCTAGGCTCTGACGGAGGGATCAAAGCCTCCAAGCCTCTCATGTCTCGGCCTGGCCCGGTACTCACAGCTTCCTTCCCTCCTCTGCTCTGATCCATCTGCCAGTTTCCAGCACCGTGCAGTTACTCTCCACGGCCAGCCACAGTGCATTTGGGCAGGAGTCTGAGAACGACTGCCCCACCAGCTTATCTCGACATCTACAAGGCCCAGAAATCTCTCCACGGAGAGTCGCCACTCATGGGCCACACTCTCTGGCCAGAGCCACCAGTGCCATTATAGTGGGTAGGTCTAGCTCAGGTGGGGGCCCAGCTGACTCCACAGCACGTGCAGTTTTAAATTCCTGTGCAAAAGTCAGATGCCTGAGCAGGCATTCTGACTGCAGCCTAAGAAGCACTGGTTTACACGGCAGGTGTCTGGTGTTGTAGTTCACAGACAGCTTGGAGCCCCCACATCCCTTATCAGAGTGCCCGGCCCAAATCCCAGCTCCGCCCCCCACTCCAGCCCCCTGCTAATGCTCACTCGAGGAAGCAGCAGGTGCGACGTGGGTCCCTGCCACCTACAGGGAGGTCTGGGTGGAGTTCTAGGCTCCTGGCCTAAACCCAGCCCAGGCATGGCTGTTGTGGGCATCCGGGGGAAGTGGACCAACGAACAGAAAAATCTCTTGCACGCTGCCTTTCTCTACCTCTGCTTTTTTGGGTGAAGTGGAAACAAGTAACAAATCTCCTGAAAGAAATATTTGCTGAAGATGCTGAGCCCACAGGCTGTAAGCTATCATGACCTCCTGCAGGTGCACACCACAGGCTCCCCCCACCTCCGCTTCATCTCACTCCTGTGCCTCCAGGGGGCAGAGGAAGCATGAGTGGGTCAGAAGAGAGAACATTCTACAGCATCAAGCCCCTGGGCGTCCACTGCAGAAGAGGCCCACAGAGGTGCAGCCAGCGGCCAGCAGGGCAGCCAGTGCAGAGTGAAGAGGGCAGAGGTGGCCTAAGACTCAACAGGCCGATTGCTGGGAGGAGGAGGAGGTGGAAGAGAAGGAGGGGACATCGTTGCAGTCTTGATTATTACTGTCTCTCCCCGCCATCCCCCCCAGCCACTGATCCCTGATTCATTCTGAAATCTGGATGGAGTTGTAATGAAGAAGACGCTGTGGGTGGAGAACGTTGATCCCTTTCACTGGCCCCCGGCAGGACTCTCTTGCCAGTGGCCACCTCACAGGCAAGCTATGGCAGCCCCACACACCAGCCCCTCTCCTTCCTAAGCCTTCTGCTTGTCTCGGAGACGGGCCTGCCTGCCTTTGTCCACAAGGTGGCGCAAGATGCCTTCATGTAAGCTCCCAACAGCCTGGCAGGAGGAGGGTTTTCTTTTCATTCTTTAGCAGCTGAAATTCCCCCACTTATTTATATATTCTCCTTCCCATTGCTGGCAACCAACATGTCTCTCTGCATGTTCCTGGTTTCATATGTCAAACTCCACACCAAGGGAGTGGAAGGGGCAAGATGAAGCTTAGATGTTGTGGTCAACTCAAGTTTGGCAACAAAGAACAACAAATTAGTCAGAAATCACTGAGCCCCAGGACAGGAGACAAACCCCTGGTGAAAGAAAGAAACAAAACATATGCTGAGTATGCACATGTCTTCTGGTCTGTGCAAACTCGTGCGAGGGGGCAGGTGCCTGGCCTAGCAAGTGAAGCTACCAGCCACGGTGCCTACTGAAGCAGCTGGCTCGCCTCCCCGGATTCCTGCTAAAACAGCCCCTTGGGAGACAGCAGGCAAGAGTCCCGCTGGTTGGGTTCCTCCCACCTGCCAGATGTTCTCACACTCTTACCAGGGCACTTTAAATAGTGGAAATGGAATTTTTAAAAAATGGGTCGTTTTGGTGGAACAACTTTTGAAATCCATGCATCCAAGAGCTCTCCAAAAACTTTGCATCAAAATGCATATTAAGTATATAAAATACCCATGCATGGATTTCAAGATTTTTTTTTTGTCACCCAAACCAAATTTATCATCTCGATCCAATTCCAACATGGACTTCTTACAGCACCTTCATAAATTACCACTGGCTAAAATAAATTAGGCCATTATATAAAACAAACTCCAGGCTTCTGTCACGGAATTAAAGACAATAGTTGATCATATTTAGGGTCTATAAAAACCCAGCACAAAATAACTTCAAGGCACTGAGTAATTTACAGCGGGTTGGGGGCATTTGGCAGACAGACAACAGGCCACACGTATTCTCAAGTCTCACTATTTTTGTGCAGTGGAATTAAGAATTTATTTTCTAAAGACACTTTAAAGTTATTGTCAACTACTACATAGAGGGGAAAAATAGAAACACACGCAAGGCCATCTTCATATCCCAGAAACCCTTTTCGGCTGTGAACATGTCTACTCCCATTCATTCTGTATCCTCCGGGTGCCCAGTTTTCAGAGAGCAAAGAGGGCGAGATGGAAATATTGTACCCGCCTTTCACAGTTGGCGATGATTTTTTTTAAGTGATACTTAAAAACCCTTCCCCCTAAATACAGAGGAAACAGGCCTGCCCAGCAGCCTAACACCAATGCAGACAACTCTGCGGGCGGACAGACAGCATCAACCGGCTCACGGGCGACCTGCATACGGCCATGTCTTCGGTCCTCAGGGCTGGTTACCTTCACACAAGCCTAGGCTGCACCCAAGCTGCCCTGTTTCTGCCTGTTGGTAAATGTCTTCCACTTCTCACCCAGCCCGCACTGGTTCGGGGCAGCGCTTTGGTGCAGGCAAGGATACCCCTCCCCACCAGCTCCCTCTTGCAACCCTACTGTGGCAATGCCCCCAACTTCTTAATGTTCTTGGGACAGGATTTGTTCTTTTGAGAGACTGATGAATAAGCAATGATCTCCTGTCAGGGAAACTAAGTGAACAGTGACAGTCTGCAGCACCAAGAAGCAAGCTGGTGTGGACAAGTTGCAAGCATTTGGTTCGGTGTAGTTGCCTGAACATTGTAACCCTGCAAAGCTCAGAGCGGACATACCCTATTACTTGATGCTCCCAACAAGACTTCAGATGGAGATTATTGTGTTTTGGCCACGATTGTATTATCATCACCCAGCAACTCAACCACAGCACCCAACAGCTACTCAATAAAAGCTGTGCAAGGGGCCAGCACCATGGTGTAGTAGGCTTAGCCCCTGCCTGTGGTGGTGGCATCACATATAGGTGTCGATTCCAGTCCCTGCCACTCCAATTCTGATCCAGCTTTCCTACCTATGGGCTGGGAAAACAATGGAGGATGGCCTAAGTGTTTGGGGCCCTGTACCCACATGGGAGACCTGGAAGAAGCTCCTGACTCCTGGCTTCAGATTGGTTCAGCTCCAGTTGAACTATAGCCAATGTCTACAATGGGAAGTGAATCAGCAGATGGAGTATCTCTGTCTCTTCTAACTCTACCTTTCAAATAAAATATTTTTTAAAAAGTATGCAAGGAGCCTGCGTCTTTGTTTCTACACACTCTCTCACCCAATGTGGGAAGCGACTTCGAAGAACCTTCCCATGGGAGCTAAAGGGCCCAGACACAATCCTCTCCCTTCGCCTGTAACATTAAACTGACCTCCTCTCGCTTCCTCTCCAGTGTTCTCTGACTAGCTGAGCCCCTTGTTGCACATACACCTCTCCGTGGAATATCTTGAGAACACCCGAGAGGCTACAGTTGGGGAGATCAAAGCAGCTCACCGCTGCAGAGCCCTACCACACAGGGCTGGCCACCCACTTAACCACATCCCCGCCTCAAGGATGCATGGGCCTGGCACACCGACTCACAAGTCCTGGGTCCTGGAGGGCCAGTCTATCAGGCAACCCGCTGGCATGCCCACAAGGCCAGGCTAGGCCAAGCATGATTTTTTTTTCTTTTCTTCTTGAAAGCAGATGCACTGTTCATTCCCCGACATTTCTGGACAAAACCCCAGACATTCGCTTGCTTTGCCACGTTTCTGCCGGCCGTGTGGCATGCTGGCTTGAAGCACATCTCCCTTCAGTTCTCACAGCCCCGCGTGGCGCGCCGCTTCCCCTTCTGCTGCAGATTGCCGGCAGGAAACTGGAAAATGGGCCACAGGAAACCCAGTCTCCTGCATCTGTCCCACTTTGTAATTACAGCTCCGGTTTCATTTTGTCTTGTGTGTCAGGTCCATGTTAACCCTCAACGTGGTGGCCAGATTCTGCTGTCTCGGCCCACGCTGAGGTGCTAATCGTTCCGTCCCTTACTCCCTCCTCCCTGCACCAAATTATTAACCCTGTGGGTCCAACAGGGTAAAAGTACCGAGTCTCCTGAGAGCAGTGGTTTCTTAGATGGGTGTGGATGCAGACAGGTGACGGATCAGCTCTGATGAGGCACCAGCTAGTTTCCTGAGATAACGCGAGCCTACTACGCCTCCTGGACACAGCCAGTGATCCGACATGAACAGGACGAAAAGTCATCCTTGCTGCCTGAGGAAACTCAACTCACCAAACTTCAGTAAATATCATGAAAAGCAGCTACATCTGGGCACCGGCTCTTGTCGCGGCCGCTCTACTTCCGATCCAGCTCCGATTTGTGGCCTGGAAAAGCCTTGAGCCAACCTCAGTGGCTTTGGGACCTAGTACCTGGCATGGAGACCCAGATGAAGCCCCTGGCTCCTGGCTCTGAATCGGCTCAGTGTTGGCCATTCCAGCTGTTGGGGGAGTGAATCCCTGGATGAGATCTTTCTGTCTCTCCCTCCCTCTCTAAATCTATCTTTCAAATAAATAAATCTTAAAAAAATAAAAACCTACAGTCATCTCACAGTGATCCACCTCATCATGATACTATTTCAAATTGTGTCCCAACAATATCACGACTGAGCTCAACTATGTGAAACTGCTGCTTTGATAGCACCCGGCCAATACTATCACGCCCATATATTTAACCTCAAGTGTGTCTTCACACCCATCAAAACGGACACACACACACAAACCTGCATGAGGGAGACAGTGCCTTTAATGTATCTGGTCTTATAGACCCTTCAGAGAATGTAAAGTCCACTAGGGAAACATTAAAGTTACACAATATATGCAGTCAGGATTTGTAAATACACCATACGGGATTCTCCAGAACATTCCCCAGACCGCCAGCACACTGCACTGTCCCGTCACACGGGAGCGTTCTGGTTGAAGTGTTCCCCATTGAGGAGCGCTCAGTGTGTGCCAGGCGTGTCACTGAATGATTCACACCTGCTAGCTCAATGTGCGACTCTCAGTTCCCCCGTCCATGAGGAGATTGTGACTTTGTGAAGAAAGATGACCCTGGGAAACATGGCGGCCAACAGGGCTCGGGTTCACAAGCGCCTGGCTCCGGATCCCCACCCAGCTGTACTGCCGCCCAGAGGGGCTGCGCTCACCTCCGAGGACACCACAGCACCCCCACCAGCCGGAAGTGTCCTCACCCTGGGACTCCAGGCAGCCCAGCGAGCTCAGTCCCAGGAAGCAATCTTGTCACTGCCCCCTCCACCACAGGATGGTGGGACATGGGGATGACACCATCGGGGGGCCTCAGGGAGGCTGTCTGGCTCCAGAGCCGGGAACCTCCAACCACGCCTGCTTTTCCTTTCACCAGGAAGCACAGTTGACAACATGGCAGCCAATGGGGCAGGGACAGGCTGACCACAGCACCCAGCAGGGGACCCAGCAGCCAGCCGGGGGGCCTCAACTTTGTGAAACAGCTTTCCCCTCCGGGGGTTCTAAGAAAGCAGTGTTTGGGATTTCCTAGGGGATTACAACATGTTCTACAAACAGCCTTGCTGTCAGTATAGCCTAAGAAACGCCCCAACCTCCAATGAGCATCTCTCTCCCCTCCCCACTTCCCTGACCCCCAGATTCTTCCATTCCAGAGGCCTTTACATGAATGGAAAAATCTTGCACTCCAATGTCTGTACTAGGAATACAACCTCAATGCCGTGCTGAGGGGGCAAAGGCAGAAGTCGGCACCTACAGCTCCTCCAAGCCTACGTGAGCACGATGCCGTCAGCCAGACGGACTGACTCTCCTCCAAGGCCGCCCACGCCCCCATCTCATCTCTGGCTGGATCTAGGAGTGTGATCAAACTCAAGCCTTCTTTAGGATGAAAATCCTTTCCAAGTGGTAATGACCTTCAAAACAAGGACGAAACAATGTCTTCAAGCTTCAAAGAAAGCCTTCCAAGAGATCTTTTCCTTCACCAACGGCTGCCTTGGCATCCTTAAACCTACAGTGTCCTGACTTAGATCTGGTAAGGTATTTTTATTTTTTTTTAAGATCAAAATAAAGGAAACCTCACCTATCACTTGCACTTAAAATGAAACCCTCGTCTTTCCGATATGCTGGAGAGCTTTGTGCTAAATAAGAAGCAAGCCTGCTTCCAAAAGCGCCAGCCCAGGACAAAGAGGGGGCCTCTGCACGCTACAAACATCATGATGGTTTTTCCACATCCAGACTCCATCGTTTCCTGCCAGAGCATCCTCCAAGCTCTTCTATTGTGTAGCAACTGTAAAATCTTTCTAAATCAGGACTTCCTCCTATTATGCCGCAGGGTGCTCTTTCTGGGAAGGGGGACCCAAGGCAAAAGGTAGGAATTCCTGCAGCACCACCCAGTGGAAACATCGGGGGAGAAAAAAAAAACCACAACAAGATGAAACACACTTCATAAGAAAAGCCACATCTTGCCTCTTCTAATGAGAAATGTGGGTGCAGTTCTTTATCCGTGGATAGAAACCAGTGCCTGTGCTGCTTACAAGGTCTGTGGTGTACGTACACACACACACACACATTCCCTCCAGTCCCCGGCCCCCACCCACAGAGGGTCAGCAAGGATGGTATACCCCTGGGGACCAGGCAGCCTGTCCAGCTGTGCTCAGCTTCCCAGCTCTCGCACTGTGATGAAAACAACAACAAAAACAACGATGGGCGTGTCCTGGCCCAGCAGCACCCAACCACCTGTTCATCTTCCCCTTCCCACAGACTAGTCTGTACCAGCTGGGCCCCCTCCAACATCTACACAGTTGTTGTCCTTCCAGCTTCTACCCTGGACAAAGTTTGGACCCAAGCTCTCTTCTCTACCCTCCAACCAACTCCCTCAAGGATGAGCACTGCCCAAAGGGCCCCTCAGCCCATCCACAGGTTGGCTTCTTTTGTCTCCATTCTTTGCCTGCATCCCAACACAGCTCTTCCGTAGCGCCATCTTCTCATGCACGCGTGACACATGGGGCTCGCATTTTCTTGGGAACTGCAAGGTTAAACCTTTCCATCAGACCCTATCTGAACTGCTGATTTACCAAGAGCTACTACTGTTCTACAACTTTGTCTTTCTGAAATTGAGTGCCGTTACAATCCGTGTGCTCCTGGCAATGCGGAGATGCGGCTTAGGAAATGTGTCAACCTTAGCCGGTCTTTGGGTCTTGCTCCATGGAACATTCTCGCACAAGTGTCACTCTGAGTTCCTGGAAATCTGTGAGCAAGGGAACCAGCAACATCTCCACAGACTTTCAAGAAGCTCTGAGAGCCGGTGATCACTGTGGCCAGGAACGGGACTCTCCAGGCCTCTGCTTCTCTGGTCAGGCTAACCCCACGACGCATCTTTTACTAGGAACTGGAAATTGGGGCTATAAGCATTTCTACATAAATCCAGTATGATAATGTATTCCCTCTGGAAGTCACCTACCCTCTCCCCCACACCGCACAAGGACTCTGCAGTCTTCGGAATGTCATCACCTGCTCACGTGGCAGACATCCGTGCCTGAGGCCAGCAGCACGGCCAGTCACAAAGGTTCTAACTCTCCCTCTCAGCCTTCCTTGTCCCTCGTACACGTTGTCTAGACTGCATTTTTGCACGTGGACAGCAAGTCGGACTACATGGGATGGTCACAATGCCAAACACAAAGAGTTTCTTCTTATTTCTAACACAAAGTACAAATGACATGAAGGTTAAAAAAAGGGGGGGGGGCAAAAGCCTTTCACTTTTTATTCACTATTTCAAACAAAGCCTTCTTCATAGAAGAAATCACCATACAGGAAACACACACTGGAAATACATCGGTGACACTGTTATTTCTAACAAAACTGCTTCAAAAAAATACACTGAGGGATTTCCAAATTAAATAACCTCCTCCCAATGTCCTGCTGAAAGCCTCTCTTTCTACACGTTGAAACACTCTGAATCAGTGGGCCAACAGGGGTAGACATGCGCTGGTGGTAACAGGGTAGCTGACATCCGTGTCCCACAGCTTCCCCCAGATGCCAAGAGACAGCACGGGATGGCTCTAGTGATTGGCCTCTTGCCTCCCCATGGGAGCCCACGATGGTACACCAAGTGCCCAGCTCCCAGCTTCTGCCCTCATCACTGTGGCCATTTAGGGGGAGAAACGGCAGGTTGGAGCTCTCAGTGTTTCTCTCAAATGCCTAAGTGTATGAATATATGAAGCTGTCAAGCGACAGACAGTAAATGTCCCCACACAAAAGCCATCAGACACATTTGGTGGAAGGGACTGGCTACTGGTGGCACTTGCATGCAACATCACATCCGTTCTCCTGGCACCCTGGCCTCCCTACCCTCAGTTCCCACTCAGGACTCTGCGATCCACCCACTTGGTGAGGCCCTCTACGAACTCATGACTCGGTTTACACTTATACCAACTGTCCATTATGCACTGATGCAGAATCGTCAAAAAAGTTAATGGAAAAACGCATACTATGAAAAACTATGCATGTGTTTCAAGTTTTTACACAACCAGCTTCCTTTCTGACCCCAATTTCTCCAAGTCCCCTCATAGTAAGTGTGCCAGATAAACGCTAGAAGAACCTGGGGCCAGTATAGTGGTATAGTGGGTAAAGCTTCCACCCATGGTCCCGGCATCCCATAGGGGCACCAGTATGAGTCCTAGCTGCTTCACCGATCCAGCTCCCTCCTGCTGGTCTGAGAGGCAGAAGAGGACAGACCAAGTGCTTGGGCCCCTGCACCCACATGGGAGACTCGCAAGACTCTCCTGGTTTCAGAACAGCCCAGCTTTGGCCATTGTGGCCATTTGGGGAGTGAGCCAGTGGATGGAAAATCTGTGTGTGTGTCCCTCCATCCCTAATTCTGACTTTTCAAGTAAATACATCTTTTTTAAAAAACGAAATTTAATCAGATAAGCTATTTCAATCGCCTGATACATGAGGCATCTTTAAGTTTCTATCTTCTTGAAGATCAACTACTAGGTCTTAATATCTAGGTTACAAAAAAGAGCAAAGGATGTGGCAAAGGCTGAAGAAGGCTGCTGGTCTTGTGGTTTGACTCAGATTTAAATCAAAGCAGGGCGACGACCGAGAGCAGCGACTCCCGCTATTTCAAGTGGCACTGGACACTTACGTATGCTGTCAGATTCTAAACATCTTCCAACAGCCCCTATTTTGGTAATTAAAGCAATCCACCTTTTTTTTTTAATTTCTAACACTCTTTAGGTCACTCCCTTTATGCAAGTTTCATAAATGCACAATTATAATTTAACAGTAAAGTGACTCCAAGAGTGAATCCAGCAAGCCTGGGGGGAGATGAGAGCCGTGTCAAGCCCTCTTTGGGGTCTGTCAAAGGCAGTTGGCCTAGAGGGGACATGCAGCACAGGTGTGCCAGGGGGCCCTGCCCGGCAGCCTCTTGGCAGTACGCTTGCAGAGATCAACAGAGACAATACCCTCTTGTCTCCATGATCAGTATCTGGGGTTCGGCCCGGAAGATAGGCGGTCTTCCAGGTACAACGTTTCTACCACTGCTCGTGAATTCTGGATCCCCAAGAAATGGCAGACACAGAGGCTCAGCACCTTCCCACAGGTTCCCAGATGGGACTCAATGTTTGAGTCTTTGTGGGTTCACAACAGGACTTCTTAAAGTGACAGGGAATCTCAGCTTTTCCCACTCTTAATAGTTATGCGAAGAATCGAGGTCCTCTCCTGCTCACTCACACCGATTCACACAGTGACTCCTGGGTGAGACGCCACATGTGTAGCCCCCTTCTGTACCTCTATATAGAACCAGGGCCCCAGTCCTACATGGGCGCAAGGACTCGGGATAGACCAGTGGCAGAGAGAGAGGTCACTTTTTTTCCCTTACATGCAACATCCTTCCTGTATCCCAATTCCACGTCCATACACCCCTTATGTGCCAGAAGGCTGAAGGCCAATTTGCAGGCAGAAAGATCCAGGGCAGCTGAGAGTTGGTTCACTCCTTAAATGCAATGGTTGGGCTGAAGCCAGGAGCCGAGAACTTGATCCAAGTCTCCCATGGGCGTCACAAGGACCGGTCGATTCCATCATGGCTGCCTCCTGGTGTCTGTGACCAGGAAGCTTGGTCCAGGGGTCACATCCAGGCCACTCCCATGCAGGACATGGACACCCTCACCATTAGGTCCGATGTCCATCCCTAGTTCACTCAGAAACACCACCACTAGGGAGTTTTTTGTTTGCCTCTAAAGGGAAACTTCTCCATAGAGTGTAGCAGTTCCATTTCCATGCAGTGTCAACTATAGCAAGGTTCAACTTTCAGTGCGAGGAAATTATTGCACCTTCTACATGCTATTCTGTGGCTTAGGATATTGCTGAATGGAGCACTATAGGCATTCTGGGCCTCTGTGGTCACTCTGGGGATGAGGGTAAGGTACAGGTGCAGGCAGGGGCCAAGAACAGGTCCTGGAATAAACCCAAGAGCTTGTTCTGTTATTGCCACCGCTGCTATGGTTGGTTTCTTTTATTCTGACCACCAAATACAGGAAGAAAACTCCGCTTAATCATACCTCCCGGCTAGCCCAGTTTTACCTATCAATAAACTGTTCCTTGGCAAAATGCAGTGAAAGTTAACTATCAGACCTAGTCCTCCTGATCAACACCAATGTGGGTGCTCAGCTGTTCATCTCTCACTAACCATACTGGCACAGTCCTTTTACCTGACAAGCCAGGGGTTGTGGTGCCTTCAGCACGGCAGTGAAGACACTGCAGAGGATGCCTGCATCCCAAGAAGGTTCCAGTCCTGGCTCCACTTCGGATTCCAGCTTCCTCTGAGCACACACCCTGGGGGGCAGAAAGTAATGGCTCAAGGGCTTAGGTCCCTGCCACCTGCAAGGCGGATCTAGACTGAGTTCCCAGCTCCTGGCTTCCAACTGGTCAGATCAGAGCTGTCACAGGAATGCAGGCAAAGGGCCAGCTCACAGACACTCTTGGTCATCTCCACCTTTCAGATGGCTTCATATGGGGGGGGCAAAAATCACAGTGACATCCGCGTAAGAACAAGATCTGAAAACTTGGCCAATGTAGGCCTGGCGCAATAGCGCAGTGGTTAAAGTCCTCGTCTTGCATGGGCCAGAATCCCACATGGATGCCGGTTCTAATCCCGGCGGCCCTGCTTCCCATCCAGCTCCCTGCTTGTGGCCTGGGAAAGCAGTCAAGGATGACCCAAAGCCTTGGGACCCTGTACCCGCGTGGGAGACCTGGAAGAAGTTCCAGGCTCCTGGCTTCGGATCAGCTCAGCTCCAGCCGTTGCGGACACTCAGGGAGTGAACCATCGGACGGAGGATCTTCTTCTCTGTCTCTCCTCCTCTATGTGCATCTGACTTTGTAATAAAAATAAGTAAGTCTTTAAAAAAAAAAAAAGAAAACTGGGCCAATGAAGTTTTTAATGAACGACCAATGAGTTGATCTAGAATGCCTGATTCAAGACTAATTTCACATTCAGAGTCTTTCCAGCAACATCTCTATGACTTAGCCGTTAACCAACCACTCTGAGAACACGAAGACTCATTTCCAAAAGAGCTAAAGTTTGTCCCCCGGGGATGTAATCAATGAACCTGATGTCTATATACAGACTCCTCTTGCAAGTCTGGAAAAGGCAAAACAATGAAAGTGATATGGAAGACTCCCCTGGCTATCTTTGCAGTTGAACCTAGAGACTTGCCTGTTTGTATTCAAGAAATCCGCTCTCTAGGAAAGAGTTGCTTGCATGCACAGCCACTTGATAAACAAGTTCCAAGGCAAAATGAGAGGCTATCATAATAAACTGGCATGTTTTCCCTCCCCTCAGTGTCTAACTCACCAAGATTCAGGTATTGCACAAACCGCAGGAGTGGACAAAGGATAGGGAAAACAGATGCAAGCCCAGAGGGGGCTTCCAGACGAAGGGGTATCACAGATGTGGAACACATCAGGACCCACTTCCGGCTTCAGAGTTCAAGGGTGAGCTAGAGCTACAGTCTTGCAGGTTAAGCCCTCATCAGCTACAACACTGGCATCCCACAACGTGGGCCAGTTCTTGTCCCAGCTGCTCCACTTCTGATCTAGCTCCCTGCTAATAACCAAAACAGCAGAGGAGGGCCCGTGTGCTTGGGCTCCTGCCACCCACACAGGAGACCTAGATGAAACTCCCAGCTTCACCGTGGCCAAGTGCTGGCCATGGTGGCCATCTGGGGGGAATGAGTCAGTCAATGGAAGATCTGAAATCACTTCTTTCTGTCACTCATTCAAATAAGTAATATCTTTCAAAAGAATGCAGACATTAAAAAAAAAGCCAAGGAGGGTTTGGACAATGACTTTAGATCATAGGAGATACTATAGGATTGCATACACTTGGTTCCCAAGTTTTAAATAAAGAGGACACTGGCCCTATCTCCAGACACAAGTGAGATGACCCAGTTCCTGCATGTGTGGTTAGCAAAAAATATTACACAGAGAACCTGGGTAATAAGGACACCTGTGAAAGGATGCCAAGAGGCAGGAATGAACAATTGAGGTAGCTCTAGTCTGGGGGACACCCCAGGATCCCCAGGGAGGCAAGGGCTCAGCTGCAAGCTGAGTGACAGGTAGTTGGCAGAAAGAAAAATCATCAGGCGGCAGCTGGGGAGAAGATTCCCAGGACGGAGAAGAGCATTGATAAAGTTCCTGCAGCCACAGGCCACATGAAACACTGGGGGAACTGAGGAAAGCCCAGCAAGACTGGTCCAAAGACCAACTGGTTACTCGCCTGCAGGGATTCTGGTCTTCATCCTGACCAGCGCCAAGGGCCACTTTGGGATATTTACAACATCATTCTCAGGCCATACAAAATCTAACTCCCAAATCAGCCTGATGTGACCTACTCAGTCTTGGTCCCACCTGCCATTGCCTTGGCAAGGCCAGACCAGATGCTTCTGCAAAGAGCTTTAAACATGCCTATACCTAAACCGATATGAAAATTCATATCACTTTTGCACAACTTTTAGAAACACACACACACACACACAAAGAAGAGCATAAACGAGAGCTCTGCCTGGGAAGAACTCTGCCAGCCGCTCGGCTTCTACCATTTCCTCATCCAGCCATGGAAACCGAGGCCCCAAAAAGATGTAGTCGCATTCCTCCAGCCCAATGGTTTCAACGGAAGCCACTTTATTGTTCAACAAGACACATATTACTTCTGATTGAATACTTTTTGGAACTAAATGTAGGTAGGATTTTTTTTCCCTCTTGCTGTATGATATGGAATTACAGGTATTCTAATGGTTTCTTTTAGTCAAGCAGATTAAATATGGCAGGATTTTATCAAGATGTTCTGGGTTCAAGAATTTACATGGTAGAATCATGAAACTGTCATGACAAAATTAGAGATGGGTAATAATAAACCAGCAAGCGGGCAATGTTTTAGGGGGATAAAAATATGTCCAACACTTAACATTGGTGCATTTTAATGTGCAGCAATCATGTCTCAGTTGTTAAAAATGAGAGACACCGAGAGATTTACATTCTTTATAGCTTGGCATTAAGGAGCCTTAACTTCACCGGTATTAAGAGAAAGCATCCAGAAATGTGGCAATTTGTAACTATCCAGTTCTTAGAATAGCTTTCAAAATGCTTTGAAGCCTCATATCTTTTCTTAGAAAGTGGAACTCAATTCATTTTAGTCCAATTCAAACTAGAATCAATGAACAAAATCATTCATTTCTTTAAAACTTATAGAACTCTGAATCACGTTCTGTATTTCATGCTTAGCATAATTTAGGTATTACTTTCCAGAAAGTGTGTACATGAAGACATATTAAGAACGTACTCAGTGAGCTCACCCCGAGGGATAATTCCAACTGGTCTGCTAGAATGACCAGCAGTGTTTTAAAACTGGTGACATACACGCAAGCTTCCAGGAAAAGAAAGGTCGTTTTTACATTGGTTTTGAGAAGGAGTCAAGTCAGGTTTCTGCACAGGACAGCTACTTAAAAGGCTGCACGGTCTACTTATCTCAAAGGTCTTTAGGATGTGTGAACAGAAAGTTAAACACAAACATTCACACTGATAATTCAATTTACTGCGGCTGCATGAAACTGTAAAAATCAGAGTTTTCATAGTCTCAATCAGAAAGTTGACTGACCTCAATTCAAACCGGCCATGGGCAACTGTTACCCTGATCTAAAAATCCAATTTAAAACACCAATTTCAAAGTTCGGAAACTCTGACACAAAATGAAACAAGAGTTGCTAACATGTATCAAACCCACCTGCCTCCTCCTTCCTAGTTAATGGCAGGATGCATTTTCAGTTGAACTTGGTTTTTCTTTCATCATGTAACATTCAATTTTGACATATAGTGCTTCCTGTTACTACATCTTGATATTCTGCAAATCGTGACTCATTCTGAAGTCAGAGAAACTCATCAAAAATCCCAAATTGCACAGCACATAGGAACTCAAGCCCTTCCTCAGCACAGCATTCTTAGGACATTACTTGAACCACAGAAAGAGAAAAAAAAAGTCCATGTAGCAATTCTGTCAACCAATTGTTGAGTCAACACATTCGTTAGATCAATAAATCTTATGTGTGGTAATTCTGGTTCTAGTCTAACTGAAACATGTGCGATACGCTAAGTGAAGAAAGTTACAAAACAGTAAATACCGCAGGAATCAAATCAGACGCTGTTTATGTATACACACACATTTTTCAAAGACAAGAAAAACACATCAAAATGATAACAGGACAATAGGTGACACTTCTTTTCATGTGGTTTTCCCCAAATTCCTAAGGTAATTAACATCATTTTTAATAACAGAAAACCCATCTTTTATTAGGCCAGGATGGTCCAAGTATGCTGTAAGTCAATCTAGGAAGGCATAGGGCAATTCTGAGTAACTAAGCCATAGAAAAACTTTCCCCTGAAACATACAAGAAAAGCCCACAAGAATTGGGTCTTCCTTGTTCACC
The DNA here is from genome assembly GCF_030435755.1 of Ochotona princeps. Taxonomy (NCBI): domain Eukaryota; kingdom Metazoa; phylum Chordata; class Mammalia; order Lagomorpha; family Ochotonidae; genus Ochotona; species Ochotona princeps. The sequence goes on along the minus strand of NC_080846.1, from coordinate 45,660,313 downwards.
CTGTAGGTACATGTGCTGGCCCTTACTGAAGAGAACCCACTTCTTTCCAAATTTAATGTGGAGCTCCAGCTCTGGGAAACATGAACATGACCAAGTCACACCCTAGGCTGGAAGGAGCAGAGCTACTGATTAGTAAGCACTAACTCATCCCCAGCTCCAAAAGGCTACTCCAGGAAGTGACAGCCTGGCAGAGGTTTTATTAAGTGTGTTGAGTTTGTCAATAGACAGTGTTTTGCAATGCTTCATGACACCCTACTGGCCTTCTGACTCAGATATATAAATGTAATTGGGGAGAATGGACCACACAGAATCCAGTACCTGACAGCAAACAGGGGAATGTTTTAATTTATATACACTGCCTGGAAGTCCTTTAAATCTAATTTCAGGGAAAGATTCAAGTTCCAAAATGTTGTTACAAATATAAGTTTAATACATGATGTCAGAGTTACTTTTATTATATACTTCTAGTTTCAAGTTATTTGATTTTTTTTTAACCTAAGAAAAAGAGGAAGTCATTAATCAATGTTTAGGTGGTTTCAAAATGCAAATGGGGTTAAAAAATGATTACTCTTCCCCATCTAGGCTTCTGCTATCTGCACTGGTCCTAGTGGCTGAGTCCATGAAGATGGTCATGCCTACAGAATGTTCCAGGATGGTCTAACTCAGCTCACCAAGGGTCTACTGGCCCAGTACCCAGTCTCTGCCTGCCCTTCTATGGCACAAAAGATAATTTGTGAGTACTGCAATATACACACAAAAACGTGCAACTGACAGAACATCCTAGTCATTGAATCAGATGCATGTACAATTTTCATCACCGTCACCAAGGTACACCAGAATTTCTTAATCTGGACACTATCGACATGTGAGACTAGAAAATTCTTTGGGGGGAAAAGACTTTCTGTGAATTGTCGGATGCGTCTACCCACCAGATGCCAACAATGCCTTCCCTAGCTCTGTCAACCAAAATGTCTCCAGACACTGCCACCTGCCCCCTGGGAATCAAGTGACTGCCAGTTGCCAACTGCAGTTAACAGTGAAACCGCATGTACCCCAAACAACAGAAAGCCGGAATGTGACATGACAGTGAGCTTTTTCTCAAGGAAATAGACTCTTAGCAACATTTACTATGTAACCCCCGCCCCCGTTGGCTTTCCTGTACAAGGTTAGGTCTTGAAAGCTTTTTCATTATCCCATGTAACTTGGATCTTCCTGCTCCCAGCTCTTGAGACCAGCTCCGAAGCACCTATTTTCCATGCTAGGCATGGTGCTGGGGACAGCCTGTACCCAGGTCCACTGACTCACAGCCTGCTCCGGCAGCCCCCAGGGGCTGTTTTCAGGACAGTCTGCCAGGGTCAGAGAAATGCCAGCACCTTCAAAATGGGGCAATACAGGGACCCTGCGGCTTCAATTGGGTTCCTGAAAATTCCTCATCCTTTTTAGTAACTACATGCTTCTAGAGAACCTCTAAAGGATTGGAGAAGGGAAAAAAGTAAAAATGCCAGTCAGAAGGCCTCTGCTATATTGGGCCTGGAAAGGCCATCACGTTTCATCCTGGGCCAGCCGGGCAGTGGGGGTCATTACTGGAAACTGCAAGAGCACTTATGGACTGACGCTGCTGCCATTTGACCCGCGCACCCTCCTAACACAGTTTGTCATTTTATCGTTCTATAAATTGAAACTCCTAACTGACCTTCCTCCAACAAATGTGTGCCAATCAGAGAGAGAGAGAGAATGAATCTCAGTCAGCTCAGAAATCAATTACACTCATCAACAGATGCCCGGAATATGCCCAATGCCTCAGCACCCCCCCTTCCTGCCTCTACCCACCCCCAAACACTGAAGCATAAATGGGAGAAGATGGACGAGTTTGTGCTGCTGGGGCCACAGAGCCTGACCTCCTCCCCTCAACACACACACCCCACCACCACCATCACCACCACCACCACCATTCCCGCGAAAACCCTGCTCTTCAGGTCGGAGCTCAGAAGTGGTCAAGTGGGGGGGATGCAAAGTTTGCAGGATGCTGCCCCGCAAAGGTCGGTGTGGCAGCCGCCCCTACTAAGCCACCCCAGCCCTCCCTGGGGCTGACAGTGGCGGCGGCAGCAGCACAAAACCCCTCCTGTGCCGAGCAGCGGAAACTCCTAATGAGATTAGTTGGTGTGTGGTGCAGACATTACTTCGCAGTGACTAAAGGGGCTCTCTCTCTCCCTCTCCCTGCAGCAGCAGCTAGTGGAAAATTCAGGGCACTTTTTCCCCCTGCAATAGCAGATTCCCTTTAACCCTCTCCCCCCAGCCAATTCCAAAAACAACTCGGCCTCCCCCTTGTAGCCCCCCAACCCGAGCCGGTGCAGTGGGGTTGGCGGGGGTGAGTAAGCGGCTGGGGGCTTTCAAAGGAGGCTGGGCAGGAGGGGGCCTGCGGGCCCCTGGAACACTACAAAGGAAACTGTAAAAGGCACAAATACATAAACCTGAGAAGGAGCAAACCACAGTTTCTTTGTGAGCTCCTCCAGTGAGTCATTTTCAAGACGCTGTCGGCTGCCAGTTTCAAAGCGGAAGCGCATGGCAATTAGTCTTGCCGTTTCCAGACAAGCCAGAGACTCTCCCGACGCTCGTTTTTTTTTTTCCTTCTTCTAAAAAGCCCCTTTTGCAGTTTCTGAAGTCACATTTCTCGCCCCCGCCCCCACCCCACCCGCCGCCTAACCATACCAGGGTCCCCAACACGACTGGGTTCAGAAAAGAAAGCCCCAGGTCTTTTTCATTCTGTTCTTCACCCCCTCAAATCCTCAACCACCTCCCCCAAACGCTAACCCGCACCCCCACGCTCCATTCCCTAAATGAAAAGTCACCCCCTCCCGGCCGCCGTCCAGCGTCTAGCCCAGACACCATCTCTGGGGGCCGAGTCCTCCTTCCAAACCCTGTGACCCTCCGCTGCCCGTTTAAATGTCCCCCTTGGGCGTGCACCTGGGGCAGTGACCTGGGCTGGGAGTCACCTGCACAGCCACCACGGATGTTGCCCCCAGCCCCACTCCATCTCCCTCCCCAACCCCCAGTCCGTGGCCCCAGCGTCGGAGCGCCAGCGCGCCCCGTCCTCCCCAGCGACAGGGGAAAAGGGGGAGTAGCTGGAAGGTCAGGCGCAGTCCAGCCAGTGTCTTGAGGCACGCAGCCTGGCCGGAGCCCCGCATCAGTCCCCACACATCCCAAACACACAGCCCGGCCCAGAGTTCGCAGTGCAACCTCCGGGGCTGCCAGCCATCCGGGCAGGGTCCCCGTGCAAGCCCCGGGCCCCGCGCGCGAGCGCATCAGCAAGCAACAGCAGCAGCATCCCCCCACCCACCACCGGCGCCCCCCCGGCCCGCGGGGCACCCCGCAGCACCCTCCGCACCCCACCCCACCCCCGGCCCCCGCGCCGCAGGCACAGCAGCCACCCCGGAGCAAACTTTGCAGGAGTCCGTGCAACAGGCGGAGCCCCGATGCCTACCCAGACGCGGGGGAGCCTTCAGGAGCCGTCTTCGGGGCAAGGTCTAGGAGGACCCAGGCGAAAGCCCCCGACTTTCCATGCTGACAGGCGTCTGCAGACGCTCTGTTGCTGTTGTAATGAGATCCTGATCCCCCCCCCTTTTTTTTCTTTCTCTCGCTCCTTTTTTTTTTCTCCCCCCCCCCCCCCGGTGTGTGTGAGAGCAGGAAGTTGGAGCAGTCAGGCCGAGCCGGCTCACTTCCTTTCCTGCATTATTCCCCAGGCGGTGTGCAGGCTGTGTAAACAGGCTTTTCCGCCCCGCGCCGCACGCCCCGGCCGCGGCTGTGCGCCGGGGCTGCCCACCGAGGCCCGCGCATTCCCGCCGCCCCGGGGCCCGCACGCCCCCACGCCGCCCGCGCACCCCCGCCTGCCGCCGGCTGCGCTTCCTGCTCGGCCACCCCCGGGGAGGAGCCCCCGGGGAGGAGCCTCCGGGGGTGGGGATCCCGGCTCGGCCGCAGGAGGCCGAGGGGAGGGGGTCCCCGGGCAGGGCACCGCGGCGGCGGCGGCGGGGTCGCGCCCAGCCAGAGTTGGCTAACGAGTTGGGGTGCCCGGGGCGGGGACACCTCCCCCGACCCCTGGCCTCGCAGGCTGGGATGGAAGAGCCGTGGGCGGGCGCGGGGTTCAGGGTCGGGGAGAGAGGGTTTCGGATGAGAAGATGTCGGGCGGGCAGGACTAGAGGCAGCGTTTCCGTCTGGGGACGGAGACGAACCCAGTTCCTGTCTGGGTTTTTGTTTTGTTTTGTTTTGCAAAGCCAGCCCTCAGAGTGGGGGGCCCACGTTGGGGGAGAAAAGAGTGAGGAGCCATCCGCTGAAAGCCTTCTCCATCACACCTTTTTGCCCAGTCCCCGGGGCCTCGCAGTGACCGCGGGGCCCAGTGACCAAGGCCTCGGCCGGACTGGACTCCACAGCCCGCCGCTCGCCCGGGGTCTCACCCTGGGCGCTCAGGCCAGACTCCAGGTTGAAGCCAGGCTGGTACACTGCCCTGAGAAAGGGGTAAAGAAGGGAGGGGTGCCTGTTGAAGACCCCTTCGCCCCTGACCGCTAGATGCCAACCGCACGCGCTCACCTTCTAGAATGCTCCAGCGCCATGACTCTGACTCCTTGGCTGTGTCAACTCGGCAGTTTCAGGCGAGGCCGTGGATGTGAACGGGGATCTGCACACAACGCAGCAGCTGACCTGGAGGCGTAGGGGCACGGGGGCACTTGATGAGCCCGGGTTACTCATCAAGTCCGGGAGTCTCTGATTGAATACACCTGGATGTTTCCCCCGCCTGCCGAACGGGAGCATCACCTGCGGAGTGTTTTCAAAACGATCCGACCCTAGAGTCAGCCCACTTCTGTGAGGTCGAGGCCGGAGTCTTCTCCAAAGGCCCACGGCCTGTTTCTATTTTCTGCAGTCTCTTTTCTAGGGCGTTGTGGACCCACCCGACGCTTCTATTGATGAGACCTTCCCAAGGGCAGGGTCAGTGCAGTTATTAGAGCTGGTTAGCACCCCGTCCCCAAGTGCCCATCCCAGCGCCCTGAACAACAGGTGGCCAGTGTGGCTAGCTCAGGTGAGAGGCATGGGGTGGGCGTGGGTAGGTCAGAGACCAGGTGGGAGAGGGAAGCAGGAAGGCAGGGTCAGGGAAAGGCAGACCTCTGAATCTCCACAGCTCATTTTCTACTTTGGGGATCATCGACCTAAATCCCTAGTTGGCCTCGCCTGTCACTCAGCAGGCTTGGTGCTGTGTGCCTGCAGGATCCAGCTGTATGTGGACTGAGTCTGTAAACTTTGTCGGGGAGTGGGAGAAACACACACACAGATAACTAGCAACCCATGTTGCTTTGTTTTAGACCTTAAATGCATGAAAGAAACCAGTCTGAAAAGGTTGTGTGCGATATTCTAGAAGAGGAAGAGCTACGGAGACAGTTAAAAGAATGATTGTTAAACTGCATCCCATATCAGAGAGCCTGTTTCAAGCCCAGACTTTGTTTCCTATCTAGCTTCCTGCTAATGCACACCTGGGAAAGGCACCAGTGAAGGCTCCAATATAGACCCACACGGATTGAGTTCCAGGCTCCTGGCTTCAGCCTTACTCAGCCCTGACTGTGGGCATTTGGGGAGTGAACCAAAAGACAGAAGAGATCTCTCACTTGCTTGGTCTGCCTCTTAAATAAGTAAAACTTAAAGAAAAGAAAGTTGTTTGGGGCCCCAGCACAACGGCCCAACTGGCTAAATGCAAGCACCAGGATCCCATAGGGGTGCTGATTTGTGTCCCTGCTGCTCCACTTCCAATCCAACTCCCTGCTTGTGTCCTGGGAAAGTAGCAGAGGATGGCCCCAAAATCTTGGACCTGCACCCACATGGGAGATCCCAAAGGAGCCCCTGGCTCCTGGCTTCAGATCAGCTCAGCTCCAGCCGTTGTGGCTGCTTAGGGAGTGAACCAGCAGACAGAAGATCCTTCTGTCTTTCCAAAAAAAAAAAAAAATAAATAAAAATAAAAAATTGAAGGAAAAGGTATTTAGGAAAAGTTGGGGAAAGGGTGGCTAGACTTTCAGGGTGGGCACAGAGATACTCTGTACAATGCTGTCATGGTGGATACCTCTCAATCTTGCTGTAGTTGTCAAAGACCACAGAATACATGCTAACTGTAGGCTAAGCAAGAACAAGTTATCAACTCAATTTCCTTATTTGTAAGAAGGTATCAGCCCAGTGGAGGTTGTTGATCCCTGGGGAAGCTGTTGTGGGATGAAAGGCAATGGACCCTGCTCACTTTTGCTGTGAACAGAGAGCACAGTTTTAAAAAGAAAGTCTTAATTTTTTATTTTATTTTATGGATTTACCTGACAGGAGAGAGGGGAGCTCTCATTTGCTTTTTTACTCCCCAAATGCCCACAAAAGGCCAGGGCATAAGCCCGAAGATTGGATCTCAATCCAGGTCTCCCATGTGGACAGCAAGGACTTGACTGGAACCACCACTGCTGCCTCCTTGGGTGTACGTTAGCAGGAAGCTGGAACCAGAAACAGAGCCAAAATCCAAATGCAGGCACTCTGCTGGGAGAGGGGGCTGTCCCAACCAACCTCTTAACCACCGTGCCAACTGCCTTGTAAAGTCTTATCATTTTTTTTTAACAAAAACATATGCCCAAACCAAACATATGCATATTTTAAGTCGGTAGCATTTACGTTTTTGCTTTCTTAGAAATCTTTGTAGAATCCTCACGTGCAAGGGAGCAGAAATCTGCATGTTTTCTTCAAACAGTTAGGAGAAGGACATTCTAGGAAAAGCACTGCCGGTGCTTTAGGGGTAGTCTTAGGGTTTCCCAACCCACAGAAGGCCTCTGAAGTGTCTGAGGTTTTGTATCCTCCACCCTGCCTGCTCCCAGATCTTCATGTAAATGAGTACTGCTGAGCAAACTGGCTCCCGCCCCAAGCCCTAGGAACAGCTTCAGGGCTCTGCAGCTTCTGCCGCTAGGCACTCCAAGAAAAAAACTGGGATGTTTCCCATGCTGTCCTTTGCCCAGGCAGTCGAGAGGGCTCTAGTACTTGGGAGACCTTATGGAGTTCCTGGCTCCTAACTCTGGCTCCAGCTCAGCCTCAGCCACTGCAGGCACTGGGTAGTGAACCAAAGTACGGGAAAGAGTGTTCTCTGTCTTGGGCCTGGCGCAGTAGCCTAGCGGCTAAAGTTCTCTCTTTGCACATGCTTGGATCCCATGTGGACACAGGTCCTGGTCCCGGCAGCCCTGCTTCCCATCTCTGCTGTGGCCTGGGAGGGCAGTTGAGGACTGCCCAAGGCCTTGGAACCCTGCACCTGTGTAGGAGATCCAGAGGAGGTTCTGGGCTCCTGGCTTCGGATTGACTGGGCTGTTGTGGCTGCTTGGGGAGTGAGTCATCAAACGAAGGATCCTCCTCTCTGTATATCTGACTTTCAAATGAAAATAAATAAATCTTAAAAAAGAGTGTTCTTTCTCAAAAATAAAAGTTAAAAAAATAAAAAACCAGCAGAGAGCTGTGGAATCTACTGTTCATGGTCTACACCCCTTTTTCTATGCCTTTGTTGTAAAGCAGTCTGTACTTACAACTGTGTGAGCTGCAAAATTACTTCCAGAACCCTCCTTTATTGCTAATGAGACAGGGTCTACAATCACACAGAATGAGATCCTTGCTGTTTTGACGTAACAGGGAGATCACCTGCAATGATACCCTTAATCTGTGATGTGTTAGAGGTGCCTCGGTGAGGGTGATGAAAAGTCAGCTCAATCACACTCCATGAAGTCAAGAACAGAAGAGGACTGGCTCTCTCAAAGAAAATCAAAACCCTGTTTATAAGCTTGTGGTGGGATCATGCTGTATAACAAACAAGTCCAAACCATAGTGGTATTCTCACGGGTACCAGGTGTGTGGCTTGGCCTGGCTCCCATCTGTGTCACATGAACTCTCATTCTGGGGCCAGCCTGAAGGGAACAGAAGCTTCTTAAGTCATGTGTTACTCCAGGAGACTAGGTACTCAAGAGGACCTGCTTGGGACCTGCTGGCTTTCACTTCTGCTCATGTTGCACTGCGAAAACCAAAATATAGCCAAGGGTGACATCAGTAGATGAGGAGAAGGACAGAGAGGGAAAAGAAAATTGGGATCAAATAATTGGCTGTACCACAAAGGTGAACAGAATGCTGGGCATATACAAACAAGTTCTTCATGATTCAGCATCACCCCTTGGTGATAACAGGTGAGATGCCATGACAATTTGTAAAAAATTACTAATGGTCACCCATTACTAGAGAACTGGAGAAAAAAATAAGCTTTGGAATAAGCCAAACTAAAATGTTTAAATTCAGGACAGAATAAACAGTGTTTGAAACTTTTGAGCTAGTGATTTTTTTTTTTTGGTGGAAAATTAAGTGGCTTGTCATCACTGCTTTGAAGACTGGCTCAATACTTGGTTGGGGGAGGTTGGTGGGAGTGCTGGAGGGAGAGGTTGAACATGAGTAACCAAAGCCTGATGGGAAGACAGACCACCCTGATGGAAAGTACACCCAGTATTCAAATACTTCCTAGGAAGGAAACTGGTGTTGAGGTCATATCCTAGGCCCAAGTGCCTGGGCTCGAGGACCAGCCCTGGGTCCTGATCCCAGCTGTTTACCAGCACAGACCTGGGAGCAGAAGTGATGGCTGGAGGGATTGGGTCCCTGCCTCCCATGCAGGATACTTGAATTACATTCTTAGCTGCTGGCTCTAGCCTGGGCTCAGCCTTGGTCGAACTCTAGCTGTTGGGAGCATCTGGGGAAGGAACCACAGATGGGAGCTCTCTCTGTCTTTGCCTCTTTTTCTACTTCCAAAACAGTAAATAAATAAAAATGGAAAGTTCATGGAAAATGTGTGTTATGAAAAAATTAGGCATGGATTTCAAAATTACTCATGCATCAGGAACTCTTTGAAATACGCTTGCATCTATTTGGGATCAGGATTTGGCGGACTCCAGCTCCATACCTGAGTTGTTCCAATCCTGTGACTTTGTCTACATTAGTCACCCTCTCTGTGCTTGCATTCTCACACGAATGCTAACTTGACATTAAAACAACATGTACTGCGGACTGCAGTTTTCAAACGCCCATAAATTTCATTTGAAGAAGTAATTTAAAGACAGGCCCCGTCTCTGACGTGTTGTCAGAGGCATCTCAGCGTGGACATCTAAGAAGCATTGATTGGAACCACCCTCTCCGCCCTCAGATTGGCAACCTGTAGGCCGGAGGTTGGTGGACTACAACCCACAGGGGGGGTGCAACTACCTGTTCCATGACTTCTGAATGAATAAGAACTTACTTTTGCCTTTACTTTCTATTATAGAAAGCAGCTTGATAAAATTTCCCCTTTTAACCACTGCTAAATGTAAATATTTTTTAAACATTTTTATTGCATTTCATTTTTTTAAAATTAATTACATTACATTATGTGATACATTTTTTATGCACTGGGATTCCCCCCGCCCCTCCCCACACCCTCCCCCCACGGCGGACTGCTCCACCTTGTTGCATTTCCATAATTCAAATTCAGTTGACATTCTTTCATTGGAGGTATTTACCAAGTGTAAGTCCAGCATCTTATTGTCCTGGTAAGTTCAATGGTTTGTTGGTGAGACCATCTCTGGTCGGAGGGAGAGCAGAGAAATGTTACATCACCCTAGAAGGTGTGAGGAAGACGGGAAGTATAACCTATCACGATCATAACTGGTAACTCATAGGCAACAGACTCGAATCAGCATTAGACAATAGCAAAACTACAAAGGCAAATGGGGGAATCAGGAGTAATCCTAACAACCTCTTAACAGGAGGTCATGCGCATAGAGCAGGGAGGGGTCCCCAGAGTGGAGCAGGCAGACAGAAGGAGGCTTTTATCCCAAACCTGAAGACTCCTGGATCCTCACCAAGGACTATCAGTATGAGCACCGAGGACTACATCCCTACTGCCAAGGAGACCACGGGGAAATGGAGTGCCTTCCGAGACCAAGAACTCTGAGGTGACCCACCCCCATTTGGATCTACCACATGGGATGGAAGAAGCCCAAATCCTGCCTTGCAGGATCCAAGGTCATTGGAACAACAACCAGGATCCCTGAGCAGTCCGCAGAAACAGAAGAACAGTAAATTTCCTTCAGGACTAGGGAGAGGAGCTTTCTCTGGTCCTTGCCTGCTTCCAATTTTGGGTCCCCACCTCCTCTCGTAATAACCATCAGGATCGCTCCAGAAACCCCTCAAAACAAACAAACAAACAAACAAACAAAACTAGAATAGATAGGCAGAACAACAAGGCAAGCTTAGAAACAGATAGGAAACGTCCAGCGGGGATGCACTTATAACTCACTGGGTGGGACACAAATATTAGTTACTCCTCACTGGGGTATGGAAGATTTCCCTGCACACCCCTCCTAAACATGCTCACCTAAATAGTTGACATATATCCTGTTAGAATTATAGAGTTAGACCACCTGAAAAACAGCCAGGTTCAGCGAAAACATGCTTCAATGCTATAAACTGCTAAAGGCTAAAATTAAAATAGGCATGAGACAGTTGAATAGCAATCTATAGCCATTTTAAGGTGTATAGAACACGGATGAATATAAACCAAAGTGGAAATGTCTATGAAGAAGTCACAGGCTGTGGTTGAGAACCTGCATTTTCCTAGTAACATATTAGTTAATCAATACCATGTCAATTAATGTCACAATGTTGTAAATGGTTGGAAATATTATGTTGGGGCTTTTAATTGATTGGAATGATACTCTGCCGGTTAAATGTAAATCTGAGTCACACTAAGTGAGCTTGCTTTGTTATGAAAGCTATCTCCACAATTTGTTCATCTTTTGTAAAACTGAAAGTCTGTACCCATGAGACACAACTCCCATCCCCCCAAGGCCCTCATAACCATCACTCTACTGTTTGTGGGAATTGTACTAGATGCCTCCTGAATGGAACTATGTGAAATTTATCTTCTCGAGTCTGGAATTTTTCTCTTGGTTTGATGTTCTCAAGGTTTAAGTCTGAATGAAGCTCCACTATATGTACATACCAGCGTTGACTGGCATTTGAGTTACTTCCACATTTCGGCTATTGTGAATAGTTAGAATTTACATTAAAATCTTTATTCATTTATTTGAAATGCAGAGAGAGAGAACTTTCATTCACCTGTTCACTCCTCATATACCCACAACACCCAGGGCTATGCCAGTCCCAAGCCGAGACTCTGTAATAAAATCCTGGTCTCCCAGATAGAAGAAAGCAGGAGCCAAGTACTGGAACCATCACCATGAGCCTCCATGGTGCAGGTTGGCAGGAAACTGGAAACAGGGGTGCAGCTCAGGCTCAAACCTGGGCACCCCAGTGGGAGATGGGGGCATCCCTAAAGGCAGTTTAACCACTGTGCCAAATACCTGCCCCCAAAACTTGGATTTCAGTCCCAACCTCATTACTAATTAACTGGATGACCATGAGCCCATAAACATCACTGCTCCTTGATTGCTTCAAATAAAAAAGTCAATAATATTATTTGATAACTGAATCAGCTTCTGTAGTGGCCCTTGTTAGACTGTAAGACACTATACATAATTTGTAATGATTATTTTTGCTCCTTAGGCACTCATGACCTTTACTCCAGACACATGTACTGCCATGAGAAGAGAAAGACACGAAGGTGACGTTATGAAGGCTCAGCCTCTAAACTGTCACCAGCACAAGGGGGGCAAGGAGATGGTTGCCCCCTTCATTCCACTACAGGCCCTTTGATCCCTGGAGGACTCACAGCAGCCTGCAGAAGTGGGTGAAGGCAAAGCTAGTGCAATGGCTTGACACTGCCCCAACCCTGCTCCCTAAAGCAATCTACAGAAGCCCTTCCCTTCTCCCCATGAAGGGTGGCAGTGACCGCCTCACTGGTCTGTGGGTCCACGGGAAGCCCCAAGACTATAGATACCCCATTGTGACCTTGGGTAATGTCTACTGGCTCATGTGGGAACCCCATCCTTCCTTCAGCTCTAACCCGGGCTTTTTCTCGGAATTCCAAGGAATTCATGCCGTTGTGGGGGGAGAAACACCTCTCCTCGTCTCTGCACTGGACCCCTGAGAGAACAAGGGGCTGGGTTCAGAATAGCTCAGATTTGGTATCCACACTCCCTGTAGGCTCTGGCACCTTCCCTCACACACACACAGCCCCAGCACCCCTGACTGTGGGTTCCTGAAGTGGGCAGTTAGTTGCCCCACTTGAGCCTGGAAAATCTGATTTTGCTCTCAAGGCATCGTCCCACCCTCCACTGCAGGCCTGGTCCCAGGCCCACAGCTGCCTTCCTTTGCAGCTCTCTAATTACTAATCACATTCAAGTGATTTTTTAAAAAGTGATAATCAGCCTCCAAGCCATAGATTTTGCCACACATCAGGAGCAGGTCTTGAAACCCCCTTCGCTCCTCTTCCCCACCTTTGGCATTCACACCCAGCGTGACATCCTGCCCTTCCCGGTATTTCCTGAACTTCCGGTGACTGCCTGATAAAAACAGACCACAGCTTCCTACCAAGCCTTGTCCAACACCTTCCAGGATCAAAACAAAAGATAAAATACCCCCATCTTCTTGTTCTAAACATTTAAAAGCTGTTGTGTGTGTCAGACTCTTGAGCATCACAGACAGGGCAGAGGCCCAGGGCTGTCTGTCCCGTTGTACACAGATGAACTGCACCACGTGGAAGTGACTTGGACTAGAGTGGCCACACTTGTATCATCTGGGGGCTTAGAGCAGTGGCTCATGGTTCAGTTGTGACTTCTCTCTCTTTCCTCTCCCTGTTTTTTTTTTTTTTTTTTTTTTCTGAAGAGTTAAGATTTATTTTACTTGAAAGAGTTACACAGAGACAAGGATAGATCTTCCATCTGCTGGTTCATTTCCCAAATGACCACAATGGCCGGAGCTGGGTTGGTCCGAAGCTGGGAGCCAGAATCACCTTCTGGGTCTCTCTCGTGGGTTCACAAACTTGGATCATCTTCTGCTCTTTTCCTGGACCGTAAGCAGGGAACTGTACGAGAAGTGGAGCAGCTGGGGTATGAACTGGTGTCCCTAAGGGATGCTGGCACCACAGGTGGATAAGCTTCCTACATCACCACACCGATCCCTCCCTTTCCTTCTAATGGTACAACATGGATTTTGGGTGAGAGCACATGGTGTTAACAAATTTTCATCAGTAAAATCTACAGCGGACAGGGAGTGGGGGAGAATTGAGTGGTATAGTAAACTAATCCTCTGCCTTCAGTGGCAGCATCCCATATGGGCGCTAGTTAGGGTCCTGGCTTCTCTGCCTCAGATCCAGCTCCCTCCTTATGGCCTGGGAAAACAGTGGAGGATGACTCCAGTCCTCAGGTCCCTGCATCCACGTGGGACACCTGAAAGAAGTTCCCAGCCCTCAGCTTCAGATTGGGCCAAATGGCTATTGTAGCCATTTGAGGAGTAAACCAGAGGATGAAATCAATTTCTCTCTCTCTCTCTCTCTCTCTCTCTCTGTGTGTGTGTGTGTGTTATATTCTCTAACTTCCTTTCCAATAAAAAAAAAATCTTTAAACAAATCTCATGCTTGGGGGTGGACGGTTAGCCCTACCATTCAGATGCTATGTTCCATATCAGAATATCTGGGCTTGATTCCAGCTTCCTTCTAATGCAGATCCTGGAAGGCAGCAGTGAGGACCCACTTTGCTGGGTCCCGGCAGCTCTGTGTGATAGTCTTGGCATGCAGTTCTGACTGCCAGCTTGTACTCTGAGCCAAGTGGCAGCATCTGTGAAGCGAGCCAGCAGAAGGCTCCACCTACCATCTTCCCTGCAAATACATTGATTAAAAAATTTTCTGAAGCTTGAGGTTTTAATTCTCCCCCAAAATCTCACTAATTACTCTCTGTCCTGGTAATTATTTCTGTATCTCACTTATGATTATGCAATATCATTTATTAGGCTTATTACCCAGCATTCCTCCTATCATCAATCAACTGACTCAACAATAACAACAACAAAATAGGATGTCTCAGCAGGTATTAAGGACAGAAAGATGGGAGGCATGGAGGGACAAATCTCAGCAGTACTTTCAAGCGACAGAGTTCAAGCAGGATGCTGTGTAGGTGCAGGAAAAATGGGTTAGGCCCTTCATCTGTGGACCTAGGGAGGCTTCTCAGAGGAGGTGGGGTTTGAGTGGGGCCAGCAGACGGGTAAGACTTTTACAAGAGTTTCATGAAAAGCAAGGTTGTTTGGATGGGTCTTTGGGAAAATACAGATTTTCTGGACTCAACATCAGACTCTTGGGGATAAGATCATGGTCCATGTAAATCTGATATATAAGCATGATTGGAAATGATCACAAGCTAAGACTCCACTTCCTGTCCCAGGCCAAAGCACAGAATCTTAAAGGGCACCATTCCTGCCCTTCTACCTCCCTGCCTCTGCTTCCTGGAGCAGAAGGCTGAAACCTTCGTCTTCAACCTATCATAGAAAATGAAGCTGAGAGGGGCCACAAAGTGGCAAATCAAGCTAATCCTCCACCTGTGGTGCGGCATCCCCTATGGACACTGGTTCAAGTTCCAGCTGTTCTACTTCCAGTCCAATTCCCACACTTTTACAATGCCTACTATCACAGCAAGCACATTTATGCGTCAGTCATGTGATTGTCTTTTGAAATTGAATGTTCAACAGATAACTTCAAGCACCCTAAGTCTGTTTGGCACTGACTAGATTCACCATCTCATCAGTCCTCCAGCTTTGTAAGTGAGCACAAACACTGTCCGTAGCCAGCCCCATACTGAGCACAGGGGAGCTGCGCTAGTCTAAGGGAGTCCCACGACAAGGTCCCCATCTCACCAGGGAAGGCTGGTGGCAGCAGCCTGGTGACAGTCTAAGTCTTAGGTGACAAGTTCAAAAATGGACCTAACCACACTGCAGTGGAGTGCACAAAGAGTCAATCTTTTCACTAGTACCATAGTGTTACACTGCATTCTGTATGTTGGGAGCATCAGTTGGGGAGTGGGCATGTGGCACAGTAGTTAAGTTACCCCTTGGGATGTCTGCATCTCTTAGTGGAGTAATGGTTGAGTTCCAACTACTTTATTTTCTGATAGAGCTTCCTGCTAAGGCACACACTGGGAGACAGTAGATTATGGTTCAAGTACTGGAATAAATCAGTTAATGTTAAGTTCTCTGTTTCTCTTCATGTCAGTCTCTGCCTTTTAGGAAAGTATAAAAAAATTTCTTTAAAAAATTTTAGGAGGACCCACTTAGTGGTACTGTGCGTTAAACCTCTGAGATGCCAATATTCCTTATGGGTGCTGGTTCAAGTCCTGGCTGCTCTGCTTCTAATCTAGCTCCCTGTTAATGTATGAGAAAGTAGTCAAAGATGGCTCAAATACTTGGGCCCGTGCACCCACATGAGAGACCCAGAAAAAACTCTGGTCCCCTGCCCTGTGGCCACGTGGGGAGTGAGCCAGCAGACGGAAGGTTCTGTCTCTCTCTTTCTTCCTCTGACTATAACTCTGTTTTCCAAATAAATAAAATAATAAACCTTCCAAAAAAATTTAAAGCATCAGGCCCAGTGCTATAGTCCTTGCCTTGCATGCACCAGGATCCCATATGGGTACCAGCTCGTGTCCTGGCTGCTCCACTTCCCAGCCACCTCCCTGCTCATTACCTGGGAAAGCAGTCGAAAATGGGCCAAAGCCTTGGGACCCTGCACCCATGTGGGAGACCCAGAAGAAGCTTCTGGCTCCTGGCTTTGGATCAGCTCAGCTCTGGCCACTGCAGCCACTTGGGGAATGAACTAGCAGCAGAAGAGCTTTCTCTCTGTCTCTCTGTTCTGTAAATCTGACTTTCCAATAGAAATAAATGAGGTTTTTTTTGTTTAATGAAAGCATCAAGTGTGTTTTAGCATTTTTTCCTCAAAACATGATTGGTGCCAGGGCTTTTCTCAACTTGGAGAGGCCTCTTACCCAGGGAAGACAAGATTCTCAGTGGTGCCTTTTGTGTGGAGCTTCTTCAAAGACCGAGTTCACTTGCAGATTTTCTGAGGAGTCCAAGGAGAGCGAGCACTTCCTTCCTGAAGAGGCTGAAATGGCTGCAGCTCCCATGCTGTCTGGTAGACTCCCCAGGCAGCCAGGAAAGCAGCTTTCCATTGGCGAGTGTGTCTTTTAGCCAGCAGCAATGAAGGCACCATGATGCTTCAGGTCCCCACGATGCTTACTGAGCCTCTCTGCTCTTCTCCCCTCACAGGGGCCACCCTGGAAACCAAAAAGGCCCCAATTCCCTCCATCCAGTGCCCCACCCCCACGCTCCTGGACACTCAAGCCAAGATGGTTTTTTGCTTTACATTCCCTTCTGACCACACCCTGTTCTGTTCAAATGCTCTCTCTTTGAACATTAAACTCTAGTTCACTAGCTGTTCCAGGAGGCCTAGAAGGCAATGGTTTCCCACCCCCCTTCCCATCGCATGTGGATTTAATTTGTTTAATTTCATTTTCAGGGAGAAAACTTACTTCCAAGTTGAACCTCTTCCTAAGCTCCACACACTCCCATCGTGACATGGTGCAGATATAAAATACACACTATTCCTGACTCAAGAACTTTTCCACACCTCAATAAGAGGTCACACAAGAACTCTGCCCTACACACATGCACTGACTCCACAGGTTGGGCCCTGTGGGCCCTCTTTCTAGGTCTTTCTATGACTCTGAGAAAGACGCACACCTCCTGCTTGAAAATGATGGGTTTGGGTGGAGAGTGGTTCAGAAAACCTCTCACAACTGGAACCGCTTTGATCATTTGTTCATCCATGCATTCATCAGATACTGTGTGACTGCCTACTATGCATCAGGGGATTATGCCGTAACCAAATGGCAAGACATAACTCCATTCTTGAAGGAATTTCTTATTTGCAGCTTCCAACTTTAAAATTTCATGATTCGGAGCCCAGTGTGGTAGCCTAGTGGTTAAAGTCCTCTCACATTGCATGTGCTGGGGTCCCATATGGGTACTGGTTCATGTCCTGGCAGCCCTGCTTCCCATCCAGCTCCTGTTTGTGGCCTGGGAGGGCAGTAAAGGACAGCCCAGGGCCTTGGGACCCTGCACTGGTATGGGATACCCTGAAGAAACTCCTAGCTCTTGGCTTCAGATTGGCCCAGCTCTGGCTTTTGGGGACACTTGGGGAATGAATTAAAGGGTGGAGGATCTTCCTCTCTCTCTTTCCTCCTCTCTGTATATAACTTTCCAATAAAAATAAATAAATAAATCTTTAAATTTTTTTTTCACAATTCAAAATATAATGGCAATCAGAAAATTTATCAGCATCAAGGAGAGTTGAGCATCTTAGGAAGACCACCTGCTACACGGGAATGGCTGGCACCAAGAGGATCAGGTGGTTCATGATTCAAATTCAACTTTGGGAAAGTTTCCTGACTCTGTTAGTCTCACTTTCCTTATCCATAGAAGAGGCATAATGAGATACTCTTTGAAGTGTTGAAAAATTAGGACTGAAATATACAAAGTACTCCATGTGTTCGTAGCATTTTATAAACCACCTTCCCAATTTCACCCTAAATCCTTGATATCCCTTTCCTATCTAAGCAGCTCAGTTGATCTTTTTAAAAATGTAACTCTTGGAAGGGAGAGAGAGTAGGGAACTGGGAAAGGGAGGAAGCCCTATACCTGCAAACCTGTAAAACAGAAAATTAGGTTTTTTTAAAAGTAACTCTGGAGTAGGTGTGTGGCACAGGAGGTACAGCCTCCTTTGGGGATGCCCATATCCCATCTTAGAGTGCCTGGATTGAGTCCGGACTATTTCACACTTCTGACCCAGCTTCCTGCTGATTATGCCTGGGAGACAGCAGATGATGGTCCATGTACGTGGTGTCCTGCTACCCGTGTGGAACACCCAGATGAAGTTTCTGGCTCCCGGCTTTGATCTGGCATCGCCTTGGCTGCTGTAGGCTTCTGGGGAAATGAACCAGCAGATGGAAGATAGCCCTCATTTTCTGTCACTCTGCTTTTCAAATAAATAAACAAATCTTTTCCAAATATGTTCATCTCAGGAACAAGTATTTAACCCAGCAATTAAGAAACCCACATCGTACACTGAGGTGCCTGGCTTCAATTCCTGGCTCCGGCTCCTGACTCCAGGTTCTTGCTGATGCAGCCCTTGGGAGGTGACTGCGAGGGCTCAAGTAATTGGGTTCTTGCCACTCATGTGGGAGACTTGGATTGCCTTCTGGCCTCCTGATTCTGGCCTAATTCCGGTTTCAGCTGTTGTAGCATTGTGGGGAGAAAAATCAATGGATAGAAACTCAGTCTCTCCATCTCTCAGTCTTCAAATACACTTGAACAATTTTAAATAAATTTATCATGTTTCTTAGAACCTGCCCCTTTGCTCACTCTAATATCTAGACTCCTGGCTTTGTGTCGAGTAGCTGCTGCCTCCATCTGCGCAAATGCTTTCTCTGCTCACTGCAGGCCTCTCCTCCCGTGCTGAAATAGTATGGCCCTGCCTCAGGGCGTTTCCTCTCTTCCGGTCCTGAAGTGTTGCTGCTTCCTCACCATAGAGGCTTCAGCTTATATGTCATGACCTCAAAGAGGCCACTCTTGACCCCACATTCCTCAGGCCAGTAACCTCTATCTCACCGTCTTGTTGACTCTTCATCACACCAGCCTTTGATTACCTTGTTTCCTGGTATGTTGTCTGTCTCTCCTCCCCAGCAATGTAAATTGCCCACAGGTAGATGTTGTGTGTCTCTCTTGTCTGTATCCCCCAAACAGGCACATTAGCGGTGCATGGCAAGAAAATAAACCTACTTCTTTGGATATATGCCGTTATTATTATTACCATTGTCATCTGGCAATTGGAAAAATTCCTCACGTGATGTGAAGACCCTGAATCACAAGAGGAAAGTGATTCCATGTCTGGAATACAAAGCTGAAAGGGACAGGTGTCAAGTTCATGGACCAGGAAGAAGGGTGGAGGCAGTGAAGGAGTCTTTCAGTGCAACATGAAGAGCTTCAGATTTGGAGCTAAGAGACATGAGTTAGGGGTCTGATGTACTGTCACTTACAGCTGTCTCTTTTCTTCTCAGGCTTACAAAAATTTTTTTTTCATGAATATAACAATAACAACAGTAGAAATGAGGGTGCTGGTGTTGTGGAGTAGTGAGTAAAACTGCCACCTACAACACAGGCATCCTGCATGGTGACCGGTTCACGTCCAGGGTGCACCACTTCCCAAACCAGCACCTTGTTAATACAACTGGGAAAGCAGCAGAAGATGGTGCAAGTCCTTGTGCGCTGTTCACATGTTGGAAACCCTGAAGAAATTCCTGGCTCCTGGCTCCTGGCTCCTGGCTCCTGGCTCCTGGCTTCAGCCTGGTCCAGCCTTGCTTGCTATGGCCATTAGGGTTTGAATGAAGTAGCAAATGGAAGATCTCAATTTCACAATTCTCTCTTTCTCTAACTTTGCCTTTCAAATAAATGGAATAAATATTTAAAATACATAAATAAAAAGGTGAAGAAACTGGATCTTAAAAGTTCCCTCAGGGGTGGGTGATTGGCTCAGTTGTTAATCATCTGTTAGGTTGTCCACATTGGAGCACATGAGTTCAATACGCAGCTTCAGTTACTAACTCCAGTTTCCTGCAAATGAAGACCCTGAAACTCCCCAAATAACGGTTCAGATGTTCAAGTTCTTGTCACCCACATGGGAGATCCAAATGTAATTCCTGGTTATTGATTTTACTCCCACTAACCACCCCCCATATCTCTCTGTGTCTGCCTCTCTTTACTCGATAGTTGCCTTACCTTGGAAATTTTGCGTCTTTAGGAGGGGGCTATCTCCATAGACGTCCAAACAGCCATGAGTGAGATGTTACAGAAAAGTTGCCAAGGAAAGGGCATTGGGTAAGAGCCTCTCCACTCAGAACTGCTGGCCAGATCTCTTGGCCAGCCATGCACTCTATGGCCAACCCTAACTCAAAACAAAAAGATTATATAGCCTGACTTTTTAAAGCAATAAAATCAGTTTCCAGAATGTCAGCTATAAAAGGGTCAGCATCAGTTTTCCATTCACATGTGATAAACCTCTACTTCACACGTTAAAACAACAGCTATTCATTTGTTTCTAGTTCTATGAGTCGGCAATTTCGGTTGGGCTCAGCTGAGCACTTCTGCTAGTTTTGTGGGGATGGCCATGCTAACTGGCAACATAACTGGGCTATACTGTCCAAGATGACTTCAATCACATGTCCAGTGGTTGTGCTGGCTGATGGCTGAACCTCTCAACAAGGTTAGCTCAAGCTTGTTTGTATCATCACAAGTGTCGCAAAACATTTTAATGCTCAGATGTAAATGTAATGTACTTTTACTGCATTCTCTCATTCAGAACAACTTACAGGCCAACCCATATTCAAGTAGAGAGAAAATAAATTCTCCTTATTTAAAAATTTTATTTATTTTATTATTCCATGACACAGTTCCATAGGCTCCGTAGTTTCCCTTACTCCTTCCTAAGTATTGGCCCCACGCACTAATTCCCCGCATGTCATCACACTAGTAAAGTCCTTCAGAATTAGTCCATCATTCTGCTATTTAAATGTATCCTGACAATGGTACTCTGCTGGTCCTGTCCTCAGAACAGACAGGGTCTCCCTAAGAAGCCGAGGAACTTGACTGGTCTATAAGATGCTGGACTCTATGTTTAGTATATGCTTGCAAAGAGGGAATCTCAACTGAACATGAACTATGGTTATGCAACAAGGTGGAGGAATCCACCATGGGGGGAAGGTGTGGGGAGGGGTGGGGAGAATCTCAGTAACTATGTAACTGTGTCACATAATACAATGTAATTAATGAATAAAAAAAATGGCAGATTGCAATAAATAAATAAATAAATAAATAAATGTATCCTGACATTGTAGGCATGGACAATAGCAGAGAATCCAGCATCCTATTGTCAAGATACATTCAACAGTTTCATTGAGTCTATCTTTGAGTTGGAAGTAGAGATGCACATTGTATTGTATACTCACATCTGTATGTGATAGTCTCTACTACACAGTTACTATGCATCCCCTTAAATGAAGTCATAAAACAAAATCAACAAGAGAGGAAAAACAGAAAATTTACAACATGAAGTTAAATAACATGCTACTTAATGACCAATGTGCCGCTGAAGAAATAAAAAGAAAATCAACGAGTTTCCTGAAGCAACCTGTGAGTCAGTGAGGAAATTAGTTAGAAAAACTAAACTTTTTTTGAATGAATGAAAATAAAAACAAAAATATCAAACCCACTGAGATGTAGCAAAAACAGTATTGAAAGGGCTATTGATCTCATATTACCAAAAGCAATATACAGATTCAACATGATACCAATCAAAATCCCAACATCATTCTCCTCAGAAATAGAAAAGATGATACAAAAGTTCATTTGGAAACATAAGATACCATGAATAGCCAAAGCTATTCTGAATAATCACCATTCCAGACCTCAAGGCATACTACAGAGCAGTGGTCATCAAAACAGTCTGGTACTGGTACAGAAACAGAGAGGAAGATCAATGAAACAGAATAGAAACCCCAGAAGAGAGTCCACCCATGTACAGCCAATTAATCTTCCACAAGAGAACTGAAAATAATCCAGGGGAAGTCTGATCTCTGCAATAAATGCTATGGGGACAATTGGTAGCAGCCTGCAAAAGTAAGAAACAAGACTCCCACCTCTCATCTTATATAAAAATCAGCTCTAAATGGATCAAGGACATAAATCTGCACCCAGAAACCATCAAACTATTAGAGGAAAACATAGGAAGCACTCTCCAAGATCAAGGAATGAGGAAAGACTTAGAAAAGTCACCAAGAGCACAGGCAGTCAAAGCCAAAACGAACAAATGGACCTACATCAAACTAAAGAGCTTCTGTACAGCAAAGGAGACGACCAACAAAGTGAAGAACTAACCAACGGAATGGGAGCAAATCTTTGCACACTACATAACCAATAGAGGACTAATATCCAGGATTTACAAAGAGCTTCAGAAACTCAGTGACAGCAAAACAAGTAACCCTGTGAAGAAATGGGTGAAGGAAATGAACAGACATTTTTCAAAAGAACAAATTCAAATGGCTAACAGACATTTAAAAAATGCTCAGGCTCCCTAACTGTCAAGTAGATACAAATGAAAACCACATTTGAGGTTCCACCTAACTGGCTTACATTCAGAACTTCACTAACAACACCTGCTGGCATGGAGGTGGGAAGGAAGTATCCTCCACTATTGGTGGGAGTGTAGGGTAATACAACCATTATGGAAGTCAGTATGGAGAATGCTAACAGAACTGAAAATTGACCCGTCATATGACCCAGCTATCCCACGTCTGGGAATTTATCCAAAAGAAATGAAATCTGCATATGACAAAGGGATTTGTAGTCTTACATTTACAACAACACAAGTTACAACAGCAAAGACGTGGACATTCTATTTCTTGATAAGAGAAACATGCAGAGTTGGGAGACATTATGGCTCTCTGCAAATCGTATAGTGCAGATGGTTAGAGACAGGAAGATTCCCCATTCTACAAATGAGATGACTGAGACACACAGAACTTAAATGCCTTGACCAAGCTCCTAAACAGCTAGTGGCACATCAAAATAGGAGCCAGGGTTCCTGCCTTTGAGCCTAATGTGTTCATACCTCCATGGACAACTTCTTCCACAGGCTCTATCCTCTGTTCAAAGCTGGTGACAGAGCCATCCTTTTTGAGCCAGCCTGCTTCTCAGACTGATGCAACAACCTGTTTAGGAATAGAACATCAGAACCCTATTTCTAAGGCTTGTTACAACCACCCTGGATCTATGGGTGTCACACTAAGAAAGGAGAGTCTACTGTATCTTCTGCTCACCCACCAGGCCACAGCTACATTTGACATCCAACCTCATTTCTCTCGGTTGCGTTATAACCATCTCATCAAGCAGCACCTTGTGGTATGGTTTTCTCAAAAATAGTAGGTCTCGGGCCAGGCAGTGCAGTGGCCTAGAGGCTAAAGTCCTTGCCTTAAACACACCAGGATCCCATATGGGCACCGGTTCTTATCCTGGCAGTTCCACTTCCCATCCAGCTCCCTGCTTGTGGCCTGGGAAAGCAGTCGAAGACAGCCCAAAGCCTTGAGACCCTGCACCCATGTGGGAGACCTGGAGGAAGTTCCTGGCTCCTGATAGGCACAGCACTGGCTGTTGAGCTCACTTGGGGAGTGAATCATCGGAGGGACGATCTTCCTCTCTGTCTCTTCTCCTCTCTATATATCTGACTTTGCAAATAAATAAATAAAAATAAATAAAATAAATCTTAAAAAAATAGATCTTCTATGCATCTTGAAAGGGTAGTCACAGCACCACTATAAAGAATTAGTTCACCAGAGTAGCTACTGAAAATGATGATTTGCCTCTGCAAGGGAGGTAGCAAAACCTCTGAAAATCTAAATCTCCTTTCCTTTGCTTTTGTAAGGACTGAAATGTTTCAGATTCTCATTCTCATTTCCCTGATCACTCCTTGGCTGATTTGTTTTCCTCTGCATTCCCTGTGGAATACTGACAGATCTATCAGACTAGCTGGAATTTGCACTCGTCTGTCTTCTTTTCTCTCTACCTGTTGGTCAACTCAGCCAGTGTTACAGCTCCAGCCTTCACCCTTGGCTCCACCCAGGGTGCAGATCTCATCTTCCTTCTTTCTGGCCCTGAGGTGTCTTCTCTGAGAGATTATTCTTTGCTCCACTGCCTCAACACTTGCTAGGAATTTCCAAACTTGATCTTCAGTCTGCACTTCTAGTTCCTTATAAGATGTTATAATCAACATAACTAGGATCAAGGACGGCATTGTGCCATAACAAGTTAAGCTGCTGTCTACAGTGCTGGCATCCTACAAGGGTGCCAGTTTGAGTCTCAAGGGCTCCACTTCCAATCCCATTCCCTGTTAATGTACCTATGAAAGCAGAGGATGATTGGCCAAGTACTTGGGCCCCTCTACTCATGTGGGAGACTAGGAAGAAACTCCTGGCTCCTGGCTCTGAATCAGCTCAGACCCAGTGATTGTGGCCATGTGAGGCGTGAACCAGCAGGTGGAATCTTTCTCTCTGTCTCCCTCTCTTTCTCTGTGTGTAACTCTGCCTTTCAAATACAAAGAAATTAAATCTTGAGAAAAGGCAAAATAACTAACATCCACGGTCACTTGACCATTCAGATCTCCTTGCTGACGCTTATAGTTCTGTATATAGATCTTGGCTTTCCCAGCCTGCATCAGAGCTCACCTCCTCTGCAAGCTCTGCCCACACTCTCCAAAGACAGCCCACCTTTGCTCCTCTGAGCTCTTCTACGTAGCCCCCACCATGGCCACTCTTGCTGTTATCGCTTTATAGAATACACCGATCTTCTCCTTGGGCTGGCTCCTCCGCCAGACTGAGCACACCCTGAGAGTAGGGAGCAAGGCTTGTTCGTCTGTGTAGCTTCAGTGCTTTTGCACAGCAGTAAATGTCCACGTTTATTGTCTACTGAACTGTCTAACTAAATTTGGACTTAGGAAATTTTTTTGATTCCCTGGTCAAAAGCAGCACATTCTAGTGAAACCACAACACATCTTTTTGAATTTCCATTAGGGTGAGTTGACTGTGCTTGTCCCAGGTAGGAGGCTGCAAGTCAAATAATCTTTGTAGGCATGGCTCTCCCCCACCCCACCCATCCCTCACCACTTTTTGTTTGTCTTCTATCCCAGGAGCACCCACTGGACGGGAATGTTTGTGGTGCAGAGTCATCCCCTTACCTTGATCCGTCCTTAGTGAGAGGTCCATTCTCAAGTGCCTTGTACAAGGCAGGCCTTATCCAGGCCACATCCCTGCCCTCGAGGAGTTTAGATTCTACTGTGAGCAATAAACAAGAAACCAAATAAGTAAGAAAATACCAGCTGGATCAGAGTTTTGAAAGAAACAAGCAGAGAGATGGAAAAGGCCGAGGGTGATGTACATGGCAGTGAGAGGACAGACCTCAGAGGGATAGAGGGACTCAGGCACAGGATGTCCAGAAGGGACTTCAGGAGGAAGTGGACACACCTAAGCCAACAAGGAAACATGCAAGGCACTGGATGGAGAGAACAAATGGGACAAGCTGACATTGTTAAGCAGCCACTGGGTTCATAGGCTTGCAAGGACAGGTGATTTCATTAGCAGCAAAACGGGACTCGTTAGGTTTCATGCAGAGAAGCGATGCAATCTGGTCAGTTTAGCTCTCAGCAAAGATTGTAGGGAAACTGGAGCAGGGGCAGTAAACCTAGTTTAAAAAAATACTATAGGGTCTGGCGCAATAGCTCAATGGCTAAATCCCCACCCTGCAAGTATTGGGATCCGATATGGGCACTGGATCGTAACCTAGCTGCCCCGCTTCCCATCCAGATCCCTACTTGATGGCCTGGGAAAGCAATCAAGGACGGCCCAAAGCCTTGGGACCCAGCACCTGTGTGGAAGATCCGGAAGATGCTCCTGGCTCTTGACTTTGGATCAGCTCAGCTCTGTACATTGTGGCCACTTGGGGAGTGAATCAGTGGATAGAAGATCTTTCTTTCTGTCTCTCCTCTCTGTGAATCTGATCTGCTTTTTCAATAAAATAAATAAATCTTTTTTAAAAATACAGAGGAGGGTGTTTTGTACCACAGCTAAGACACCATTTGACACAGCCACATCCAGTGTCAGAGTCCTTGGGTTTCATTCCTGATTCCAGCTTCCATCCTAACAGGAGGCAGGTGCTGACTCAGGTAGTTGGGCCCCCACTACCAAGACCCACATTGAGTTCTTGGCCTGGCCCAACCCCAGCTGCTGCAGGCATTTGAGAAGTAACCCAGTAGATGGGAGATCTTTTTCTTTTTTAAAAATATTTATTTATTTTTTAATTGTAAAGGTAGATTTACAGAGAGGAGAGACGGAGAAAGATCTTTCATCTTAGCAGATGAGCAAATGACTTGCCAAATGGCCACAATGCTGGAGCTGAGCTGATCCGAAGCCAAGAACCAGGAGCCAGGCTTTGGGTCATTCTCCATTGCTTTCCCAGGCCATAGAAGGGAGCTGGATCAGAAGTGGAGCAGCCAGGACATGAAGTAGCACCTATATGGAATCCTTGCCGCTTAAAAGTGGAAGATTAGCCAGCTGAGCCACAATGCTGACCCCAGAAGATCTCTTTTTTTTTTTCTTTGTCTTTCAGATAAATAAAATGTAAGAAAACATTAAGGGAAAAAAATAGATGTCCCTAAAGCTTAAATGGAATATTGTAACAGCCCAGGCAACTGCACTGGGGTCTTGGAGTAGGTTGCCGGAGAGAGGAGCTGACTGTGTTTTATCTGCTCTCACTGCCGTTCAAAGCAGCAGGCCAACTGCTGCTCTGGTCAGTGTCCCAGTGTCAGCTAGCAACCCCCATTGGTCTTTGCCTGTCTCTCAGGCCCTTTCCTTCTGGCTCCCCCTACCCTCCTCCAAGAAAGCCCTGCTTCTGGGCCAGCCCTTCAGAATTCCAGAGCGGGTAGAGAGGCAGGAGTTGGCAGGACTTAGAAACTCTGAAAGTCTGGAGGTGGGATGGGGTGGCATGGGATTTGGCAGGTGTGGGTAGGTGGCCGTGATCTAAGTTTCTACCAGCTGCCTTGGCTGAGGGCCCCACTCCATTTCTCCAGGCCTGTCATCTCTGCTCACTTGCAAACCACCTCTGAATGCTCCTTACTTGCCTAGACTGCAAAATACACTCCGCTATTACTGTGATTATTTTCCCCCTGCAAGTTAGTGGAGCACACTGCAATAGTTGCATGACTGGTGATTGTTAACAGGCAGTAGCAGGTGTCTGACCTCAGGCTCACCTGGACTGCTGCAACTCCAGCCTAGCTCCCCTCCCTTCTCCTCTTGGCACCTGTTGGGCTCTCCTCTGAGCCGCAGCTCCAACATCACTTCCTTTTCTTAGCTGAGCCAGTCTATGCCTTTAAGCCTGATAAAATGGGTTCAAAGCACTGGGGACATTTCCTTCACAGTGTTCCAGGGAATTACAATGACACACTCAACCCAATGGGGTGGAGTCCTAAATGCAGAGGCTCAGGTGTTTTTAAAAGGTAGTTGACATTTTTCATTTTCCTAACTGTTCTCACCCACTTGCAGTCCCGCTGATGGTGGGAGAGAGAGGGAGTCTTAAACTTGCCAGTGAAAGGCAACCGCCTCTTCCGGTCTACAACAATCTGTTTCCCCCAAGTCATCAGTTAGTTCAGAGTCGTGCTTTCCTGTCAGGGTTGCTTCCTTCCTCTCCAGTGTATTTTCCCTTCCTCCTTCTCAAGGTCAGGTCTGGCTGAAGGGGCGGAGGGGTGGAGTGGGTAGGGAAGACTGGATGCTGGGTCATGGACTCTCAGGGCCTGAGGCAGGGCCCAGGTGGGCTGCAATGGGCTGAGGGGTGATATACCACCCAGCTGCCACCTCTGACACAAACTTTGCAGTGGCCCTGCTCCCAGAAAGCCTTGAATTGTCTCCTTCACACTGTACCTGCAGGGTACCCTTGCTGGCTGGCTCTGGGAACCCTATGAGCCACTTGGAGCCACCATCATGTCCACACATGGAATTTGTGGCGGGGTGAGGGGTCAGCCCCATCCTCTTCCTCTGGCTGCAAAGACACATCCCAGTTTGCAGTGGCAACAGCCCTCACCTGCCAGCTCACCAGCCGGCATTCTCAGTTATTCTGGCCAAGGAGAAATGCAGAACAGCCTGAGTTCTTGCCCTCTGTGGGACCGCGTCCCCCCGCTGCGTCACCACTGGAGAAAGAGCCCAGGGCTTAAAGCGCTTTATCAGTCCAAGTTGCGTAAGTAGTGGCAGATGTGGATATTGAACTCTGAGTCTTTCCACCCTCAGATTTTATCAGTGTTTTCCAATGCACCCAACCGTTTAAATGCCAAAACCAGTTACCTCGATGGTTTGCTTGATGGAGGTAGACCGTTTTCCCCTTCTCATTGTCTTCAATTGTCACATATTTAAATGTGTGGGTTTTTCAGAACAGAACTAGCTTAATTTTTATGATCACAAATAGTATGAATTCTCATTGAAATAACAAACTAAATAAATAAATAAATAAATCTTCATATTGTAGCCCTAGCATTTAACATTCTGCTGGTAAGTCCTGAGTTCTTACTGAATGAATATGATTGAGAAAAAAATAAAATCATGTGTAATTGTATTATCCAGAAATAATAACTTGCACTTCAGCACATATGAGGGTGCTTCAGAAAGTTCATGGAAAATGAAATTAAATGATAAGTTTACTTTTGCACAAGAAAAGGTTTTGAAATGTGGCCCTTTCATGCATTTTCCATGAACTTTTGGAAGAATCTTTCTGTGTATTCTATTTGTACACATAAATGCATTTGAAAAACAGAATTAGATATTTATTATTCTCTTTCCAGATTCTTTAAATAAAAAAGCACATTAAAACATTCAAATAAGTAGTGATCCTTTCAGCTAACACACTTATGAAACTGCTTTAAAAGAGCATTGCTAATTATTTTCTCAATATAAACAGATATTCATTCTTTGATGGATTTGTTTTGGACTCAGAATATTACTTGGCTAATCATGGAAAATGGTGAGTGTTACTAATTTAGATCAAAACCAGGGTGTGACTATAAGATAATATTAAAATATTTTCCTAAATGGCTCTTAAATTGGGCTTGAAAGAATAACCTCACAAGGAGTCCCAAAATGTTTCTTAATATTTTAAGGATTTATTTTATTTTTATTTGAAAGTTGCAGAGAGAAAGGGAGAGATCTCCCACCTTCCGATTCACACCCTACGTAGTCATAATGACCAGGGTGGGCCAGGCTGAAGGCAGAAGCTTCACCTAGGTCTCCCACAGAGGCGGCAGGGGTTCAGACACTTAAGCCATCTTTCACTTCTTCTCCCAGGCCATTAGCAGGGATCTGGATTGGAAGTGGAGTAGCAAGGACATGAACTGGCGCTCATATGGGATTCTAGCATCACAGGTGGCAACTTCACCAACTACGTAACACTGGCCCCCAAAACGTTTCTTGTCAAGGGTATAGTGGGAAAAGGTGCAGATTTCTCAAGGGCTCTGCTTCGAACCTGGCAGCCTGCTTCTGCTTGCAAAGATTCAACAGATGAGTTTTAGAAGCAATTATATTGGTGGTTGGGTGCTGTGGTGCAGCTGGCTAAGCCGCTACTTTAGGATGCTCACTCCTTTATCAGAGCATCTGGTTCAAGCCCTGGTGCCTCTACTTCTACCTCCCAGCTAATATACACCCCAGAAGCAGTGAGTGATGGCCCCAGTTCTCGAGTTCTTGCCACCCATAACAGAGACACAGATGGAGTTCCGGGATCCAGGCTTGGGGAGAGAACCAGCAAAAAGATTTTTGTTTTTCTCTTTTCCTCTGTCGCTCTGCTTGTCAAATAAATAGAAACAAACTTTTAAAAACCACGCTTGGATAAAAACACTTCATACAATATTGAACTTTTATAGGAAACTATAATTGTAGAGAATACCCTTTAATAATTAGGTTGCTTTTAGATCAAAATTTAAAATCTTCCATGCTTTGGGTTGGAGGCAAAGATTTCCTTTCCAATTATTATGAGTTTTCTCGAGCAGTTGTTTAAGTGCTCTTCTCAGGGTTTTCCACCATTCTGCTACTCAGTGAGTTTCTAAGTACTGCTGAACTTCCTAAGACACCTATTATCAGAGGGAAATGATGACTCACACTCATTAGGGAAAAAAGTTAGGATGGGCTGGGACCTGGCCTGGACACCTTCACCTTTGGTCCTAAATGCATTCCGTCTTTAGGAAGAGCTTAGCTAAGGAATCACAGGTGTTAGAGGGGCCCAGCAGGTGACACCAATGAATGCAGAAGTCAGCTGCAGTCAAACAGCCATGCGAGACTGACACAAGCAACCAGGACTGAGCGGCCTTGTCCCCTACCTTTCTCTTCACTCAGGCTGATGCTTCCCCTTCTCATCCTCACCCTCCAGCCTGCTGCCATCTCGTCAACCCCCGGACTCAATGCCTTCAGTTAGGGTGCAGATTTCTGATAGGGAGAGAGATTTGAAATTAATGTGGAAATTGACAAATTATCTGATTATCAAGACCATGTTGGAAGATCTGGGATGGATGATGACGCCGATGGCGGTGCAGTTGCTCTACCAAACGTGAATACAGCGATATTATTAAAATAGGATATAATGGGCACATTGCCACCAGGATGACCTCCTCCTGAAGACCACAACAGAGACAAGCAAACAGATGACACCCTTGCTTGGGACCCAGAATTCCTGAAAGTTGAGCTGTGAACACTCTTTGAACTTATTTTGGCTCCTGAATTTTCTCCCTGAGATGCTGGGCATCTAGGGTTTTTTTTTTTTATATAATACCTCTCTTTATTCTTTAATGTCAGCAAATAGTGCAAGCATAACAGGGAGAAAGAAAAACATAAACAGAAGTGTTACAGTTAAGAATGAGCACTCTGGTGCCAGATTGGATTCAAAATCTGCATCTGTCATATTAATTAGCTGTGCCACTTTGGGCAGATGACTTGGCCTCTCTGTGTCTTAGTTTGCTCATCTGTCAAATA
The DNA here is from genome assembly GCF_030435755.1 of Ochotona princeps. Classification (NCBI taxonomy): domain Eukaryota; kingdom Metazoa; phylum Chordata; class Mammalia; order Lagomorpha; family Ochotonidae; genus Ochotona; species Ochotona princeps. The sequence goes on along the minus strand of NC_080846.1, from coordinate 45,629,660 downwards.
GGGAGTATAATAGTATCTGATTCATAGATTTGAAGTGGAAATTAAGTGCATCAATATGTATAAAACCATGTGCATGTCTGGCTTGAACTTGGCACCACCAAAATGTCAGCTTGTAGTATGTGAAGAAATCACTGTATGGGTTGAGTAAGACATAGTTTTGGTATTCTGGTCTAGAATCCAGAGAGAAAGACTTGGGAGGCAGAGAAAATTTGTGCAAAATCATACTTGCTTCTCAGCATATATCCAAGTACACTAAGATTGTGGTCATCTAACCCTCTGTTTAGTTACCCAGTCACCAGCAGGAGGGGAGTTACCCATTTCACCTGGGCAGCATGACTGGCTGAAAGTCTCTCCCAGTATCCAAGCAGACATTGCCATGACAGTTTACCCGTTACTCAGTCAGCTCAGTCTCCCCCAGGGGCTCCAGTACTCGGATTCTGCTTCAGCTCCTTAGCTGCGCATCTGTTCTGACTGGCTGGTGCCCATGCTAGACCATTTGTTAAATATTTTGCTTACGCCCCTGAACATAGGAGCATACCAACCAAATAAGTTGCAGATTTGACTACCTGAAGACATGTGTTCACTCCAAACTTGTAGATTGACTTCCCTGAGCGTTGATTTTCTTGTAAAGTGGGGATAACACAAGAACTACCCCCTGCATTGTTGCAGAATCCCAAGTACAGCACCTGAGCCATGGCAAATCCCCTCCTTGAATGCTACAACTGTATTACTTTAAATTACTCTGTCTCTAGGCTTGATGTCTGCTATGAATTGAGAAAGATTTGGCTGCTGAATTCATACAGACATTTCAATCCCCAAATCATAAATGACTAATAGAAGTAGAAATTTCACCCAGTTAGGGTGTGCAGGATTTTACCAGGTTAAAACATCAGTTTCCAATAACTTACTCAAATATGAGTAAGAAGAAACTATCAAGTGAATCAGGTACTCTCTGGTAGTGTCTATTATTTGGCCAGACCCTGAGCCCCTAGAGGATCATGTCCATCCTCTAGTCTAGTCGCCCCTGTACTCACAGCAGCTGGCAGAATACCTGGACATGGTAAGTGTTGCCTACATGTTTCTTGAATGGATGGATGAGTGTTGAATGAATGAATGAAGATGAGGAACGCTGAACATTAGAGCCCAGAGGCAAGAACTGTGCTGGCAGATACAGGTACCACAAAGCCAGACCCAGTGTCTGGGAAGGTACTGTGGGGAAGAAAGGTCAAGGATTAAGGCCCAGAAGTCTTCCTGGAGAAAGAAGAAATCAGGGTCTGAGCATCAGGTGGGAACCCATTGAGCTCAGCAATGAGTTGTCGTCTGGGGTATTTTAGAGATGCTTGCTGACCCCAGAACCTGGCTGCCTGGACTCCACAGGAAGAGGCCACATCCTTCCTGGGCCGTGTGATACTGAGTTCAGAGAGCTAACACTGTCCCTCTCCTCAAACATCTTCCTTCATGCAAGTCACCTGCTCGCTCAAGTGCTGTCTAGCACTCAGCTTCGGCTTGCTGGGGCCCCTTCCCATGCAAGCTGGCATGTGTTCTGCTTCTCTTTTGTGGGTTAGGAACTTCCTGGGGCCCCAGGTAGTTCTTCAGGCTCAGGGCAGTTTGAGACTCAAAGACCTGTATCTTTGTCAATTGCCCCTCACTAATTAGGGTCAATTGTGGGCAGTATTGAAAACCACCTGATTGTCTTGTACACGCAACCCAGTGCAGGGCACCTTATCTAAATGAATGAATGTGATGGGAGAAGCAACAGTGGTTCAGTACAAGTGGGCTGCCTGAGTGAGTTCTGCCCATCCCGTTTCCTGAGGGTGCAGTCTGCCTTACAGACAGCTGAGCCTTTGGAATTCACCATAAACAGAAGTCAAGGTCACCCTGTTACTTGTACTGGGCTTTTCTATAACGCACCCCAGTCACCCCTCTGTTGTGAGTAACACATCCGGAGAACCAGTCATATTTTGCTTTACATACTTAAGTGAAGAATTGGTCCCTGGCTGAACATAATGGAAGCTATTTGTTCTGGAAAAAGTGGTTTGGAAAAAAAAAAGATGTCTTCTAAAAGGCTGGAGCAGTCCACTCAGGTCTCCTCTTTGGATGGGCGTGAAAGACACTTGGGTTTTAAGAGCTATTTTGAGGAGGCAGACAGTACCTTAATTCCCCATAATGGCAGCATCTAGGAAGTCTGTCTATTAACTCTAAGTGTTTGCTCCGAAAAGGTGTGATCAGCCCCATTTCAGAAGCAAGCGGGGTGGCTTTTAGTGCCAGCAGTGCCCATTAGAGCCTGGTTGGCAGGTGGCTTCTGCAATTGTGAGTTCTCTCAATCAGTGGGAACATGGAGAAAGAAGCTCCTTACTTTCACCCGCTGTCCTGGGAATACCTTCACCCTCATGTTTTGCACCAGGGACCCTGTGAATATCTCCCATGTTTCTGCCACCCATCTATGCAACTTGAGGCAAAGGAGACTATGTGGTTTAGTCCCCATGGGCCAGGCACAGGCGGGAGAATATCCCCCAAAGCTGCTGTTCTGTTTTTCATCTTGGCTTCTGCCATTCAGATCTCATGACAGAATTGCTTCTGCCTGTTTCCATAATACTTTCCATAACTCTCAAACCAGAAGCTCTGTGGCTTGGGCCTTGGGGGGTTAGTGGGGCAGGCACAGGGTCATGGGGAAGGAAATTTCCAGCCCTCCCTGCTTCCTTGCAGAATGGGAATCCTATCCTTCTCACATCCCTTAGGCGTGAATTTGGACCATTTTGGGCAAAACAAGGGAGCCCAACCAAAGCCTTGCCTTACTGGGAGAAGCAGAGATTGAGCTGGGAGAGCCACTCTCCAAATCTCCCCCAAGGGGAGCTGCCCCTGTCCTGCCCTGGACTTCAGGGAAGCCCATGCCCATCCCAGAAATGACACATGGAAAAGACGGATCAGACTCTGCCCAGGCCAGGATACAGTCTCTGGAAACAGGTGCGTTTCTTTTTTCTTTTTTTCTTTGTCTCTAGTGCCATCAAAAACACATCCTCTTCACTTACTAAGCAGGGAATCAGTATGATCACACAGGCTGGAGGTTACCAAGGTGAATACAACCCGAGATTAAAATCTGCCAGGCTGGGGGGTACATGGAAGCACGGAGAGCCTGCAGAGGAAATCTAGCCTGCTATTGGTAATATTTTTTTTTTTTTGGATGCTGTTTACGTTTGAACTTTTCTCTGTTTTCCTGTAGAAACTTCCGTACCCTCTTCCTGTGTCCCTACAAAGGCCTGGACAATGCAGTCCCAGCACTGCTGTAGGACATGGGCTGGACCCCACCTTCCTCCTTCCGGCAGGGATATCCTTTCCTATAGAAGAGGTAAGAATGTAGGGTTCATGTGAAAATGTTATTATGCTCCTTATCTCTCTCATGGCGAGCTCTGCTGTTGGGTGACAGTGAGTTCGCCTGGCCACATTCACAATAGAGGTGGCCCCAGTTCCTCGCTGGGATCCTGCTGTTTTCTCAGCTGAGGAGGGCAATGGCTGTTAAAAAATGCTGCCTGTTTGCCAGGATCTTATCAAGAGTTCATGTCTAAGGCCAGAGAGAGAAGGGAGGGACTTTTTTTTTTTTCACTCTCCCTCATTGTTTCCAACTAAATCGGTAGGAAATGGGAGTCCTCCACCTGTCCCTCACGGGAGCAAAGTTGATTTAATTCCATGTTTCGGATGTATCTGCTGCCACGAGAAGCTGGGGACTGTTCCACTTACCCCAAAACCAATGTGTCCGGACAGCTTGCAGAACAGGGGATGAATCAAATTTAAATGAAACTCGTTAGGATTGGCAATCATTTTAAGTCATTCCACAGAACCTCAATGTTGGCTTGATATTCTCATTCACCCCTTGGAAAAATGCCTTTGGGGACCGCGGGCTTTGCATGACTCCAGTAAGTTCATGTAAATGTAAATGTGGTGTGTGTGTGTGTGTGTTATGGTTTGTGCTGTCACTAGTACAGCACTGAGAGGACTGAAATCCTCTGGACAGGGTTTCCTGGTAAGAACAGTCCCATGCATAGCTGTCAAGTGCATATGTTTCAGACAGGGTAATACAGGATTCAGGTGGAAGCCAAGGCCCCGTCTCAAGAATCCTAGTACATTTGGGGTCAACCCAGTATTTTCCACTTAACCCCTTTCAGCAAGTTAGGGCAAGAATCGGGATTTGGGGTCACTCTGCACAGCAAGAGTCATGAGACAACAACTCCAAATGATTCTGTTTTTGAGGGCATTAGTCAAGATACTCCCTACAGACAAAGCCTCCACATAGGACTTCTGTATTCTACAGTGTTCCAGAAGCTAATGAGCCTTCCCATCCCACACTAGCCCTTCCTCCTGGAGCTGGGACTCAGCCTGCACACAGTTACTAGACGGAATCATCAAAGTACGTCTCCAAGTGCCTTCCAGAGCACAAGAATCAGAACAAGCCATGTGATTCTGTTTAGGATGGATTTGGGCCACATTATTGCACTTCAAATCAAGAGGCCATGCTCTGTCCTGGTCTTATGAGAACCTGGCTCCCACTGGCCCTGCTCACACTGGCAACTGCCTGCCTCTTTCTGCTCCTTGCTTGCTCAGGGATTGGGGTGACTGATTGCTCCTCCCACATCTCCCTGTGCCTCCACCTTTTGGCTGTATTTGGCAAGAGCCATCCCCACACTCTGAGCTCATCCTAGGGTCGCCAACTGATGCTTCACAAACAGAAGTCCAATAGATTGGCCAAGAATCATCCAGATAGGAAAAAAAAATGTTTCCACCTAAGTGAGAAAACTAGCTTTAGATCAATCAGTCTCTTGGGAATGGGAAGGAAATATCTTAATATCCCTGAACACTTTCACCCACCCCAAGGTTTCTTTGCTATCCTTGGTATCTCCTCCTGCCCACTTACATCTTTGGAAGTTGCTGGGGCTTTTCTATGCTGACTGCCTCCAGGAAAGGATGTTACAATAGAAAACATGGCCAGGAAAAGAGTCATCCTGACTTTGGAGTTTCAAAATTTAGCCCTTTAGGGAAATAGTTAAGATCCACAGAAAGACACACAGCTTGTCAGAAATGTGTAAGAACAGAAGTCCTCACCTGTTGTACCCTCTGAGCATCAAGAATCAGGCAGGTCCCAACAGAAAAGAAAACTTGCTGGGGCCTGGGACATGAAGGTGAGATCTGAAAGGGACACTAGGCAGGTGAGTGGATTCAGTATCCCGACGATGGGACCACTCATGATCCACCCCTGTTCCCAGGGACTACACTAATGACTTTGTCCTTCAGCATCTGATGTGCACTTCCTGAGACAGCTGTTGGCATTTCCTCACTGGTCACTTAGCGGGAATAAAAACCATTCATGTCCCCAGATGTGGCAATATCACAGTGGGACTTGTGAGAATGTGGTCTGCATGTTGGACTTCCTACATAGTGTAAGTAAATCCCCAAAGAATGGTGGTGGGGCAGGGGCAGTGGTAATACTACAAATCCTTTGTGTACGTAATGGGGACTGAACAGAATCACTGAGGATCAACTCCAAGCAACAGAGTCTGAAGCTTCAACTCCCACCTCAAGTTCTCCTGATCACATGACTCTTTGGCCTTTAATAGAGAGTCACACTGCTCTTCCATGCTGAAGAACTTTGGACTACTTCCCAGAGATTTGATCTCATGGTTTGCAGGAATTATTCTGTCCTGTATTGCATTCCCAGCCTCTGACATAACCTTGACCCTGATTTGGGGTACTTGCCTGGTTTCCCAGATTGCCATGCCTCTGCCCCAGTTCCCAGGTCAGGGTTTACAGCACCCTTCATCTCTTCTTCTTTCCTGGGATACTTGTCTGCCCACCCCCATCATGGACACATTAGTGACATACTCTAGGTTTGATTCTATGTCCTCAACTTCCAAGAAATTCTGAAAAGACCCTTCCCATTATGCCTAAAATTGACTGGGTTACATGTAAAATGGGATACTCAGGCACACATCGCTAAGTACATGAGAAGGAGGTTTTGCCTGGGCTAGGTCAAAATGCAGTGGAGGTTGAGTATCTCTTATTCAAAATGCTTGGGAAAGTATTTTGGACATTTTTGCACATTTCAGAATTTTTTAAAAAGATGTATTTATTCAAAAGACAGAATAACAGAGAGAGAAGAAGAAGAAGAGAAAGAGAGATCTTCCGTTCGCTGGTTCAAGCCTCAAATGCCCAGGACTGGCTGGGAGCCTGGAGTCAGGCTGAAGCCAGGAGCCAGGAACTCCATCTCAGTGTCCCACATGGGGTCAGGGGTCCAGGCACTTAAGCCATCTTCTGATGTCTTCCCAGGTGCATTAGCAGGGAGCTAGATTGGAAATGGAGCACTAGAACTTGGAGAAGCACCCTGATATAGATGCTTGTTCAAAATATCCAGCAGGTGTTTTGAACTGCTGCTTAACCTGCAATGTCACAATATAAACCCTCTACATTTTGGAATCTTTGCATTACCTCATCAGATATCTTGAGGAAGGGGCTCGAGTCTAAACATGAAATCCATTCTCTCTATATATCTATATCTATCTATGTATCTATATCTCTCTATATATCTATGTATCTATATCTCTATTATTATACACTTTGTACAACTTGTAGTTGATTTTTATGTTCTATAACTTAAAGGTAATTTATTACTTACTTACTTGACAGACAGACAGCTCCCATGTGATGCTTCATTCCTCAAAGGCCAAAATAACTAACACAGAGCCAGGGGTGAAGCTAAGAGCCAGAGGCTGAATCCAGGTCTCCCATGCAGGTGGCAGGAACCTCAAGGGTCTGCATTAGTAGGAAGCTGGAGTTAGGAGCCAGGAGCCAGAGCCAGGAACTGAATGTGGGTATAACGTAGCACTCAGACATCCTAACTAGCATCTTACCTACCAGGCTAAATGACTTTCCTTAGTACCATGCTTTGATGCACACCCCTTGCATGTGGTCAGTTGTGGAGTTTTCCAACATATAATCATGTCATATTCAAAAAGTTTCAGGGTTTGGAGCATTTTGGAATTTGGACTAGGGGTGCTCATCTATAGTAGAACCAAATTGGGCCAATGTCTGATGAGGATCCTTTGCCATCCATGTGGAGTCCCTTCTCCATTCCTGTGTGACCAGTGTGGCTAGATCATTCTGGACACAAAACTGGCATCTCTCCTCCACAGCGGAAGGGAAGTTGAGGGAGGTTCCATGTCCAAAGGAAAGCTCAGAGGGTCTCTGAATAGGCCTGAATAGGAGGGCACGTGCTAAGAGCTGAGACCTGCAACCAGAGAAGAAAGGGGGTGGGGGACTCCAGCTGGGTCCCCAACATGAATGTTTACTGATCAAGTCTACACCAAAAAGATGCAAATGAAAAGCAGCAAGTGCAAGTATCACTTTTGGCTTCCGTCACATATTTTGCGTCTCCCTAATTTCCATCTTTGCACCACTCCCTTGTCCTTCTGGGCTTTATAAAGGTAACATGAGTCTTCATTAATAATTATGGAGAGTGCTCTAGCTCTCCTGTGAAATCCTTGATAACAGTGCAAGAAGAATCATCCTCATAGATCCTGATTTGTTGAGAAATCCTGGGCACAAGCACTACCTGGAGAGATACAGGAATGTCAGTGTTTCCAAAGAGAAACATAGCATGAGAGGAGTGCTTTCATGGTGAAATTAGAAAATAAAGAATCAAAGATTGACGAGTTATGAGTGACACTGGGCAAGACTAGTTAGCATGAATAAAGCAGGCCAATGGGACTGATCTTCCTGTAAGGTTTTCAGATTATGACCTGCAAAGGGCCCTTGAGCTTTCCTGGTGCTGTCATTTCTGTCATTTCTCTGGATTGCATTCTAGCCAAAATTAATGGGGTAAGAGTTGGGGCTAACAGGTTTTTTTTTTTTTTTTTAATTAAAACACACAGTTGTTTTTGGGCAAATTATGATAGCTGGGAGGTTGAGGTAGCAGAGGACCCTGTTCTAGAACATGTATTCTCCCAACTTTCCTATAAAAAAAGTCCTACTGCATGGCTTCTGAGCCCATGTAAATTTGGGGCAAGTTTAAGTTAATCTTTGGTGCCTAAGTGTCCTCATTTGTCCAATGGAAATAGTGAAAATATCTACCTCCTTAAATGATCAATATGAACTCAAATAAGTTTGCTGATAGGAAGCCCTGGTGCTTAAACAACACTACCAAAAGGTCCATTCTCCTTATATTCATCCTGTTATCATTACCTCTGCCTTGGGAGACTTCTTGCACAAAGAATCATTTGGAGTCTGACTGTGTCCCTGTAAGTCACAAAAGAGGGCTAATGATCAGGGGCGAAGATTATTGAGAAAAGATGAAAAGAGAGTGGAGCTACTAGGGAGATTTTCCTGGACAAGTAAGTGTCTATTCCAAAGGCTTTTCACACCATTCCACCTCTCTCCACACCTCTGGAAGCCACCGTCAAAATAAGATTCCACACCAACCTGTGCTTAAGCATATTTAAGTTCCATCTTTAACTCAGTATTTTTTTAAAAAAAGATTTTTTAAATTTTTATTGGAAAGTCAGATATACAGAGAGGAGAGACAGAGAGGAAGATCTTCTGTCTGTTGATTCACTCCCCAAGTGGCTGGAGTTGAGCCAATCTGAAACCAGGAGCCCAGAGCCTCCTCCAGGTCTCCCATGCAGTGTGCAGGGTCCCAAGACTTTGGGCCGTCCTCAACTGCTTTCTCAGGCCACAAGCAGGGAGCTGGATGGGAAGCGGGGTTGTCGGGATTAGAACTAGTGCCCATATGGGATCCTGGCACAGGTAAGGTGAGGACTTTAACTTCTATGCTACCACGCCAGGCCCTAGCTCGGTATTTTAAAGCAACATTGGTTCCAACAACGTCATCTGGCCTCTCTCTGTCTCTGAGTTTTCATGAGATTTTCGTTTTCATTACTCTTGTTTATATATTTTAGAGGCACAGAGACAGAGACAGAGAAACAGAATTCTCATCCATTGGTTTACTTCCACAAATATCCACAACAGTTGGGTTTGGGATGGGACTGAAGGGACCAGAAATTCAATCCAGTTCTCTTGTGGGAGTAGCAGCAATCCAATGACACAAGTTACCATCACTGCCTACCAGAGTCTGCATGGGCAGGAAGCTGATGCCAGGAGCTGGAGTTGGATATTGGACCATGTATTCCAAAGTGGAATGTGGCATCCGAATGGGCATCCCAACCACCAGGCTAAAGACTTGTCACCATAGGATTTTCTGAGGAGCCTATTTTAGATCACGGAAAGGAGATCATTAGTAGGAACGTCTGTCTATTATTTTTCACTTCTCCCTCACTGGGTAATCAGCAATGGGATTACACTTCTGGTCCTGTTTGCAGAGTTAAATTGGGGCCGGGTGACGAGTCCTGCCCCTGAGCAGTGAAGGCAGCAGCACACGTCACTTGCAGGCTGAAGCATGTAACAGGAAATGCAAGACCTGCTGGTGCTCTGCTTCCCTCTGGCATCGCAGGGACCTCCATTCCATGTGCCTGCATTCCTCAGCGACTCTCCCAGGCGGTGACCAGAACCACCGCATGTCAGCCCCTTTCCATCCACTCCCTAGGGGGCAGCATGAGTGAGAAGGAAGCTTTGATCGATTACAGCCTCTATTTGGGGGATCATTTTTTATTCCATCACAATCTCCCCTAACTGATACATGATATGTGAAGTTTAAGAATCTACAGTGACTGCAATAATACAATTTCCCTTTCCACAGGTGAAATTTTGTAAAGGTTTTGTTTGTATTGTGATCCATCCTGCAGCCAACTGTAAGATCCTAGTTTCTTAGCTTTGCACCTCAGCCTTGCATTGGCTTTTTACCCCATAGTTGCAGTACAGAAACGTTAGCGCAGACTGGGCTCTTCCCCCATGGACCTCCTCAAATCTCCTGGCATGCCTGAAGTGGTCCTCTCTTAGGGGAAGCACTTCCTACCATTCCTTGGTTGTTCAAACCCTATCCATCAGGTGAATGCTGCTTTCTAGAGAACAAATAGGAAACGCTAAAATGTGATTATTCTGTTCACCTGTTATTATAGATGAATGAATAAAATTCAAGAGGGCTAGGTGAAGATCAGTGGTGGTGATATAAGATGAACCAATAATTCCCCTGTGCAGCACAGGTTCCTGAACATCAGAGTAATTGTTAAAGCAAAATGTACATTTGTTCTTTTGTAACATACCAGAGAAATCATTATTCTTGGCATTAATGCTGCAGACTGCTGGTCAAGAGCTGAAACTGTGGCCATGTTGTGGCACAGAGGGTTAAGCCACCAGTTGCAACATCAGCATCCCGGAGAGGTCAGAGACAGTTCACCACTTCCCACCCAGCTCCCTACTAATGTGCCAGGGAAAGCATCAACCCAGCATTTAGTGAGTAAAGCAGCAGGTAGAAGATCTCTTTCTGTGTCTCACTGCTTTTCCAATAAATAAAAATTTTTTAAGAAAAAAAATCTGAAACCCTATTATAAGACAATCTGTTAGGGGGACATCTCAGTAGTGTAGTGGGTGAAACATTATCCCACAGGAGCACTGGTTCGAGCCATAGCTGCTTTACTTGCATACTAGCTCACTGCTAATGTGCCTGATGAAACAGCCTGTCTTTGGACCCCTGCACCTATGTGAGAGACATGGAAGAAGCTCTTAGCTCCTGGCTTCGGACTGGTCCAGGCCTGACAGCTACGGCCATCTGGGGAGTGAACCAGTGGATGGGATATCTCTCTCTCTCTCTCTCTCTCTCCAACGCTGCCTTCCAAATAAATAAAATTTTTTTAAAGGAGGAAAGGAATGAAGGAAGCCATGGAGGGTGGGCATTTGGCACAATAGTTATGCTTTTTACAGTAGAGTGCCTGGGCTCAAGTTGTGGCTCTGCTTCTAATTCCAGTTTCCCATTGCTGCACACCAGGGAGGTAGCAGGTGGGTGGCTCAACAACTTGGTTCCTGTAAATCACATGGAAAATCTGGATTGAGTTCTGGGTTCTTGGCTTCAGCCTGGCCCAGAACCAGTTATTGTGAAGCAGCAGATGGAAGATTCTCTCAGATGTCTCTTTCCTCACCTCTGACTCTGCTTTTGAAACAAACAAAAAAAACCAAATTAGTTAATTTTACAGAAGAAAGACAGCTATGAGGTAAAGATAAGTCCACAAAACATGACCCCCACAGCTTCTGGCTTTTGCTGTGAGATATGCTAAACATTTTAAGAGTGAAAATGTTTGTTTCAAAACACAGCATGGTGAATATTCTTTACATATGTGGCCTACATGTTTTATGCCAGCATTTATACTGTAGATGCCTTATCACAAGTGTCACAACAGCACATCTGGGACGGTCACAGCACAGTGTTCATTATTTTAAATTTATTGCATTTATTTGAGAAGCAGAGAGGCAGAGAGGGACAGAGAAAAATGTCTTGAGCACTGGTGTTCTCCCTAAATGTCCACAACAGCCAAGGCTAGGCCAGACAGAAACTGGGACCTGAGAACTCAATCCCCTGAGGGTGGTAAAAAAAAAATACTTGGGCCAACAATGCTGCCTCCCAGGACACACTTCAGCAAGAAGCCGAAGTTGAGAGTAGAAGCTAGGACTTGAACCCAGGGACTATGATGTGGGTTGCAGGTGACTTACTAGTGCCTCTCCGATGCACTGAATACCCACTCTTACTGGCACAGTGTTTATAATGGTGAGAAATTGGAAAAACGTAAGTGGCCCCCAACATAGTAATGAGTAAATTAATTAGCATGGTTCCCTAAACTTCAGTGCTAAACAGGTGTTAAAAAGGATGATGAGGCACAATCATGTACATTAACACAGGTAAGCATAATAAATAGAAATAGTAACTTGCAGGTACATGTGGTATAATTCTGCTTATGTCACTAAACATGTTATTAGCTTCATGAAATTGCTGAAAGTATATTCACTGAACCAGCAGTAGTCCTGCCCGTGTGGGCTAAGGTGGCCAGGGTGGACTTGGGGGGGGGGCTCTTGCACTTTTCCCTTTACTGCAGGAGTTCATGCAAGAAGCATGTGTGGCTTAAATAACCATAATCACAGTTATTGTTCCATGAACACTTAGTGCCAAGGTTATCACTGGGTTCATATGATAATCTTACCATGTAATTCCAGAAAGAAAGCTTTTTTATTATCCCCATTTCATTGGTGATAAAACTGAGGAACAGAGACCCTCTGTCATTTGCCCAAAGGCTTGGAGCTAATAAGTTATTAGAATTGAAATTTGAACCTAGGAATTTTAGCTACACGATGTGTGCTCTTACCACTGTGCTATCACCAAAACAAATACAAATTATTTTTAAAAGGATAACCTATCATCACTTCTTGGCTTTTTGGCTACGATCAAGTGTAAAAGGATAAGCTATCATTAACTACCTATTACTGGGATTATTACAAAGCCTGTAGGTCAAGTGAATCACAGTCATTGCCATCCCAGTGCTTATTGTCAAACAGGGGCACACAGGTGACCTCACTGGGAAGTATTCTAAGACAATGACAGAGGCCCTAAGGGTTCAGAGGGAGGGAGGCTACCTCCAGTTCTGGAAGACAGAGTCCAGCTTTGAGGACAAGCACATAATCAAAAAAGCTAATCCTCTGTTAGACTGGAGTGAAGTGAAGTAGCCAAGTCACCGAGACAGGGTGGGGAAGGGTTTAGAACATACTAACGCCTATCTCACCTTGTTTAGCAGGAAATGAGACACCATAAAATGCTAATAGAGTCACGGAGAGGAGCAGAACAGCATCTGAATGATAATAACAAATTCTTACACAGTACCAGACAGGGAGCAAAGTTCTTATGTATATACCAACTCATTCAATCCTCAAAACAACCCTAAAGGGAAGGAACTGGTTTTCTCCTAACTATACAACAGAGAAATGACACAGCTGACTGGTTAGGGATCAGGGCTGGGCTGAACCACAGTAGTGCTTTCAAAGTCTGTCCCTTCAACTGCACCATCTCTTGGTGTAGTTATGTCTGGTGCCATTGCCTGGGGTTGTTTGAGGGAAGAGAGAGACTGACAGGGCAGGGAAGCTGGTCGGGAAACTGTTCCTTAAAAATAAATAAATAAATAAACATTTATTTATTTATTTATTTTGTTTATTTGAAAGTGAGAGTTTATGGACTTCAATGCCCATTGACATATATGAGAGTGGAATGGGTTATGGAACAGACTGGACCAGTCTGCTGTTAATGCTGGCAAGCATGTGAACCAGGGCAGGGGTCGGGCCTGGTGGGGGTTATTGGGGGTTGCTCCAACAAGGCTGCAGCTCCCACTGGTTTGCATGAGGGCCGAGTATGTGGTGGGCAACATCTGGCTGGACTGCAACACACATTAGTCTGCATTGAAGACAGGGCTGGAGACAGAACTGATCCAGCAATTGCAACTACTACTGTGTGTGTAGGCTGATTGGGAGTGATGAACTGTCCCGGGCCCTGTATTGGCATGTACACACAAGAATCAGGTCTGGGATCACCTCAGATGAGGTTTCTTTGGGAATCCTCCCAACTGAACTGCTGGACTCAGAACTCCGACCATGGAGAGAATTGCAGGTTCCATGGTCTGTTTGTGGAGTGCATGTGTCTGAGCTGGGCCTCCTCAATGGCTCAGACAGAGCAGTGGACAGCATATTCAGGTGCACATGGAGGATATGGCAGTACATCAGAACCTGCAGAGGACATCAGGTACCATGACAGAGGACGGAGGACAGAACAAATTGATCAACTACCTCAGCCAAGCGCTGGCAGTGAATACCTGGGCAAACGGACTAGAAAGTGGACTTTGCCAGCCAGTGGATTCTGGGGAGATATCATCATGCTTGGAACGGCGAGATGTGCAGCAATTCAGACCTGTTGAACTATCAAAACCTCTTGAGCAGGACCTTCAGAGCATGCCTCACATCAGGGACCCTGGGATGGTTGGAAGGCTGGGTGTGGCTTCTCTTATCTCTCCACTTCCCTCAGCTACACAAAGGAAAAAAGAGAATGTCAAAACAAGGGTCTCCACACTTTCCTCTAGCCCTTGACCCTTCGCACCCTAATCAACTATTTAAAACTCATCAAAATAAAATAGAATTTAAAAAGTGAGGAGTTCAGAGAGAGGGACAGAAAGAGAGAGAAAATCAACCACTTGCTAGTTCACTCCTTAGACGGCCTCAATAGCCAGAGCTGGTCCAGGCAGAAGCCAGGAGCCTGGAAATCCATCTAGGTCTCCCATATGGATGGCAGGGGTCATGGGCTTACATCATCTTCCACTACTTTTTCAGGGACATTAGCAGAGATCTGAATGTGGAGTGAAGTAGCAAGGACTGGAATCATCACCCATATAGGATGACAGCGTCACAGACAGAGACTTAACCTGCTGTGCTACAACACCAGCCCCTATAGCAATTTTTTAAATGATTTCTTTGTTTTTTTTAAAGAGTTATTTATTTAGTTGAAAGAGTGACAGAGAGACAGGCAGAGAAATATATTCCATCCACTAGTTCACATGCCAAATGATTACAACAGCTAGGGCTGGACTAAGCTGAAGTCAGGAGCCAGGAACTCCCTGTGGATCTCCCATGTTAGTGTCAGGGACCCAAACACCTGGAGTGTCTTCTGTCTTCCTAGGAGCATTAGCACGGAGCTTGATTAGAAGCAGCACATCAGAAACTCAAACCGGTACTCAGGGGATTCCAGCATCACAAACAGTGGCTTGACCCTCTGTATGCCACAGTGCTGGCCCCTGACTGATTTTTCCCCCCAGCATCTCAATGAATTGGTTTATATATTTGTTGGTTTCTTATTTGACAAATAGATCAGATAGACTTCTCACCCGGTGACTCCTCAAAAGCCCATAATGGCCAGGGCTGAGCCAGGACCAAAGCCAGAAGCCAGGAATGCAATCCAAGTCTCCTACAGTCATCTACTTGAGCTATCACCTGCTGGTTCCAGGGGTGCACCTGAACTGGAGGCTGCAATTGGGAACCAGAGGTAGGAGTTAAACCCAGTCACTGTGCTACAGGATTGGATACCTTATTCTGCTGGCTGAACGCCCATCTTTAATTCTGATTTTTACAGCAAAGATAAATAGAAGTAGATAGAACAGCACCACTTTTCCCAGGGGAGAAAAATGGATTAGGTGAGGTTATGTGTCCTGCCCCAAGTGACACAGCTCCTGAACCCTCAAATCTGGGCTGAAATATAGGGGGATCCCATTCCAAGTCTGGTGCTATTTATTGATTTATTTTTATTGGAAAGGCATATCAGATTTACTGAGAGAAGGACAGAAAGATCTTTTGTCCACTGGTTCACTCCCCAAATGGCTGCAACGGCCAGAGTTGAGCTGATCCGATGCCAGGTGCTAGAAGCTTCTTCTGGATCTCCCAGGTTCAGAGCCCAAGGCTTAGGGTGATTTTTGCACTGCTTTCCCAAGCCATAATCAGGGAGCAGGGTGGGTAGTGGAGCAGCTGCGACATGAACCATATGGGATCCCGGTGCTTGCAAAGTAAAGATTTAGCCAGAGTCATGGCAATGGGCCCAACCTGGTGCTATTTCTAAAATTGAAGACAATTCCAGGTTCATGGGACAGTGCAACCCTAAAAGCACTACTCAACCTTCATGTGAAACCTTGTTTCTCAGAATCTCAGTGTTTCATAAATTTCATTCACGTTTTCTGCATAGAAAGGAAGTGTGCAGAAGAGCAACCCTTCGCACAATGTATGGCATAGCAGTGTTGGAGTGCAGACGCTGGTGGGGTGCTATCAACCCCACACTGCCTCCCCCACCTTGAAGATCCATGCATTGTTCATTTAAAGGTCACATTAAATGTTTCTGCCTTTGCATTCATCCAGGGACACTTTGATGTGGACCTGGGCATGAAGTCACACACTCTGACTCACACTTCTACTTCAAAGAAGCTAATTATGAATGAACTCACCCCAGGTATGTCAAAATCCTGGGAATCACTGGCAATTCCTTACTAATTGTTGCAAGAAACTTTCTGTATATGATTTCATGAAAATGCTGTTGTGAGCAGGTCAAGCTGTGCCAGAACATCTAGTCATTCAATAATCAATCACTTTGAGCATTCCAGACTTGTTCAGGTGCAAGGGAGGGAGCAAGGGACAAAATAAGTGAGAGGGGCTGGTGTTGGATCCAAGTGGTTAAGGTGTTGGTTACAATGCCTACATCCCTGGTTAGGATGCCTGTGCTTGAGTTTCAGTTCCGCTCCTGATTCCAGCTTTCTGCTGAGGTGCATCATGGGAGGCAGCTGGTGATGGTTCAAGTAGTTGGGACCCTCCTACTCACATGGAACATGAAGCTTAGGTTCCCTGACCCCAGCTTTGGCCTGGCCCAGCTCGGGCCATTGTGACCATTTAGGGAGAGAACCAGTGGATGGGCACTCTCTCTACTTGCCTCTCTTTCTGTCTCTTTGGGGGAGACAGAATAGCTAAGTAAATAAACAAAAAATTGGGCAGTGAAAAGTGTCATGAAGAAAATAAAACAGGTGAAATGATGGAAACTGACTATAGAAACTTTATTTTCTTTTTCTTTTCATTTATTTGAAGGGGGGGGAGAGAGAAAGAGAGAGAGAGAGAGAGAGAGAGAGAGAAAAGAAAGATCTTTCCATCCATTGGTTCATTCCCCAAAGCCCGCAACAGCCAAAGCTGAGCCAGGTAGAAGGCAAGAGCCTAGAACTGAATCTGAGTCTCCCAGATGGGTGGCAGATAATACCCATCAACTACTGGCTCCCAGGTATAGTGGCCTAAGCCACCACCTATAGTGCAGGCATGCCATTGGGAAGCAGGTTTAAATCCCACCTGTTCCATTTCCAATCTATTCCCCTGCTAAGCCCTGGGAAAGCAGCAGAGGATAACCCAATTACTTGAGCCCCTGCACCCTTATGGGAGATCTCAAAGATCTCCCAAAAACCAGGCTCCTGGTTTCTTCCCAGCCCAGTCCTAACCACTGCTGCCATTAGGGGAGTGAACCAGTAGATGGAAAACCTCTCTCTCTCTAATCCTGCCTTTCAAATAAAGTAAACTTTTTTTTAAAAGGCCCCACTTCCTAGTATCACCACACTGGGGTTAGGAATTCCACTTTAGACTTTAGGGGAACACAAATATTCAGTCCATAACAGGGCGGGAAGAGAAAGAAGGTGCAGCTGCAGAGTCCAGGGCAGAGGTGGCAGGCCTGGCCCAGGCTGTGCATTACTGAGCGCAGAGGTGCAGGCTGGTTCAGGGGGTCCTTTGGCACCCAAGCCCACAGGACTGGACCTGGATGAAAGTCTCCAATGGTACTCACGTCTCTTTTTTTCTTCTATTCCCCCTTGGTAGTTCTTAGCTTCATGTCATGTGCTGAGCTTTGACATGAGGTATTTCTTAGGTAAGCAGGATCCTTTTCTTTTAAATACACCAATCATAATCATATCCAAAAGCCAAGTAGATTCAGGTAGCTCAAATAAAGTTTGCTGAGAAAAGAAACTGCAGTGTGGAAAATGTCTGACTATCACATCAGATGGTCTTTCTACACCTCTTAGTTCAATCCCAAATGGGATTTGCAAAAAGATTTATTCACTTTATTTATCTGAAAGGCAGAGTGACAGAGAAAGAGGGAGAGATCTTTTATTTGCTGATTTGCTGATTCACTTCCCAAATGCCCGCAACAGCAAGGGTCGGGTCAGGCCTAGGCTAGGAGCCAGGAACTCCACCCAGGTCTTCCATGTGGGTAGCAAGAACTTAAGCTCTTTACAGGTGTATTAGCTGGGAGCTGGACCACAAACACTGGGGCTCCAACAGGCAGTCTGATATGGGAGATGGCCTAACTTACCACACAATGCATGCCCCTCACAACCAGTTTGGTTGGCAGTTACCAGAATGTTGCTTTGATCAGTCCTTGCAGTTCGGATGAGAAAGATACAACCCTGGCCCACATCAATCTAAAACGATTGGCAAGGAA
This sequence comes from Ochotona princeps, assembly GCF_030435755.1. Taxonomy (NCBI): domain Eukaryota; kingdom Metazoa; phylum Chordata; class Mammalia; order Lagomorpha; family Ochotonidae; genus Ochotona; species Ochotona princeps. The sequence goes on along the minus strand of NC_080846.1, from coordinate 45,611,695 downwards.
ACATGATATAATACAAAAGACAAGTGAAACACAAGCAATGGGTCAGAAATAGGACAAGGGATAGAAAAGGAGAAAGCTTTCCAGAGCAGGTGCCTGCTGGCCTGGAGACAGAGTTGTTTCCTGCTGGCAAGGCAGGGGTGGGCATATGGTCAGGGGAAACAGCAGAGCAGATATACAGGGAAATGATACAGTGTGTATTATTGAGAGAATGCAGGTCACTCAGCACTCCTGGAGTACATGAAACAAGAGAGAAAGCAGGCCATCAAGGTCACCAGGACCCAACTCACAAGGGCCTCCTTACAAAGGGAGCTATCACTGGATCCCAGAAGTCATGGGGAGCCAGAGATGTGTTTCGGACATGGAAAGCACATCAGATTTCATTTTATACCACATGTTCACCAAGCACAGCCCTAAACACACACACGTGCACGCACACACACACACACACACACGTTACTTGAGAATATTTGCAAAGGCAAATAGATCACAGACTTAAAAAACACATGGATCCAAAGAAATTACCTGACTTGGAAGAGGCAGAGAAGGAAGAAAGGAAAAATTATAGGGACTTGAGAGGGCAGTCTTGGTGCCTGCCAGCCCCTGGGTAAAGCCGGACGGGAGACGCAGTCAGCCTGTTATGTCTGCAGGCATCGGAGGCAAGCCCTGCTCCACCACAGAGTGGGCAATTCATGCAGAATGTAACGATGAGAGGGCCCATTTTCCAGGGGCTGTGATGCCAATTCCAGTTGCAGTAAGAAGGTGACAGGAGTCTGGAGGCCTGGGTGTGCCAAGGTACACATTTCCAGTGGGCACAGAATGAAGGCATCTAGTAAAAAAAATTCTAATTGTGCTCAGAGGACTTCCATAGCGTTTGGCAGCTGGGACACGGCCTGGCATGTATCACTCCCAGGCCTGGCTGAGGAGTGCCTTGCCACATCTCACAGGATCTTGAAGGGGTAGGAAAGTGAGCACCGAGGCATGTACACACTGTTAACTTGATTCCACTTTGACATGCACATTTTAAGATGCCTCATAAAATGCACAAATTCAAACAACACATTGTACCCTATAAGTGTGGATCATGGTACTTCCAGAAGTCCACAGAATAGGGGGTTAAAGATAAATGCATTTTAGTGCAAAAATGCTGAAATCTGTTGATACAAGGGGTTGTCAAAAAGCACATGGAAAATGCATAGAATGACAAAATTCTATGTGGACTGCCACATTCTCCGCACCAAGATAATGTTAACTTTTCATTTCATTTTCCATGAACCTGATGACATGCACTTGTACATCGTACATGTGAATAAAAATGTATAAACTTGTTTGGAATGTAGATAAATGATTAAGTTATTTAAAAAGTAGAGAAGAATTCCATTTGAAAGAACAACTTTGTAGAGGATCTGTGTGTGCAAACTGAGGTCATGAGAAGATGACATCACTCTGACATTTCTCCTGTGCACAATGAACAGGGAAGGTCACGGTAATGACTTGGAAAAATCCACCCAATATTTCTGTATAGTGTTGTTGTTTTTTGGGCTTATGTGGAGAAACTTTAGGGGTGAATGCATGCCTTTTGTAGTGGACAAAAAAGCAGAACCACACTCACAGTATAGCTAGAAAATGAAGGAAGAATTGCTGTATTATTTGGAATGAAAACATGCAAACATTCTCTATTACCAACTACTGCAAAGATCTTACAAATTTCCATTGCTCAGTCATCTTACAAACGGCTGCACTGCTATTGGAACTGAAATTTAAATGAGTTAAAATTAAATGCAATTTAAAATTTGGCTTTCCAATTGCATTAGCTACATTTCAACTATTAGATATTCTTATATGAGAGTGGCATCTGATGCACTGATTAACACACCAGTTGGCCCCCAGCGAACACAGGAGAGAAGGAACAAACACTTCTCTCACCCACTCTCTCCCACCCCAATCCACTTCATCCCAGTTCATGGCCAACATGAGTCTGTGATCCCCTCACCTTTGTAATGAACTTTAAAAGTAAATGTCACCACTTGAACGCCCACATGGTGGTTGAGTACTTTTTCCAATTCTAACGTCCTGCTAATGTGCACCCTGGGAGATTGCAGGTGATGGCTCAAGTCCTTTGGCCTCCTGTCAGCTAAGTAGGAAACCCAATTAAAGTTCAAGACTGCTTGCTTAGGTTTGGCCCAGTTTTATCCATTACAGGGAACTGGGGAGTGAATTCGTGGGTAAGATTTCTCTCCTCCTTTTCTCTCTTTCAAATAAATAAAATAAATCATAAATGAAAGCATTTTTAGACATAAATAAAAATATTCGTAATGGCTACCCTATCGGACAATGCAGACAGTTGCTAGTACTATTTCATACATTGGATTCTTCACCATAGACTCAGGCCTGCTTCAGATATGGCTGCAGTAACAGTAATAGCTACACTGATCATGATGCTACAGGTCTACATTATTGAGCTCTCTCTCCACCCGCCTGGTACAGTGGGAAGGTCTTTCTGTGAATGGCAGTTTCATACATTAAAAAGCTAATTTTCTTACTGCATTCTCCCCTCCTCCCAAGAGGGAATCCAAGGGGGAACTGGTCATGAGTCTTTGTATGAGGAGAGACTGGGGTTGCAGAGCCGACAGTCAAGAGTTGACTGAAGATGACAGCTCAGTGTGTCATCTGTGAAAAGGATAAGCTCATGAAAACTGCTCTGGATCTCATGCAGGGAGACAGGCAGAGTGGGGCAAGTCCCCCAGACTGGAAAGGGAACCATATCACAGAATCCTTTTGGATTGGCAATGAGTCCCCACTCCCTGGCAGCTGGCTTCCCAAGAAAAGTCCCAGAGGAGACATTTGTTGGTGTCCCTTGAGGGGCCAAGCCAAGGCTCTGGATTTCCAGTCCTGGAGTCACGGTGCTTTAAGGGAACAACAGGTGGCTCGCCAGCGGTCCATAGAGTGCCTCAACGTAAATCAGAGAAAGCCACCTCTTTCTGATAGGGGCTGGTCTACGCTCTTCCTATACATGATGTGTTGAAGTCTCAACTCTCATGATCTTAGAATGTGACCCCATGTGGAGGTAGCATCTGTAAAGACCAGAACAGGGAAGTAAATCCAAAGCTCCCAAGTTTGGGGGGGTGGTAGAAAGCCAATTTCTTAACCCCAGGGTCTGGATCCACAGAAAGTCAGAGTCAGGAGAAGAGCCAGGAATCAGACACTTTCCAATACGGTACAAGGGCAATTTACTAAGCCAGACACTCACCCCAGAAGTCTAGGCTACTGATGCGTTACAGAGAGTTGTCACATCTGCAAGCAGCTGGAGGTGAGCTGGCACAGTTCTATCACCTAGTGAGGTCCTGGAGAAGAGCATGGGACTGTGCTGCCTTCAAACATAGAGCAGGAGACCGTAGGCAAACTTAATTCTACTTAGTAAAAACAGATTGCATGACACCTAATGTGCATCTAAGTTTGTGAAGTAAGATGTATGCCTCATGAGTGATTTGGCAACAAAGTCCCAGCAGGAGATTACAGTAACTGGAGAAGGATTTAAGGGGACTCTTTGAAAGGATGTAAGCAGGGTTAAGCAATATCAGTAAGCAGAGATACTCAGAAACTCAGGGCTAAGAGCAGCCAAAGCCCCTGCCTCCAACCACCTTGTCTGAAGAGCCCACAGGGTGTGCTCCTGAAGGAGCCCCCACTGCTGGTGAGGGCTGTGTGGGAGGAAGTGGGGCTGTTCAGTGGCTTCCAGGGCCCTTAAAATGTTAACATTAACCTATCCTGGCTCACCTGTGAAGCCCTATCTCAATCACAGGGTCAGTGTGGGATTTGCATGGCCAAGTCTGTGTTTGCCGTTTCCATCCTACTGACACAAAGTGGTGCCCCTGTAACTACCATGAGCTAATAAAAAAGGAACGTGGGTGGACTTAATTCCTAAGTAATTCCTAAGTGAGGCCTAGAAAAGTCAAATGACATTCCAGAATGCTATACAAAAGAGGAAAGTTGGAGCCCCATGCACAAGAACTGGTCCCAGGGAGGGCACAGGATCAGACTCCTTGTGCTTGGTGTTAACCCAAACCCCATCTCTCACATTCATGCTGTTATTCTGGATTGCACTGGTTATGCAGAAATTTTTGTTTTGTTTTTAAAATTCAATTTGATTCGATAGTCACATAGGTTTTAGATACAATTTTGTGTTTGTATAATTCTGGGCAACATATCATTTAAATCAACTTTTTACATTTTGTATTTCTTTTTCTTTAAAATATGTCGAGGCATCACTCAACCGTAGGAAATGCTGGTGCTAAGATATAAAGCATGATATGAACTGCTTGTGTCAGGAACCCAATAAGGCAATCTGTGAGCTGTAAATAGTCCCTGTTTTTCGAACACTTAACAGTCACATCTTTGAGCTTTTGGTAAGTATCATTTCTAATCTTCCTAACACCTTTGCAATGTAAATGTTATTTCCCCATTTCACAGATGAGGAAGCTGAGGCTCAAAGAAGCGTAGAACTTGACATACACACAACTTGAAAATCGAAAAACAAAGGTTCAAGCCCAGTCTGTCTGACCTTAGCTATACTTCTCAGTCTTTTCCTGACATCAAAAAATCACTTTAAGCTTAGAAGGATGGCAAAACAGCTTTCTGATGTGAATTCCTCACATTTGACCAGTTTTATAAAAATGAATAAAGGTTTGTGGATTTCTTTAACAAGACTCTAGCTTCTAAGTCCTTGTTAGCAGGTAACAAGAGTTTTTGCTGCCATGTGTAGTGAGTGTCATGCTGTTCGTATTGATAGAAAAGCCTCCCAGTCCCAGGTCTACGTTGTCTAAAAAGTCTCTCAAATTTGTACCACTCTGTGGACCATTTGCTCACGAGGGTTAAACTGACAAGTTCGGCTCTAATTATTTTACAACCTGAGTGTCTTTGAACCTGGTGTCGCTCCCCCCTGAAAGGCAGTTCTATGTGAGAAGACTCTGCTGTGTGCTGCTGCAGGTCTCCTAGAGTCGCCAGGCTGCAGCCCAGAGGAAGGGGACTGGAGTCACCTTGGCTTTGCTCACACTAGGACTGCTTTGGCCCTCTAACCCTGTGTGAGGATTTCCCCAGTCAACCGTGGTTCACCCAGCTTGGTAGAGAGTCTTCCAGGTTAACCTTCCTGGTCAAGGCAATTACTGACACAATCCCTTACAGTTTTGTGGTACTTGAGGGTCCATAAATAGAATTCACATGTTTCAGATTGTGTATGAGGGGGACATAAAAAATCTATGTAAAATGGAATCAAAAGGTAAGCTTGGGGTAATTACTTAACCTAGTGATTAAAATACCCACATCTCTCAAAGAAGCAGCTGGGCTTGATTTATGGCTCCAACTCTTGACTCTGGCTTCCTGCCAGTGCAGACCCTAGGAGACAGGAGTACAGCTCAAGCAACTGTGAGACCTGGACTGTGTTCTGACTTCTGGCTTTTACCCCTGCCCCGTCCACTGCGGCAGGCATTTGGGTAGTAAGCCAGTGGGTGAGAGTGAGTATACTTGCTTTCTATCAAAGCAAAATGATCTTTAAAATTTGATTTTGGTAACAAATATTTCCAAATCTGTACATATGTTTTCTTAATATGCATTTTGCATGAGCCTTTTGAACACCTCTTGTCAATTTAGAATCAGAGATATGATTCCCAAATTAGGGAGAATATAACTGGGTTTTTAAAACTTTAAATGCGGACCTGGTATGATAGTCTGGTGGCTGAAGTTCTTGCCTTGCATGCACTGGGATCCCATATGGGTGCCAGCTCGTGTTCCAGTTGTTCCACTCCCCATCCAGCTCCCTGCTTGTGGCCTGGGAAAGCAATTGAGGATTGCCCAAAGCCTTGGGATCCTGCACCCATGTGGGAGACCTGGAGGTTTCTGGCTCCTGACTTCAGATTAGCTTAGCTTTGGCCATGTGGCTGCTTAGGGAGGGAATCAGTGGACTGAAGATCTTTCTCTGTGTCTCTCCTTCTCTATATATATATCTTCATTTCCAATAGAATAAATAAATCACAACTTTTTTCAAAAAGAAAAACCTTTAAATGGTTGTTTGGGAGGGTCTGAGTTCATGTTGTTCTGCTGGCCCTCAAGCTCATGCTCGTTTTTGCAGTTCTGCTGGTTCTCCAATCTGTGGGGGCATGAATTCCTCGGAGGCCAGGTTGCACTAGAAAAGGCATCTGTGTTAGCATTTGCTTGCTTGCTAGGAAGCTGGCCTCCTGAGGACAAGGGTTCTCCACGTGTTTAAGAACAGGGGCTCTGAACCCAGATGGATTTATTTTTTTTAATTTAAAAAATTTTTTTTCCTTTATTCATTTTTTTATTTTTTGCCCAACCCCTCCCTGTACCCTCCCCCTCTGTGGACCGCCCCACCCCGTTGCCATATTACATTTTTGGTTTTTTGTTTTTGTTTTTTGTTTTTTATTACATTGCATTATGTGTCATGGTTCTATAGGCCCTGAGATTCTCCCCCCCCATCACCACCATAATGTATTCCTCAACCTTGTTGCACCACCAAGGACCAAATTCAGCTGGGATTCCCCCACTGCACGCATCCACCAGGCAAGAAGTCCCGCATCCCACCGTCCAAAAATGTCCATCAGTTCCTTGGGCAGACCATCTCCGGTCCAAAGGCAGAGCCGGCAAAGTGGTTTTGATAGTTCTACAGAACTGTATTGTTGCCAGTCTCACCACTCTAGACACGATGCGGTCGTTGGAGAATCCACTGATTGACATTGTCCATCATATAGTCTCCAGTCGCCCGATTTTTTCATTGTCAACACACAGCTGAGGTGGTCGATTGACTTATTCTGTCCTCTGTCATTTGATGTTTATCTTCCAGAGGCCGAAAGCTCGATTGCAGGGGATCCTAAAAGAAACTACGAAGGAGGTGCCCACTATCTCCCTACTAGGCCTCTCGAGCTTCTGGGTCCTGGTTTGTTTGGTGGATCAGTCTGGCTCTAATAGTTCTTATAGGTGCTCTCATTCAAACCTTCAGGTCTCTGTCCCACTCTTGCCCTAGTGTTTATGGTTACTATTACTGGGAATACACAGAAAATTATCTCTCACCTACACAAAGGCTGGCCTTATTTAAGGATGGCCTTAAGCAGCTATTTCTGATAATAAAAACTCTGAAGCTCACCGCTGGGCGGCAAGCAGGCAGAGCCTGGCACCATTTGGTGCACTGGCTGACCATAGCCAGGGACCCCCTCACTGCCTTGTGGCGGTGGTCTTGGCATGCTGAGTCCTCGTTCTCGGATGGGGCCTGGCTGGGCCGCCCCCCAGGATCACGCAGAGTCCTGGGGGGCAGCCCAGCGGCTTGAACCCAGATGGATTTAAATCCCAGCTTCACCATTAGCTAGCTATACAGCTAGAGGCAAGCACCTTAACCTCTCTATGCCTTATTTATTTATTATTCTTTTTTTTTTAAATAATAGAAGGTAAGAGGGAGAGAGAGAGAGAAAGAGATCTTCCATCTGCTGCTTTACTCCTCACCTGTCTTTACAGCCAAGCCTGGGTCACAAGAAACCCAGGAACCAGAAATTCCATCTAGGTCTTCCATAAGAGTGGCAGGGACCCACATACTTGGGCCATCATCTGTGGCTTCCCAGACATGTTAGGTGGATCAGAAGTGAAGCAGTCAGTACTTTAATTTAAAGACATTTATCATCTGCAAAAGAAATATCTCCCTGTGACCATGGCATACGATTTTGAAGTTACAATATTTCTAGACAGATCCAAATATTTTAAAGAAAATTAATTGTACAACAATTTGTTTTTTAAAACTAATAGCATGCCAATGGCTAAAACCGTTGAGTAGCATACAACAGCCACTTGATAAATATTTGGTGTTGATGATGAACATAGTATTTTGTGTCTGTTTGGGGCAGGAACAAACATTTCCAGAAAATAATTTCTGCAGAGCTAGCAAAAGGCACAGGTTGGTCTCACTCAACCTGGCTGGACACTAGATGTTTCCTATCCAGCACCAATTCTTACATTATGAGAGGGAAATTCTACCCTGAGAATGCATTTCAAGAGGGTTTTTGCCCCTTTCTTTCCCCAGTTCAGGACCTCTGCCTTTCTGTAGCACTTTAAGAATCTGGGGGAGGCAAGGGGCATGTGGTCAGCCTGGAGGTTAAGATGCACACATGCCACACCAGAGTCCTTGAGATTGCTTCTAAACTCCTGACTCCAGCTTCCTGCTAACAAAGACTCTGTGAGGCAGCAGTGCAGCATGGCTCAAGGAGCTGGGTTCCTGCCACCTGTGCAGGAGACCTGGTTCTTGGCTTTGGCCCCACCCAGCCCCAGCAGTTGCGTTTGGGGGAGTGAACCCAACAAGGGAGCTCTGGATTTGCCTCTGAAAAGAAGAAAGAAGGAAGGAAGAAAGAAGAAAGAAGGAAAGAAAGAGACAAAGAAAGAAAGAGAAGAGAAAGAGAAGAAATCAGGAGAGTAGACATTGAAGTAGTTTTTCACTTGGCCAGAGGAACACACTAGACCCATTGTGCCCCTGCATATTACTGTACATCAGTTAGGCTGCAGCTTTTACAATTCAGAACTGTGAGTGCAGCCAGTGGCTTATTGTGTACATATACTTACATATAATGTTGCTTGGAGTTTTGTTTTGTGGTATGCTATTCCTCCACCTTTGCTTGCCATTTCAACTTTTATGGATTTATTAAGAAAATAACATTCTCACAATACTTAACACTTCTCCTACCAGTATAGAGACAACTCTGACCCCTCCCTTTTCCAACTGGGAATTTTCTCTAACACAGGTTTTGTACAAAAAGCACATGCAGTCTCTTCAGGCCACATTGATTGCTCACAGGACATAATTGTCTTTGACTCGGGACTCATCTCCACTAAGCCAGGAAGAAAATCAAGGGAATGGAGACTTTAAAATGTACGCAGGAAGTTCTGCCCTTCTGACCTGGAAACCAAAAGGAAGGCAAGGAGGAAGATGATAAAGAAAACCCCAGAAGGAGCTCTTATATGTTGGCCTCTTACCACATTTTCCATCTATTCTCAGAAGATACTTTCTCAAGGTGGAAGCTATCTTTTTTAAAAAAATGCTGATGTCCACCAAATGAGCCATGGGACATGACACGCCACTCAGGCAGCCTTTTTCTCATTAACCCCTTTTGCACAGACAAATCTAGGGCAAGCAGGTCTAAGGGAAGAATGGGAAACAAAATCTTGAATAGTTTCCCACATCTGTCTTCCTCTTCCCAGCTTTCTCTCCCTTCTTGCTTTTCACCTCCTTTCCCTTATCCCTGTGTAGCTCTTAAAAAAGGTCTTGCAGAATCAAGACGGCGGAATAGGGTAAGGACATGTTTAAACAGATGAAGAACATCAGCCAGTATAAAGCAGAGAGGGCACATTCCAGAAAATAGGAGAGGACAGAACAGCAACAGAGGGCTACCTGGAGGCTAACAGACACAGGAAAGCAGCAGACACAGTGATGTGGTGTTGCAGAGATCCATACCCCAGCGGCATTCAGAAAGTGGTGATCTGAATTGCAGTGGCAGCCGGAACTCTACAGCAAGAAGGTAGGAAGGAACATTCACCTGGAGTTTAGACAGTGAACCCAAAAGCTGCCTGTCCTGATGGTCTGTCTGATTTGACCAGAAGCAGAGACAGAGTGGCAGGTTAGATGGGCAATGCGGGAACAGGGTGGATTTCACAACCTAGTCTGCCTCCTTAGAGCCAAATTGGGTGCCATTTTGTTTAAGCAGGTAAAGGCTATAGACAGTACTGCATGGGCACTGAGCTGGGAGTGAATATATTTCTGGCTCAGTGAACTGCAACAACGTGGCATCCTACAGGTTCCACCCAAGATAAGTCTGGAAAGCCCTCAGACCTGACAGCCAGCAGATCAAGAACTCTAGTAGTGGTACATCAGGTATCGTTTTGTCTGGTGTGGTAAAGGCTTTGAATACGCTGAGTTCAGTGCTTTGCACTGGTGCCACGGGGAAAATAATACCAACTTTGGCATCATATGGGTCAAAATAGGTCTGTGTGGCCCTCAGACCTAACAGCCAACAGGTTCTGGCAAGATCAGTACCACCAACAACCTAGCTATATAGCACACCTGTTGTCACCCTAATCCTGGGACCTGCTCCAACTGGAAGTGGGAGAAAGACTGTATAAACAACGGTACAGCCTCAACATGGTATCACAGGAGGTGGAAAGTGGTAAGCAAGGAGCTGGGCCTATGGAAATCATGGTGGAAATCTAATATAAGAACTCAGACCTGGAACTCGCTGGAGGGAGTGGCACAAGTGACTGCAAACAAAGAACCATGTTCCAACTGCAATTAGTAAAATCAAACTGTAAACCTATGGGTGACACAGCTTAGAAACCTGCCCTAAGGAGAAGAATCTGAAAACCAGAAGTACAATGACCAAGAGCAAAACAAAAGACAAAGGCACAATGAATATTACTGAAGACTCCCCTGCAAAGGAGCAAAACCCTATGCCAACCTCAGAAGTCACCGAGGAAGACATCAAGAAAATGGGGGATACAGAATTCAAAACACCTGTTATAAAGCTTCTTATCAACAGCAAAAAGCACATAAAGCAGGAGTTCAAGGAATTTAAGGAATATGTTACATAGGAAATAGCAGCAATGAATCAAATGAAAGCTGATATATCAGAAATTAAGAATACAGTGAAGCAACTTATAAGTATAAAATTCCTTCAAAATAAAATGAAGGAAGCAGAAGAATCTCAAAATTAGAAGCTAGTTCCTGTCACCAGGGGGAAACAAACCAAAAGCTGGAAGCAGAGCTGGGTCAAGCTAAAGAAAGTATTCAAGAATTGAAAGACACTATTAAAAGGCCAAATATAAGAGTTATGGGAGTCCCAGAAGCTGCAAAAAAGAGAAACTGAGATTAAAAGTGTATTCAATGAAATAATAAGGGAAAGTTTCCATAACCTGGAGAAAGAATTGGGAAACAACATCCAGGAGGGGCACAGAACTCCCAATACGGTGGACCAAAAGTGATCTTCACCACAGCACATAATAATCAAGCTCTCTTCAATCGAACATAAGGAAAAGATCCTTAAATGTGCATGTGAAAAAAATCAATTGACATATAAAGGAATGCCAATTAAACTCATAGAAGACCTCTCACAGGAAACTCTGCAGGCAAGAAGAGAATAGAGTGACATATTCCAGATTCTAAAAGAAAAAATTTGTCTGCCCAGGATAACATACCCAGCAAAGCTTTCCTTTGTCTTTGAAAATGAAATAAAACTTTCCCACAGTAAAGAAAAGTTAAAAGCATATGCCTCTTCCAAACGTGCCTTACAAGTGATACTTAAAGATGTTTTCTTGACAAAGAGGAATAGTGCCCAACAAAACCAAAGGCAAATGTGAAGAACATTCCAGTAAAATAACAACAGAAGACTAAATCAATGAACAACCCATTGCTGCAGTGACAGGACCAAATTACCACCCATTCATATTAACCCTGAGTGTAAATGGTTTAAACTCATCAAGTAAACATAGATCAGTAGACTGGATTAAAATAACAAAATCCATCTATTTGTTGCCTACAGGAGACATATCTCATCAACAAAGGGGAAACCATATCTCATGGATTTTTATCTTTTTTTAGTTTCATCTCTTCAAAACTCTCTTGATTAAATTCTTCAACAACTCGTAGATCATACAATAGCATTTTCTTCAAGAACGTTCTTGATTTTCTTTTTCATTTCTTCAGCAACACATTAGTGATTCAGTAGCATGTTATTTAACTTCATGGCATTGCAAATTTCTATTTTTCTTCCTGTTGCTGATTTTGTTTTGTGGCTTTTAATTTAAAGGGATGTATAGTTACTATGTAATGCAGAGTGTCATATCCAGATGCGAGCATATAGTACAATATGCATTTCTACTTCCAGGCCAAAGATGGACTCCCAATGAAACTGTTTACTATATCTTGACAACAGGATGCTGTACTCTGCCATTGTCCATGCCCACAATGAAGGACATATGACTGTTTATGAAGAACTATACTATAGAAATAATATAGGGGAACTCAGTGAATGGGGAGGGGTTTGGGGAAGGGGTCAGGGGAATCCCAGAGCCTATGGAACTGTATCATAATTATCAATATTATCATGAGATAATAATAATAATAATAATAATAACGTCTCATTTTTATTGATTTGAAAGGCAGACTGAGAGAGATAGTCTCCAAATGGTCAAAGCAGCCAGGGCAGGGTCAGGTTGAAGCCAGGAGTGTAAAATTCCATCCAGAGCTCCCATGTGGATAGCGGAAGTCTGGAGACTTAGGCCATCTTCTGCTGATTTCCCAGAAATTTTGCAGAAAACTGAATCAGAAACAAAACAGCCAATATTCAAATGGGCACTGTAGTGGCTTAGCCACTGCGGCACGATGTAGGTGTGCTGCCCACCACCATGTGGTTCTTGTCCCTTGTCTCCGTCTGCTTTCCCCAGCTCCCTGCTGCGGTTTCTGCTCTACCTCAGCATCCTTTAAGCAATTTGTCAGTATTTAAATGACCCTTACTCCATACTTCGTTCTTGGTGGGATTTTGAGAATCCAACTCTTCCTGGCTAACTCAGAGAAAGGATACTTTACAAATTGTGGTTTCCTGGGTCCCAGGTTTCCCCCAACACCAAGGACTAGGAGAAGCTAAAATTAAACCAGTCACCTCTACTTCCAGTTCCTCGCCTTCTGAGGGGCCTGTTTTCCTCTGGCCCTCTGTTTTCTCAGCTTCCTGGTCATCTCCAAGTTAGAGCCCTCCCTCTCCCTCTTCCTGCAAGTCCTATAGTTAGCACTACCATGTCTTAAATGTTTGTCTTCCTTTCTTCACCTTACCCTACCACGTGCCTTCATCAACACTCACCTCGTTTCCTACCTTTTGATCTTGCTGTGCCACCTCCTGTCCCTTCTTTACCCATCAGATCTAGCTCCTTACAGACCAAATCTGATTATGTCCTTTCCCTTGCTTCAAAGCCTTCAGTGGTTTTGCTTCTGAAGTGCAAGTTCACGTCCTACAGAAAGACATTCAAGTCTTCCACCATCTGGTTCAAACCAACCTTGCTAGTTCCCCGTCCTGGCATTGCTAGGTCATCAGCCAACAGACAGTAAACAAAACATGCTTTGTCTAAAGACATGTGTGGTGGTGCAATGGGTTAAACCACCTTTTGAGGTGCCCACATCTCATATCACAGTGCTTGGTTTAGTCCTGCCCTCCACTTCTGATCTAACTTTCTCTTAACATGTCCTGTGGGAGAAGAAGTGATGATTCAAATAATTTGGTTCCTGACACCCGTATGGGGGACTGGAATGAAGTTTCTGGCTCCTAGCTTTAATCTAGCTCCATCTTTGCTAGAATAAGGCATTTGGGAAGTGAACCAGTAGCTGGGGGAATGCTTTCTATGTCTCTCCACTTTCTTATTTTATCTCTGTCACTCTGCCTTTCAAATGTAAACAAACAAATCTTTAAAAATGCTTTCTCAGAAGTGGGCGTTTAGCCTAATGATTAAGATAAGCAAGTTCCATATCAGAGTGCCTGGGCTCAATTCCTGGCTCCAAATTCTGACTTCAGCTTTCTGCCAACACAGATGCTGCAGCGGGCAATGATGATAGCTCAAGTAGTTGGGTTCCTGCCACTCATGAGGAGAATTGGATTACACTGCTGGCTTTTGACTTGGTTTCAAAGCAGCCCTGATTGTCTCAGGCATTTAAGGAATAAACCAGCAGATGGAAACCTTCTCTGCCTCTCAAGTAACTAAATACAAATTTTACAGAATTCTTTGATTGTAGTAAATGAAGTTCATTGCCAGAACCCCCCCAAATAAAGCTCTACCTTTTCTTGACCCAGGTAAAAGCTGAGGCCTGGATTGTCCTGAATTATTGATCTAGACCCTAGACAGGTCCTACTGACGAATGAGCTGTGGGGGATCTCAGATAAGCCTCTGGGGTCATCTCTCCTCTTTACACATGACTTTCTTCATTTGAAGCTTTGGCGACTTCAGAATTACCCTCCAGCCTGAAGAGATGGTGGATGCGATGTGCAGACTTACCATGTCACACTCCATGGGCTGTCGTATCTTGCTGCATTATGCCAGTAGGAGCCTGTCTGGAGGCATCATCTCATCCAGGGATGACATCAAGCTCTGGGAGAACTGACTCATGCTGCCCAGACTCAGACAAGTCAGAGTTGTTCCGGAAAGCTCTTTTATTAGTATGCAATAGCAAGAAAACTTCCATCTGCTCTCCAGAGCACCTTTTCCCTAGAGGGATGGTATATGCATGGGAATAGTCTCAAGACTTTTGTTTTTGCAAGTGTGGTAAATCACATCAGTTACCAAGAGATTGCTCGCACATATAGACTCAGAGCAGCAAGGGTTTATCTTTCAGAGGCTATTGTTCCAAGGCTGTCATACAGTCTGATAACTCTTTGTTCCATGTGTCTATTAGGAGGGTTTGATGACAAGCAATCAGACCCTTGGCTGCAAACAGCAAGGAAGATTACTGTGAAGGTCAGGTGTAGCCAACAGGTGTCTTACCTGACCACTCTATTGGAGGTGGCCTCCCCAACTGAGCTCTATCACATTGCTATGAACTTCTACACACCATCATGTGGTCTGCAGTTGCCTGACTTACTTGCTTGTCGCCAGCCTTCTTCACTAGACTTCCATGGGAACCAGTACATCCCCTGTTGTTACTCTGCTTCCAGAACCTAGGATAGTGCCCAATACACATGGTGTGCTTAGAAATCTTCTGAAAATAAATGAGTAGAAAGAAAGAGCTGGAACTGTAAGTCCTGGGAATGACTGGAAACAGAGAAAATCAGTAGCAGGGACTCCTAAAGCTTTTTGTTCAGTGTTGCCATGACTTCATTCATACGTTGTCCTGTGTTTTTGCTCTGGTTTCCCTGGCCCAGGGGAGAGTGACCAGGCTTGAAATGAAGATCACATGCTCACTCCAGAGGCTATGAGGTTGGGGTCCCAGGACTGCCTGCAGAGATTCACGTGGAAGGTAGGAGGACAGATTCTCAAAAAACAACAACAAATAATGCTGTTGGGCAGGTATCTACTGTATCCTACCACTGCGATTACTTTTCTTAGAGACTTCTGAGATTGATTTAGAAATTTTGCTCCCTAGAGAAATTCTTATAAGGTTTATCCACCATTGCCAATTTTCTTGTCTCCACTGGTTCCACCTGAGTGGGTCTCACTTATTAGTTAGGTCTCACTCACAGGAGAGACCCACTCAGGCCTTACCCATGTGACATTATGTGCTCTGTCCTTAGCACCTCCAAGTGTATCTTCTTATACATTTGTTTCTTATTTTCTAGCTCATGAATAAAACATACATCTACTTCACATTTGAAAAATGTATGTTTTCATTTAACCCAAATTTCTTGTTTTCTTTCCATAAATCCACATTTGACTGTTTTTGCTGTGGCTGACACTGCTCTTTCTCTACCTGGAAGCCACTAAGTGCTACAATTCACTTCATCTTAAAGATCAATCATACCAAAAACCTCTTATTCTTGCTTATGATCAGAGCAGAAGTGACACTGAATCAGTACTAGGTTATAAAAAAAAGAAAAGTCTACAAAAATAATAATGAAGTATTTTTAGCAAATTAAGCCACTGCCTACAAAACTAGCATCCCTTATGGGTGCTGGTTCAAGTCCTTGGTGCTCCACTTCTGATCCAGCTCCCTGCTAATGTGCCTGGGAAAGCATCAGAAGATGTCCCAAGTACTTGGACCTCTGCACCCAAGTGTAAAACCCAGAGGCAAGTTGGTAAGGAATGTCTGCTTTATTACACACAAATCATAGGTTTTAAAGGTTAAAGAAGGGGAGGTCCAGAGGGTGTCTTCCAGCAGGCCACCCACCCTCCAAACACTGTAATTGGCTATACAACAAGTCTATTTCCCTTGACCTTCTTCTGGTCATGTCAGAGGTCATGTTCCATGCACATTCCCTTTGACCTTCTAGTCATGTCAGAGGTCACGCTCCATGTGTAGGCCTGGAAGCTATGCCTCAGCCCATGGGGAGGTAAGTTCTAATCCACGCCTACCAGGTAGCAGGCAGAGACTCAGGAGTGAGTACCCACACTCCAGGATCCCATTTGGGTGCCAGCTTGTGTCCCAGCTGCCTGACTTCCCATCCAGCTCCCACTTGTGGCCTGGAAAAACAATCGAGGATGGCCCAAAGCCTTGGGACCCTGAACCTGCATGGGAGACCTGGAAAAAAACTCCTAACTGCTGACTTTCGATTGGCTCAGCTCTGGCCATTGTGGCCACTTGGGGAGTAAACTAGTGGATGAAAGATTTTTCTCTCAGCAAATCTTCCTTCCCTTAAAAAAAAAAAACACTTGGAAAAAAAAGAGGTTTTATATAGAATGGAGTTGAAAAGAAACTCAGTGGTAAGTGGAGGGGGAGTTTTGAAACTGCATTTGCAAGGCAGGGATACAAGACAGGCAGTTGCCCTGATCATGGACTAAGAGAGACACCAAAGCAGATATAGGCACCCTCACTATCTCACCACTCTATCACTACCATAGTTTCTACCTATTATCCTTAAAATTGTCACAAACTTTCCTTCTGGAAGTCAAGGCACCGATTGCAAAGGTCTTATTGCATGGGCGTTTGAGACTGGGGACTAGATGGAATAACATCATGCCACATCTATATTGTCTAAGTAACTTCACCTTGCAACAACAGATTATCACCAGCACTTAACATAAAAAGAAATCCAAGGGTTTCAGTGACTATACAAAACACACAGTCAAGCATCAGAGCCAGGTCTAACATCTTGGTCTCCTATTCATTCCTTTTCTCACTATATTCAGTGATAGGGATGTTTAGAATCTAGATGAGCCTTATCCAAATCCTTGGACCAACCATCCTAGTCCAAAACATGCACTTTTTCCTTCCAAAGAACAGAAAACTGGAGGGTTTGGAGGGTCAGGGAAGAAATGGATGTCTGATTACTCAATGGGAAGGGAGCTACTTAGCTGAGTATCTGGCTCCATGTCAGAACCAGGAGTATTTATCCAGAATATTACTCTCCTTCTGCCCCCCAAGGAACACTCAGCAATCTCACCAGTTAGAATCCTGAGTTGTTCCTTGGAAAGAAGGAGGAAGGCATGACCTGCATGTCTCTCCACACAGTAGTTCACCAGAGAATTTTGATTCCTCTCTAGACACGTGAGCCCAGAAACAGGGCCTTGTGTCCCCAAAGAAAGGGAAGTATGTTTTCAGAGACAGATTAGTGGGTCTGGGGGACAGAGGGTTTCAAGTCAAAGGCAGCCCTGGGCTTTCTGAACCCAAAGGGAGACCAAGTGCCTGCAGAGACATGGAAAGTTAGAACCGGGCCAGAGTGGGAGCCAAGGGAAAAGAAATCAGGAGGAAAACTGCCGTTGACAGACGGGCTGACTCAAAAGGGCCATACATAAATGTGGACAGAAGGCAGCTCTGACTGCTCTGCTCAGGACCAGGTGATGATGTAATCAGCATTAGCGACACCCAGTGGTCTGGCAAGCATGCCAAGAATGTGGGCCAGAGGGGTCTGGGTTATTCCAGGTTGTCATGATTTTTAGCCAAAAGTAACAGAGCCAGGCAGGGGAAGGAGGCAGCCTTATGCCTCAAGATGTCAACATACACTCTGAGGTCTGGGACAAAAGGGGCCTGTTCATTCCCTTCCTATGCTGGCCAATGAGTAGAGCTAGCAATAGATCATAGTGTTTAGGGACACAGGATCTGGAACCACACAGTGCAGGGTTCACATACTGGCTTCATCATTTGCTTGTTGTGTGTCACAGTTATTATCTGTAGGTTAGCAGAGCATCTAATTGGGGGTTATGAGAATTAAGATACGGTCTGATTGTTTAACCTAATGCCTCATTCAGAGCAAGCACTCGCTCTTGATTCATTGTTTTTGTAATAAAGTATATAGATAGATAGGTAGATAAAAACAAGAAAGTAGGAGAGCTGACAGCACTGGTTTTGTAAGTGTGCTACAATTGCATTGGATGAGTGGATGGGAAAAAAGTGAAGACTGGGATGAGGGTTTGGATCATCAGTCAGAGAGAAGATAGCAAACAAGGTTGTCTTGATGTCCAATTTTCACTGTGGAAATGTTTGATTTATGTTAGGCTGGCATCGGGAAGAAATGTTGAGCCCCCAAAGTACCACTTGGAACAAAAGAGTGATGCATGACACAGATTTTCAAATAGGCACTCATACGGAGAGCATTTCTTTTTAAAAACCAATCATCGCAACATTTCAAACGATGACCATAAAAAGGGTTGGACTATTTCCTGTGTGATCTAAGGCAAATTATTAAATTCTCTCAAATCTTCTCTTTAACAGTTAAAAACTTGATGATAACCATAACAACCTCAAGGGCCAGTATTGTGGCACAGTAGGTTGAATCTGTGATGCTGGCATCCTATATAGGAGCATCAGTTCGAATCCTGGCTGCTCTGCTTCTAAGCCAGTTCTTTACTGAGGAAATCACAAAAAATGGCCCAAATACTTGAATCCCTGCCACTCCCATGGAAGATCCAGATGGAGTTCCTGGCTCCTCATTTCAGTCTGGCCAAGTCTTAACCATTATGACCCTATGGAGAGTGATGGAAGATTCCGTGTGTGTGTGTCCCTCTCTGACAACCCACATTTCAAATAAATAAAATATTAATATTTTTATTTTTAAAAATACCAGCTTCACAAGACTGTGATGAGAATAAATTTAAAAAGCTCCTAGACAAGTGGCAAGAGCAAAGTGTCAGCCCCATTGACAAGATACCACAAAAGCCATGCCTCTCCATTGTGTAAATATC